>NW_023494798.1:20339778-20939778 GCF_904425465.1 Colossoma macropomum
CTACACCACTGTCACAACCTACTGCTTATACTCAAGTCCCAGGCAATAGCCTGCATGGACAGACAGGCATCAGCGCTTGTGTTTCTCATAACACGTTTTGAACATTCTCAACATTAATGTCAGTTCTCATGTACATATACGAGTGCTGCACTGATACTGCAGCCAGTCCATGTGACGTGTAACGTGTTCTTTTGCAGTGGTGGGAGTCAAACTCAATGTGTCCGCCTGGATGAACAGCTTCATGAATGCCACCATGAAGATAAACGTAAGAGAAACGGCTCCCCTTATCTGAACATGTGGAAGCCATTTAGTTACAGGCCCTGTAGACAGACTGATATTGCAGTCTGGAAGCAGAGAAGGCTTGACTCACTCTAATAAATGATGCAAAGCCCATTCGGTGAATTCTCAGTTTTCATCTCTCACGATTTCCTCCCTGCAGTGCAAGGATGAGATCTGCGGCTGCCTCAGGAATGATAAGGTACCAGCCAGTATGCTCAATGCGTGCTCTAGCAAACGCAGCACTGGGGTTCTAACAATTCAGAATTTTTGGTTTAGTTCAGATTGTTTCTGACCATCTTCTTTGTCATGTTGTCTGTATTTTGATCAGCACGTGGACTGTGTGATACTGGACGACGGGGGCTTCCTGCTCATGTCCAATCAGGACGAGTATATAACACAGGTCAGAGGCCCAGCACTCTCACCAGTACTCTTCACTAGCAAGAGAACACATAGGGATATGATGGCAGAATTGACAGGGTTGGTTTGGCCAAAAAATCAAGTGTACACTCTTTCCCCCTAACCCCAAACGTAGCAGATCTGCCAAGACAAGTTCAAATTTCCGCAATTTTCCCCTTAAATCCAGTGTAGTTGATCAGCCAAGACGTGGTCAAATATACTCAATTTTCCTCTTTTCCTGAGCATAGTCGATCATCCAAGACGTGTCCAGTGTCCAGAGTTTGCTTCTTTAGTTTTGAACTGGAGTCTAATCTAGCTAAGAAGTAATATATGCTTATAGACAAGCTTATAAGGCATTTCAGTAATGAAAACACTCAAAACCACAAATATCGCTGCTAATATGATGTAAACATGGCTAACCAGGATTAGATCTATTTGTGATTTTATGCACACAAACACTTAACAAAACTGCAAACTGGATGAATATGTGGTTGAGGAAGTGTTTAGTGTTCAGCAAGTAGCTCCTCCACAGTTCGTTTAACATGCACGTCACTTCACCTTTATCTCTCTTCTAGGTCTCTCATTAATTTATAACCTTAATCACCCGTTCAGTTATGTGATTGACCATCTGGCACTACAGGACTCACACGAATGTTTTGAGTCATAAAAATCAAACATGTTTGAAAATCTCTGAAGGCCTCTGAATACCTTAGAGCTATATTGGAGGGCTAAAGATTCATTTTTACCTAAGCCTCTCAATCACGTTGCTTCCAATCAGGTTCCTGAATGGGCAAATCGCTTAAAATCAAGGTTAAAATTGGGCTAAAAATCACATGCAGGCCTGGATTAAATAATCAGATTGAAATGCTAAATAATCTTAAATAGACTTACTCCCAAATGTGGTTTCAGACAATGTATGACATACTGTTACCTATGAAAACAGACAAAAGTACATTGCATTGCTAATTTATTAGTAGTAGAGGGCATTTTGAAGCCTGACTTTTGTCTGTTCTGTTGTCAATTTTTAGAGATAACTGTATAGATAACAGTACATTAGATCTTTAATTACTAGCAGCTTGACATGACTTGATATTTAGACATACCGTTTACAGAGAGTTCAACTGGTGGTTATAAGCTTGCACTGCTTGCTAGCTGAGTTAGCCTCATAGCAATTGCAAAACTGAAGAAGAAAACATTTGTGTAAAAGAAAACATTGTAAATTTGTAAAATTATTCACCTAACTTTCATTTTAAGGCCTGGACACACACAGATATTTGGCAACAACTTTGGGAAAAATCTTACTGTCACATTTTATAGTTTAATAATACAGTAATAATGCTCTCTCTCAAACACACACATGGCCTTCCATGGCAATGAAGAAGATAAGCAAGAATGGAATGTAGATGGGAATCGCATAAATTACTGCAGTGTGTGTGTGTCTCTGCAGTGTGACTGCAGTGCGTCATGCTCATTGCTCTCAGCTGCCTGCTTTTGCACATAAATTTTAATGCTGTTACAAAACTCAAAATGGATTGGATTATCATGTTTTATTAATGTGTCCAGGCCTGTAGGTTCCTTGCATACTGAGGGTAACTATTATGAAAGGCTCCTTAATGCTGAAGAAATATAAATTTTATTTACATAGTGATTGTTTCAGACCCAAGGGTGCTCTCCAATACATCTGTACATTAATATATAAATGAAGAAAGAATACCATACGTCATTGATTTAATTTTCTGTCAACACAGCTATTAAATATAAGGTAGTCAATTAAGGAAAGGAAATATGTGAAAAAACAGCAGTTTCCAAAACTGGAGTTATTGACTGGAATTATTTAAAGACATAAACAAAATGGGACTCATGGAAGACCTGGTAGACCACTAAACTGTAAAAATAAACTCTTAGTATGTAAAAACATCTTAGATCTAGTCAATATATCTGATATTTCTCATTTTCAGATTGTTGTAAGGATATTATAATATTATTTCACTTATTTCCAGACATCTCACTGTATTGTCAGTTAATTTTGCTTGTTTCAAGCATATTTCTTAAAACAAGCCAAACTATCTGCAATATAGAATCAATCATTGAATGTGCTCGGCATTATTAGAACACAAGTAAGCAGAAAATGCAACTAACTTCTTAGACTGAACTTTGAAGTTTTGCAGATTTCTTTAAAAGACTGAAAGCAAGTCTCCCAAAAAGAATGACCGCTGTAATAAAGGCAAAGTGTGGATACAATAAATACTGAAAATGTTAATATTATGTTTAATTGTTGAGATTTCTGTGAAAGTTTCTGTTAAATATATGTTTTCTACTTATTTCCTGTCACTAAAGAGTGAATGGCTGGTACTTTTGGCTATTATATCTCTGACTTTTGCATAGTACTGTCTGTAAATGAAATGGCAGCATGTATATGACAATGAACAAAAAAGTAAATACTGTCGTTTATCTCACAGTATCACAGTGTCATGCATCTATGACAAAAGGACTGGGTTTATGTGAAACGTAAGAAGCTCTGTGTGTTTGTGTGTGTGTGTCCTGTTCAGATAGGACAGTTTTTCGGTGAGGTGGACCCTATACTGATGATCAGTCTGGTGAACACATCACTCTACTCCTTTAATAAAACCTACGACTATCAGTCAGTGTGTGACCCTGAGAGAGAAAGCAAGGCTGCTGCTGGGCCCCGATCCATCTACGTGGTAGGAAACAGTGTTTATGTGTGCACGTCTTGCAATATTTATACACTTGTATAATTGCATGCACAAATCCATCAGTTTTATATCTAAGTGCATGTGTATATGTGCTCTATTCCAGCCTACTATAGCAGACATGCTGAGCCTGGGCTGGTGGGCCTCCACTGCTGCCTGGTAAGAGGACCTGTGTGGTTGACTCAGTGTTATCTAAACTCATTCAGCAGATAAAGTAAGGTTGTGGTGAATGCGCTGTTTGTTTTTTTTTCTTTTTCTTAGGTCAATGCTACAGCACATCCTCCTCACTCTCACTTACCCAAGTTTTCTAGAGGCAGGTATGTTTTACAGCAGACTGATTCAGTACCTCCTTCTCTTTCTGTATACAAACACCTGCGAATCAAACACACTGCAGTGTGAGGATGTGTACATCACCAATTTTTAGTTACAACTACCATGTAGGCACACTTTGTGGGTTGCTAACTGTTATCTGTCTGTTGATATGCACATTGAATTAATGGAAAGGGATCACCGTAAGACCACCACTGACCACCAGATGTTATTTGGGTGGTAGATCAAACACCCAGTGATAACAACGTGGTAGTGCGATGGTAGGGAGATGGTAGGTTGTATGGTGTTGTTACGAGTGTATCAGATACAGCAACATTGCTGGGGTTTTTAAACACTGTACACTTATTGGCCACTTTTATAGATACACCTAGGGTACTCTGTAGACGTCTTTACAAAGACTCTGCAAAGACCACCCTTCACTTATTTCATTTCCAGTCAAAACAATCATTAACTGCAATTTATTCATTTTTCAGGAAATATTTCTGAGGAGATTAGATTGAAGATAATCCACTTGCATGAAAAAGGGGAAAGGCAAAGGAAAATAAGTGAAAAAACAGGTTCAGTTCAAAAATGTATTAAAAGATATAGAGAAATTGACAACTATACCACAAAAACTGTCACCACCTGATAACCAGTGCTTAAAGCTTTTGTCTTTGTGAGACTTTGGTCTTTGGAGAATATCAAGCTCCGCTCTTGCTTCAGATCTGAAAAATCTGAATTAGATTAGATTAGATGTTTGCTTCTACTGTGAGAAGAAAACTCAATGCTATGAGTCTGAAATGATGTGTAGCTGTCAAAAAGCCACTGATAAGAAAAGTGCCAATCAAACAAAGAAGCTGATGGTGTTCTTAGAACAATGGACTGAACACCCCAGACTCCAGACCTCAACATCACTGAATGTGTTTGGGATTATTCGAATCATGAAAAGCAGAATATGCAACCAACTTCTAAGACTGAACTTCAGAGGTGGAAAAAGTGCAAAGGGTGGACACACTAAATACTGAAAAAACATATATTTAATTGTTTCGGCTTCTGTGTAGTTTTTTTTTGTTAGATATGTTTTTATTTATATTTTTTGGACACTAAATAATGATGAATAACTTGTTCTTAATGGGCAATTTGGATGGAAATGAAATAAATCAGGCATGCTCTCTGAGTTTTGCACAGTACTATACACTGTTGGTACGCTTAATAGGTGCACAGGTAGAGGCTATAGTTCTTCCGAGCACAGTTTGTGTATCTAGCTCTTCATCAGCGGGTCTAACCACTGAAAGCTGGATAGTTTTGGTTGGTGGATTTTCTAAACCCAGTGGTGACAGTGAGGTGTGTAAAGACCCTGGCAGCACTACCATGTTCAATCCTCGTGCACCGGTACATCACACACTGACATGCCACTGTGCTGAGAAAGTTCAACCTCCAAAATAATATCAGGTCATGGTGGTCCATAGTTGTCCTCCACTGACGGATGGGGGGCTTAAGGTAGGATGCATAATAAACTGACAGCTAAGTGTATGAGTATGTGTGTGTTGTGTGTGTTTGTTTTCCAGCGTACTCAGAGGAGGACCTCTCAGATGCGTATTCCAAAGAGAGCTGCATAACGGAACAGACTCAGTATTTCTTTGAGAATGATAACAGGTCATTCCAAGGTGTGCTGGACTGTGGAAACTGTTCAAGGTGAGGGCTCAGCGTAAGTGTGTGCGTGGCCATTGCGTCTCTGTCCTTTTTGTATGTGTGTTGTAAGATGATGTCATTAACCTCCCCCTCCCCCTTTCCTGGATAATTGCTCATCCCAGTAAGTCGTCTCTCAGTGGAGTCTTTTGGAGCAGGGCGGTTGTCCTGCTCTTCTTTCCTCTCTCTCTCCTTGCTCGGCTCACCGAGCCTCCCTCTTTTCCTCTCTCTCCACCCGAGCCCCCGTTCCATTGATGTGTCCGACATCCCGCCGGCCGTAAATCCTGCCATGGGCCGCTGTGACGGAGCTCTGGTAAAGTGAGAGGCGTCTGGAGGGTTCAGCTCGGCGCGAGCAGCGGCCTTTACGAGCCCCACGTGTGACTCTGCGGACGATAGTTTTTCTTCTATGTTAACTACTTTAGACATGTAAAGTTTAACGAGAGCCATAAAGAGAAATCCATTTGTGCGATCGCAGGACCACGGGCCGCTCTTTCAGAGTGTGTAATTCAATCTCACCCTCACACACACATCAGTGCCCCCTGTTCAGGCCTGAGGAATGCACCGCTCAGAGATGTGGAGGAATCCTGCAAAGAAAAAGGTGGAATAGACCTCAAAAATCTGAATTTCAAATCAAAAACTAGAGAGGTATTTTTAAACCCTTAAACCCCTAGGGCCTGTAAGAGGTCCTGTGCTTAATTCTTCACTCTCAGAACTCCGTAATTTGCATGTTAGTTCATAGTAGTTACTGAATAATATATAGTAGTTACTGCATAGTAGGTCTTAACCGCTTAAACTTCATTGACATCCACATCCTGAGGTTTATTAGTCAGTAACTATACAGAAAACAGTGCGAATGACAGAATAATTAAGTGACTATTAAGATGCAAGAGTGAGTCACAGAAGTCTGGACCAGCCAACAGGTCCATGAAGGTTAAAGGGGGTTAATAACTGGGTAATAAGCCTAGAGTGTAAGGGGTTAAAAGTAATTGTAAGCAGAGTTCTTGCAGGTTGACATTCCATATGTAAAGTGTGTTAGTCATTTCCCAAACACTGTGTACCTTGGGGTACTTTGTGTTTCAGTTGAATTTCACTTAAAATAGAGCAGAAAAAAAATCCAGCATCTTACATGCAATGGTGGTCTTTCATATGCAGTAGATCAGGTTATCTAAGTGCAGCTGAAGCGCACCCCCCCCTCTCAGCCTCTCCTGCTCTCAGGAATAAAGCATTCTTCAGCGGCCAGACAGGCATGAGTGTGCTTCTGAGCGTGGAGCACCCTCATTTAGACGGCAGGATATGTAGCGTTCCTTTCTTTTCTCTGATCAGCTCGGGTTTTGTGTGTTGCAGGTGTTTTTGTAAGTGTATGCCAGTTTAGTGTTTTTGTGTGTGTTTGTTTTTGTACATTTTCAGGACAAAGGTCGGAAAAGTAAGCAGCAGGGATGCATCAATACCAGTACTGGTATTGAGTATCGACCCGATACAGCACTTGTTAACTCGGACTCGTACAAAAAAATACATTGATGCCAACGTCTGAACAAATGCTGAACAAATAGCTGAAGCTGGAAGTGAATGAGGGTCTGCTTGCACAGAGAAGAGCTACTGATGCTGTGGCAGTCGGCACTTTAAACATTCTGCCTTGGCATATTCCCCGCCATGCATATACTGTGCAATTGTAGCCCATTTTTAAACACACAATCACAGCCAATTCTCCAATATTGGTGGAGACATGTAGGCTAGCAAAACAGAGGTGAGAAAGTCGTCATCTGTAATACTAAATGTCGCTGACTTTGCTGACTTGACTCTGTTTGACTGAATTGTCAGATATAAATGTTATGTTGATTTCTAAATTTGTCTTTGTAAAATAGCTGTAGAGAGACCAAATTGTCCTACCATGTACGTCACCACCTGGTTTTATTTCAGTGCACAGTGTGGCACAAGTTAGCAAAGCAGCGGTACAGTTTCTCAGTGTGTTTGCTCGGTACTCGGACATGCAGCATGTTGTTTTGAATGAAACAGGTTCTTTGAAAATTGTCCATAGATTGAGCTGTCTGTGGGGGTGATTTAGCCTCGGATGTGTTGAAAAACACAGAGGAGGAATATAGGATCAACACTATGAAACATACTTTATTTACAGCTGTATAGAAGTGCTTTTCTGATGTGGAGCAAAGTGAAAGATAAAGGATAAAATGTGTCTTAATTTTTGCACAGGCCACATTTTATGTTTTGTTTTTCCCAGTGTGTTAAATTCAGCACACACACACACACACATTTACTAAGCCGCTTATCCTTCTGGGTCACAGGTTAAAATCAACAAGTAAAAAATTGTGCATTAAAATCGCTCTGTAAAGGATGTGTAATTTGGCCAGGGTCACCCAAAATTTGTATATGACTGGTGTGTGTGTGTGTGTGTGTATGTGTGTGTACGCATGTATAGTCACTGTTGGAACAAGAAGGTAACTTTACAGGAGAAGGAAAAAAAACTTTCTTAACTTTTAATGGAAGCTAATAGAGAAATGATTCATTACATGTTTTTTCCAGCATTTCTGTTTCCATTTCAAATTATGTCCAAAGCTGAGAAATGACAAAAATGGAGATACAGGGTTTGTCCTGACAACAACAGTATATATAATAAACATAGGGCATACGTACGACCACATGTCCTGACATTGTATAAAAACAAAGCCGGGCATGTGTATATTTGCGTGACCCGATGGCTACTGAGATCAGAGGTTCGTTGTGCTCCGCTGAGCGTGTTCAGCTGCAGTAAACAGTCAGTGATTACTGAGGGAGCAGGTGAGATGTAATGGAGCGCTTTCACGCACACACACTCAGACATAGAGTTAGTTTCTCCACACACACACAGCACTACAAAGCCATGACTCACAGTTCGAAGGAGGGATAGCTGAGAGAAAACAGAGAAGGATGTTGTAAAAGAAACACTGGTGCCTGCCCAGAAAGCCATTCAGCGCTGACAGCGTGTAACAAGCCGCAAACCAGCGCTGCTTTCCAACAGAACACGCTGATCTAAGATTACCTCCGCTAAAGACTTTAGCACATGTCCAGTATGTTAGCATGAAGAGAGCTCATAACCCAGCCAGTAATGGCTTGTTTAACAAAGAATTACGCTGACCAAAGCTTTGTATATATTCACCAATCAGCGGCTAAATGATGAGATTTGCACAAGCTTATAACATTTACACACTTAAGGCTGCTGGCATCTGGACCGTGACAGTGGGACAGTGTTGTTTCTCTGGATTTTCTCTCTTCTCTGCCTGACGACTGTGTGCTTTTGTGTTTCTGTGTGTCGTGGTTTTCCAGAATGTACCGTGCCGAGAAGCTCCCCAGCACTAACCTGGTGTTTCTGATCACTGATGCTAAGAGCACCTGCCTCTCCTGCGACACCAAACCTCTGAGACAGGCTGAGCAGCCCTGTATCCTTCTGTAAAATCTGTAAAACTCTGTTATCTGTGTAAACACTGAGGCCCCAAAGGACTTAGCAGTCTGCCTGTTGTACTGTACAGTTTATCGTTGAGTACTGCTGAAAACGTACAGAGAAGCTGAACTCGAGTGAAAGTATGAATAATTTGTCAAAATCTTACTTAAAAGTGAAAGTATGGGGTCATCAATGTGCTTGGGTAAGTCAGCATGTATCAACATTTAAACATGATGAGGTATATAAAACTTAAAATGAATTCTTTAGGGAAAAAGTACAATTAAAACTTTTCTTTGTTTGGGGGAGCATGATGTCATGACATAATTGTCAGATGTCAGATTATGTCATAATCTGTGGTACTAGGCCTCCCACAAAGACAAATTTGCTAGAAAACAAGTACTTTTAAAGTATAAATGAAAATGTATGAAGTAAAATGTATGTTTTTGCTCTAGGAAATGTAATTGAGTAAAAGTACAAGTATTCTATTTCAAAAACACTCAAAGAGTTGTACAAATCTTGCAAATAATACTTAAGTACTGTAACAAAGTACAATTTTCCACTCTTGAGTACTGCAGAGTTCAGTAGCACATTCTTTATGAAATGCACGGTACAGGGCAAAAGTATGGAAGCAAGAAATCTTTTAAACCATTTTTACAATTAAGTTATTATGCCAACAACCTAGACAAGACATCTATTGACATTTAGATTGACTAAAGATTTTTTTTCAGTTCCACTTTATTTAGAAAGCCCCAATAGAGTGTCTACAAATGGGGAATTACAACATTTTTTTTATTTCTGCATAATACAATTGTTAAGATGTAAATGAAGTAAAATAAGAGTTTGATGTGAAATGCTGCACTGTGGAGAAACGTACAGACTCTGATTTCTTTACAGTGGTGGTGAATGGAACCAGGAGTCACAATGTGTGCAGCGTACATCTAACAATTTTATTTACTGTTCTAAATGATCAGTGAACATCTTTTTATAGTTTTTATATGTAATGTTGAACATATTAAAATAGAACCTTACAGCGCCCTGCATGTACCTCTCCACCGTGAGTGGATTTTAAAATTACGTTTTAGGCCACAACTTTCTCAAAACTATCATTAAACAATGACATTTGTAACCATTCTTCTTGTAACCAACTTCTGTGAACTTTCTGTGAATCACTCCAGACGTCTGGTTCCTGTCACTGCCACTGTGAACAATTCTGAGTCAGTTTCTCTAGAATGGAGCAATTCTTATCAAACCACTCAGAATGACTTTGCTTACATTTAAAATATTGCATGATGCAGGCATTTTGAAAAACAGGTGGAATGTCCCTTTAGCAAACTATCTAAACTGATTCTCAACCGGTTTAGAGTTAGGATTTGGATCAGGATTAGGTTTAGAACCAGGATTGGTGTTGAGATTAAGGTTTTGAGATAAAGATAAGGTTAAGATTAGGATTACAGCTAGATTTAGGGCTAGGGAGAGTGAAGGTAAATTGAACAGATAATAGTTGAATGAAGGTTAAATGCAAGATCAGCAACTATAAATCGTCTACAGAGGGCTGTTTTTGAATATACTCCATACTGGTGAACAGAAAAAACTGTTCTTTGTTGAGGGCAGTCCCTAATTTTGACCAGATGTTAATTGTTGTAATATTGTAATAAAGCCCTCAAAAGCATCTGAATGTGAGAATAAGGTGGATATGATCAAGGGGGCAATAAATCTCTTCAGGATGAACACCAGGAGCAAAGGAGCAAAAGAAATTGTACACTAGTCAAAACCTTATGTTAATAATCATATTGCTGTTCATTATCTCCTGTGCTTATCTTCACAAAATTATTGTAGCTTCCAAAGTGTTTGGTTAAAGTATTGCTTTCTGCCCTATGTTGACTTCATGCTGCACATCGAACTGCACAGTTTAGAGTTGTCGATTCACTACAGCTGATTTAGGTTATGAGTTATTTACAAAGCTCTTCATTCCTTGAACAAGGTGAATTGAAGCAGGGTAAGATTACTGAACACAGGACTGGAAGATTAGAACACTGCATTACAGACATGTTTATCTATACTGTACTTTCAAAGCTACACAAATCAGAAGCAGAAAATAACAGTGAGATGATGTGTAAACAGTTTTTTTGAAGAATGTTTTGCCCTAATGGTTTTCAATCAGCTACTGGACCAGACCCGTGTATGCTGGCCCACAATCCACGCTACAGGAAAGGCCCAGATGTCTGCTTTGACAACAACGCTGATGTAAGTTAAACACACACAACAACAGCCACAAGACAGTGGAAAAAGAGGGCATGAGCTATTTTTGTTTGCTTTGTCTTTTGGCTGATTAGTTTCTTTCAGCCACACACTCAGGCACATGCACAGATGGACCCCAGAGGGGGCTTGAGTGGTACTAAGGGGCACTTATAACTTGCTAAACCAAGTCTTCGTTATTGTAAAACAGATATGGCTTTATGCCAGGCCTTGTGGAGCAGTTAAATAGAGTTATCATTCTCTGGCTTATAGTAAAGAAACAGCATAGTGGATAACATAACAGCCTCGAAGGGGGTTCAGTTCCCTACTTTGACAGTAATGCTTGTGAAGAATTCCTAACACTACGTTTGCTTTCCTCTGAAACATGATAACTGTCTCTCTCAAAAAGAGTGTTTGTAATATGCTGCATATTAAATTATGTCTAATGCACATTTTAATTTTTGTTTCATTTGCATTTTTTCATTGAGACGCTACCCCCTCAAAATGTCTGTGCACAGACCTGAACATATTCATTGATGGTCCATAATTAATAGCGCTGTCCAAGTCTGCTTGTGTTTATCCACTTAATCATCTAAAAATGTTTTTTGTTATTATCTTTTTTTAATTGTTTGCTGCTGTTCTGACATCTGTACATAGTGGCTTTCTATTAAGGTGCCTTTTTTCTCTGAATATTAATTTTCTGCTTTGTGTTTTCATGCTGACTTGGCTTACTGTTTGCAACTGCATGACTTACTTTCATCTAATTTCTTTTCTTCTTAACTTATGTTTATGCTCCATCATTGGCTGCATATCATACCCATCATTATCAGGATGAGCCCTTGTGTCCAATCAGTGCCTCTTCTGCCTTGGCTTCAGCTCCGCCCATCATTTTGCTGCTCTTTCTCATTTGTGTTTGATGGTCAGTTTCATTTGCTTCATTTTAGCACATTAGAAATGTCCTTACTAAATACAGCATATTAAACATATAAGGCATAACTTTGACATTCATAAAGCCCAACATAGCTGTAGGCAGGGAGCTTATGCTATAATACATTAAATGAGAGGTGAATGGCCACAAATGGGTCAGGCTGTCCCCTGCAGTTGCCCCTCTGTGAAGGTAGAGGGATGGAGAATCAGGACGCCACAGCTTTCCCTCTGCTGTGGCAATAGGAAGTGGAGTTTCTGTTCTTGCCCTGAGAGATTTTCAGGGAAATAAACATAGGAAGTTCCAGATGTGTTTCCGCTCTTTTGAGGATGGCCAGCACTGATGACAAGCCTCCCTTTACTCACGCCAACACACACACACTCAGACACACACATACGCATTGGCAGATACACTCACACATCAGCACATATAAGTACCTGGCCTGAAAAGAAAAAGTAGATTTTGTATGAATTTACAGTAGCAAGGCGATATAATTAAAATAAGTACACTGTAAAAATTATATCCTGGTAAGTAAAAACATTAAAACAGGTCAATACATCTAATATGTGGCATTATGAGATTATGGTAAGAGCGTTATTACTCAATTTATTTCTGGATGTTTTAGCTTGTTTTAAGAAATCATACCTAGAGAAACTGTATATGTGTAGAAATGATTTGTCTATAAATTATTCTGTTGGCAGGTTATTTTACTTGTTTGAAGAAATAATGCTTGAATCAAGTGAAATTACCTCCCATGGAATAAGGCAATTTCACGAAATAGAATTATTTAGAATATGTAAAATGCCTAGAATTAAGTTAAAGCTGCACTATGTAAGGTTTTTGTTTAAACTTATAGAAGTAGCATTACGGATGAACAAAAATCCACGTTAAAATTTAGCATCCACACACTGCTGCAAGTCACCCCATAAAGCCTAGAATAGTTGCTTAAAAATAAGAGGTGTCGAGTCATACGCTTGTACGCGTGTTATAACCCTTTACGTACTAACATCACACGCACAGGCTCAGAAAGAGGGTCCAGCTCAATGTTTAGGTCTTAAATGCAAAACCAACACTATACTGATGAAGATTTGATAATTGTAGATTTTACTTACATCCTCAGAAGACGCATCTTTTGCTGATTTTTGACAGAGCTCTCTTTGAATATTCTTTCAGAGTGCTAACATTCATCAGAATTTTCCACTCAGGGAAGGGGCACAACCAATGTTTCAAAAATGTTCTTTCTGGCACTCCATGCAATTTTTACCAGAGATCTTTTACGAGAAATTTTACATAGTGTAGCTTTAAAAAAATCATATAATATTCTTACAACAATATCATAATGACAAATAGTTGCTATATGGACTAGACTTTTTTTTTTGCGGTAAATTTTCTTCAAAACATTGTCACAAAAAGGCACATGCATATGTTCTAGCTATTTTAGCCCCTTAAACCATGGGAGAAACATGCATAACCTTTTGTCTTTAGGGGGCAGGGCAGACAGGGCAATATTTGTGGTTGACCCTAAAAAGAAAAATACAAATTAAAAACATAGGTAAGTTATAAATACAGTTTTTAAAAACATTACACTAGATTTTGTTACCAAAATAATTAAAAAATAGAACTATAAATGGGAGATTTTATAAATTATAAGTTTCATCTATAAAACTGTACTTAAAACTATAAACTGTGCTTACTATAAACTTACTAGCTTACTGGGGCCGTACACGCAAGGATACATCTTCAGTAGCTATACTTAGGGATGTAATTGTACCATATTTCATAGTCCGGTATCTATTATCAATTAGTCAATAACTGGTGTGAAACTAATATGTCAGCTACGTATTCATGAGAGACGAGCTCACGAATGTTTAACTTATTTTCACTTAGAAAATAAACAAAATGTAACCTAACCACAATTTTGCATACAACTGTACACTTTTTATGTGTCTAAGCTATAAAAGCGTCACTAACGTTGTCATGTTGGCTGCAGGAGGATGCGTCTGACTGCGGTGGCGGCAGCAGTTTGACTCCCTCTCTCCTACACGTGCTGGCCCTTCAGCTACTGCTGCTCTGGCTACTTACTGGACCCAGAGGCTGCTCGTCCTGACAAGTCCTGGCTGACTGACCACCACATGACAACAGATTGACCATTAGCACAGTTAACCAGCACATAGACGACTGGATTCTTCACACATGACCAGCTGCTATAGCACCATCCTAGACCAGTGTGCAACTACAGACCGACCACAATTACAAACAAACAGCAACACAGACACGAAATACAGCGTCACTAACACAGACTTGGTCATGTTCAGAAGCACACAAGTACATATACACAAAGACAATGATGCAAAGTGTGGCACACACATCCCTACACACTACATGCATATCTAGTGCCAGAGGCGAGCAGTAGAGTGTCTGCAGTGAGAGGGACCCTCTCAGCAGCCTGCCCCATCCCAGCCAGGACACAAAGAGGAGAGAGAGAGAGAGAGAGAGAGGCGCTGTTCTAGTAGAGAGATCAGAGTTAACTGGGTCAGCGTCATTCTCAGACACGAGTGTGTTCCACCCAGGCACTTCAGGTCCTCTGGATGAAGAGAAAAGACTATTATTCTACTAAAAGAGCTTGTCTTTTTTGGATTTTCGCTAGCGTCCTTTAATTTCCTTTTGAAGTCACTGAAAAAAATGAATGCTGGGACTCTCATACTGCCATGCTTAAAGAGAGAGGAGGATGCTCCCAGCAAATGTAGCAGTTTTTTCTTCTTTTTTTTTTGTGGTGTTTTTCTGTCTGCCTGTTACTGCTGCACTCGTTTGAAGCTTGCAGAGGTTTGATCCTTAATCTGAATGTCTGACCTGGTCACACATTTGAATGAAATGGTGTGAAGCACCAAGTCACAAACTGACTGTGTGGGCAATTTTTGTATGTAACCCAGTTGCGCATAAACGGAGCCATTCAAATGAAAATCATTTGAAAAGGATTCAGAGAACCTTTAGTGTAGGGGTTTTATTCTGGCACAAGTCAAACAAATCTATGAGTCCCCTGGCTAAATCGAATGTGCTGCATGTTTTGTTTTTTTTTGTCCAGTCTCCTGGCCCAAGCTACTGGACCATTGTGTTTTATTGTCTGTCATCCAGATACTTGATCTACTAGAACTTGTTCCAACATGAGTTTACCATGATATCATATGGATGTCCATTTCAATCACTTCCTTTGTGTGAACCACAGATACATGCCAAACTCTGAACAATGTCCGGTTTCTCATGTCCATTATCCAGAAGGACACTTCTTTGGCCAAACCTACAGATCGCTGAAGAAACTCCCACTGCGTTTTTCTCATGTATTTATTCGCTTATTTATTTATTTCATCATTCATTTATTTATGAAAATAAGATTTAAACAGGTTAAAATGAGATGATACAACAACCATCATCAAAGCTCTCAGTTGCAGTTCCCTTAATTTAAAGCAAGCGTAGTGTCTGAGTGTTTGAAAGCCCTGCCAGTTCTAACCACAGAAAATAATACTGCCAGCGGCAGCATTAAATTGAGTTATTACAACCTTTCCTGCTGTGTCCACAAATACAAGCACATGACTGCACTGAACTCCTCTAGTGGAGCTTTTTCCGTTTTTATTTGGATTAGACACATTTGTTGAGGCTGTGGTTTTGTCACACTAATAACGTTAAACAATGCTGAATGTTTCAGGTGAAAAGTTCATGTGTCAAAGTGATTGCCAAATGCGTGTGAAATATGGCATATTGAAATATACTTTTTCGTGAATCTGTAGCATAGTAGAAGGGCGTATGTGGGCGGGTGGAGACGCTGCAAACTTGGACAAGTTCGTCAGACTGTTTCCCATGAGCAAACTCACTCTCGAATGCGTCTACTGTATCATGTAGCATCATATATGCATTGCTCTTATGAGTCTCCAAAAGCTTTTTTGGAGGATTTGTAGGTCTAGATTTCTCGCCTCAGGCCTGTGGAAGATGTCATAGCATGTTTGCATTCAAACGCCTCACTTTAAGAGGATGCGTGGTCTGACATGAGCCACGGAGAACAGTGCGTATACCCCTTGGTGCCCTGTCCAAACTATATGTATATAGGCTAACCTAATGAAAAAGTATATGGACACTGCAGTGTTTGTCTTTCACTATGTGTGCAGTACCAACAATACATCCTATATTGTGTCCAAAAAAGCAAATAATCATGAATCAGTGATATCTATTATAAAGCTTGAATGGAAATTTTGGCAGTGCCTATATGATTTCTCATGTTAACTTGGAAGTAAATGCTTATGCGGGGATTTCATTGACATGTTTTCATGTTGTACCATTTTAAAAAAAGTTTCATTGTTTCATTTGGAGACACTGCATAATATCGTTAGGGCAGGTTACGAAAGCGCAGTTTCTCCTTATGATAAATGTCACATTTAGAGAGGGAAAAAAAGAATATCGGCATATCTCGGGATTCCTGGGTTCCCATAACAGGATTCCACTTCACATAAGAGGAAACGATAAATGAGCTTTTTTGGCTGTGTTCCTGCTGTTACAAAGTACATCCACAATTCACTACAGCTCACAAAGAAAGGTACTGTGTAACACTGTGAACTTGCATGTATTGCTAAATGTGTCTACCCAAAAGCACCTGAGCCCCCTTATGTAAAGTGGGATCAGTAGATGTTTTGTTTCGTGTGCGTGTGTGTTTTCTGAATGCTGCTGTCGGCTGCTGCGCTGTCCTGTTGGGCTGCTGTGTGTCTGTGCTCCGGAACGTACCGCTGGTGCTGATGATGCTCGATGTGCCAGGAGGGTTCTCTCGGAACATGCTTTATTTCTAGAGTGTTTATTGAAGTTGCTCTTAATCTGCGTTTGCTGGTGTGGGGGGCGTGGCCTGTGCATCTGTAGCCCCACCTATCTTTCAGGTTGCGCTCTACAACAGTTTACTCTTTTGTGAACTTGACAAGCCTGAAAACGATTTTGTATACATTTGTACAATGTTATTAAAGAAGACAATGAAAAAAAAAAAATAAAAAAAATAATGTTTGTAATGAATTCAAATGTGTTAATTCTTGTGCAAATATAATATATTCACAATAAAAGTTTATTGTTATTAAATGCTGCCTTGCCTTGTTTTTAGATTGTGGTCGAAGTTGGCTAAATCTAGCAGTGTGAACCCTGAACGTCTGAAAGTTGGCGCTCAATGAGTTATAACGTTGTCACAATTAAAACAAAGACACAAGCACACATGGACACAACCAACATCAGCTAACAGAGCAGCTAATGTTATCAGAGACATAATAGGAGGAGAAGACAGTTCACTGAACGGGAAAGCTTACAATGCTTGACTTCACTGTATTACTGGAAGTCCCACTTTTTAGCAAAAACAGCCAATCGCTATATGTGGACACCTGACCAACACACCTTTAAGAGCTTGTTGGACATCCCATTCCAAAACCATGGGCATTAATTTGGAGTTGGTCTTATAACAACCTTCACTCTTCTGTGAAGGCTTTCCACAAGATTTTGGAGTGTGTCTGTATGGATTTATGTCTATCCAGTCAAAAGAGCATTTGTGTCTTTAGGAACTGATGTTAGACAACAAAGCCTGGCTCCCAATCGATGTTCCAATTCATCCCAAAGTTGTTCAGTGGGCTTAAAGTCAGGGCTCTGTGTAGGGCACTGGAATTAACGGACCTCGCTTTGTGCACAGTCATGCTGGAAAAGGAAAGGGCCTGCCTGAAACTGCTGACACACAGTAGGAAGCATATAATGGTGTAAAAAGCCTCCGTATGATGTAGGGTTAACATTACCCCTCACTGGAACTAAGGAGCCTAGCTCAAAATGGCCCAGACCACTATCCCTCCATAGGACATACTTCTGGCCACATGATGTATATGTGCTTGCATAGTAACCAGAACAGCTTGGAAAAAAAATACACATTTTTTGAGCCAAATACTATAAACTATGCTGTTTCTGTGTCTGTGCATAAGTATTGTGGAAAATGAACTGTGTACATACATTTTGAGTCTAAATTTTTTAGTAAACATATGAAAGAAACATCAGATGATTTCCTCCACTAATGTTGGTGTGTTTTTGTGCAAGAAACAAAAAAAAAGTAAAAAAAAAAGTAAAATATTAAAAATTTATTTTTACTTCAGGATTTTAGGTTCAGTTAATGTGCCTGTGTGTGAAAACCCCTTTACATACTGTAAGGTTTTCTTTCACATCCTGCAGACACTCGCCATACTGCTGACACTGATCCGGCAAAACTAGGCTTGTCTAGTCTTGTTTCCTCTGAACATATATTTTACATATTGACAGCTGCCAGAACGTGAGGAGAATTTTGGCAAATATTATGAAATTTCTTCTGACTCAAAATCACTGACCCCACCTTTAAATGTTAGAGTGAAAAAGAAAAAAAGTTATGGGCTGCATTACATTACCATCAATCAAAGGGAATTGTTTCCAGTAATGTATGATATCATAGTTTTGTCTTATCACTGTTGTGGTCTCTAGTTACAGAATAAAACATCTGAAGCTGGCTGGTCGCTCTAAGCCAAGCCTCAGACATCTTGAAAAGTAACTTATACAACATTCATAAAGATAAAATACTAATAAAGCCTGCGTGACAAGTTCTGTTGAGTGACATGTCAGATAAAAGTACGAGAATGAGAAAAGTATGATCAGAGATAAACCAAAGATATCAGCACAGCAGTCGTTTGCCCTGAAAGCAATTATCTGAACCATCAAGGCCTGTTTTTGAAATGATGTCCATTATAAATCATTCAGATGCATTGTTGCAGTAAATCAGATGAGTTTCAGTTGAGGAAAGCCGGCTTTATCAGACCATTATTTTCTTTTATTAGCGTTCATGTATGTTTTCTCTTTAGGTTTTCTGTGGATGTCTGTAACATAAAGGGGTTGTAGGCAGGCTGCATGTGCAGAGTACAAGGAAAACCGCGGCTCACGAGGCAGTTTGGGCAACAGAGACTTTGCAAAACAAAGAAGGTAAATTGAAGGTATATAAGGGAGAAAAAACAAGTCCAGAAACTCTTCCTCTTCAACCAGAGGCTCAAAAGCAAATCGGAAGAGGTCCCAGAACCAGGCTAATGAGTAGGAGGCCTCTCTCTCCTTAAGACCTACATGTAGACCACCCACTCCAAAGCAGGCCCTTCTAGCAAAGAAGCTACAAGCACCTCTTTAGCCTCCTTGGAGCAGAATGACTCACAGTGGTGGACCAGGTAAAGCCAGCACTCTGACCTCTCTGGCAATTCCTTATTCTTCCTGGGGAGGTCAGCTGGTGAGCAGGGCTTGGTGGAAGCCATGTGGTGTATGCTACTTGCCGCATCCTTCAAAATCTTTTAAGGGTAAGCAGCTTGTAGGCAGGCTGCATATGCAGAGGAACTTTAATAGGGGCAATCCAACACTCACAATAGGTTGGGGCCTATAAGTAAATCCATGAGCAATAACCAGGTACAAAAGCAGAGGTCAAACAGGACAATATTAAGCAAAGAGAAACACGGCTCTGAACTCAGTTTGGGCAACAGAGACTTCCCAAAACACTGAAATCAGGGTATATTAGGGCTGCTCGATGACGGCAAAAACCATAATCACGATTATTTTTGTCAGTATTGAAATCGTGATTATTTAACGTGATTACTTATTTACTTTGGAAACATCAGGCATTTATTGAACTTTTAAAAAAACGTTTTAACATATTGAGTTTCAGTTGCTTAAAAAATTCCAGAGTCTTAAACAAATTGGTCGTATTGCCTTGTGGTGCAGACACCGCTGTGTAAGAAATCTTGCACAGTATTTGTTGTTTTGTTGTTATTCCTCTTTGGACTCATTGAAACCAAAGCACTTCCAAACAGCTGAAAGGTTTTAGCTCTCTTGTTAACCAAAGACTCTTTCAGTCAATTTGGCTTGAGCTGAAATAGACGTGCCACAGTCTGGCTGAGAGTGAGTTTGGCCTTTTAGGGAGGGGCGAAAATGCACCGCTGTAAACAAAAGGGGTGCACTAGACTTATAGCATAACACAAAATGAGAGCATTATTGCAAAATAGACTGTGGCACAATAATCATTTTATCTTTATTATCTTGTTTTCATAATCATTGGAAACCAAAATCACAATTCAAAATAAAATTCGATTAATCGCACAGCCTTAGGGTATACATACGGGAGAGTAAACGTGTCCATAAACTGCCTGCAGGTGTGTATTGATAGATGGGAGGAGCCAGGAAAGAGCAGCAGCAGGAATGAGCCGTTCCAGACTGGGCAGATAGTCTCCAAGTAGAGTCTCCCAGAGGGGGGAGACATTGTGACAGTCTGAATGTCCTCTTTCGTTACTTTCAGCAACTGCAGTTACACTAAAACTAGCTTCCTGACATAAGCTTTTATTATGACTCATTTATTCTGTTTTGACCTGTATAGATTCACAAGTGCCTGCCAAATCTGTGTTTAATCAAAAGTATTTATACAATGTAAGTGTTGCACTCAACCTCTGTGCCAGGGCAGTGCAGACTTTCCGTACGCTCACAGGGCAAAAATAATGGGATTGTTATAATGGGGTTGGCTGGGGAGAGTCATAAAATATAACAGCACATAAAATAATTAATAAAATAAAATAGATCATTAGTGTAAGCAAAAAATCTTGATTAAAGAGCAGTTTTGCTGTCTCTGTAGGGGTGTATACTCTCACTGGACAATTGATTAGGCACACCCCCCTTGTATTTACAGTTATGGTACATTTTCTCAGGTCTCTTAGCAGTTACACACTGTCGTCTGTCTGTTTTTGTTTGTTTGTTTGTTTGTTTGTTTTTTGTTAGGACCACTACTGAGCAGGTATTATTTAGTCATCCTGAGCACTGTAGTGACACAATGTGTGTTTTGCGCTGGTACAGCTGGATCAGTTCTTAAGCACTGTGTTCACCTTCTGTCCACGCTGTTAGACACTCCTACCTTGTTGGTCCACCTTGTAGATTTAAGGCCAGACACGATAGCTCATCTGTAGCTGTGTAGTTTGTCTTAGTCATCCTCTCGTCCTTCATCAGTGGCCACAAGATGCTGTTGGCTGGATATTTTTGGTTGGTGGACTAATCACAGTCCAGCAGTGAAACTGAGGTGTTTAAAAACTCCAGCAGCACTGCTGTGTCTGATCCACTCATACCAGCGCAACACACACTAACAAACCAACTCCGTGTTAGTGTCACTGGAGTGCTGAGAATGATCCACCTTATAATTATCCACCAAATAATACCTGCTCTGTGATGACCACTAGACACCACCCTTCATTTATATAATCTTTAATCAAGTAATGTTTTTATATGTAAGTTATTATTTTTTTCAGCATCAGGAAAAAGCAGAAATCATATTTAACAGAAAATTACACAGAAGCCTCAACAGCTAACTATAATTTGTAAATTTTCAGTATATTGTGTTTCTAACTCTTTACTTTCTCAGGATCTGGTGATCTACTGGGTCCTACAGGGATCCATTGACTTACATTAAAAGTAAAGTATGTTGTTTCCTTTTCCGGTAAAGTTACCATTTTGGAGATACAAGGTTTTGTTCTGACAACAGCGATATATATATATATATATATATAACAAAGGAAGGGTGGTCTCTGACTTTTGCACAGTGCTGTATACAATGATTGGGTTTCATTAAATGGACAATTAATGTAGATACTAGGATGCTGTACCTAATAAAGTGGCCAGAGAGTTTATTTTAGTATATCGTTGCTGTCTTGATAAAAACTTGTATCTCTGAATAAGTTTGTAAAAGAATGAAAAAACATCTGAACATTATTTGTCATTAATCTAATTAATCTAACACACATCTTTTCACACAATGTAATGTGTGAGCTAAAAAATAGAAGCTTTCATATGACAGCAGTGATGTGTTGATGTGCTCTCTCTCTCTCTCTCTCTCTCTCTCTCTCTCTCTCTCTCTCTCTCTCTCTCTCTCTGTCTCTCTCTCTCCCTTGCCACCACCAGCAGACTGAGAAAGAATGCCCATCAGGGGCCCTGCCAGTCCCCCTCTCTTTAAGGTTAGCACAACCATGAAACAGCCATTTCCTGTTGGCTTTGCCCATCTCACAAACAATGTCGGCCAAAAAAACCATCTCACCCCTGCATCACGGAGGACGTCGCCGCCAGCAGATGAAACGCCCACTGATTGGGGCTGACGGAGCGTGGGCCGTGGACCAGATTTGGGGTGAGGAGATCTTTTCTGGAGTTCACCGTGGCCTCTTGATTGCTTTTAAAAGCCTATCTGTGACGACAGGCTCGGGCTGCTTTTTCCAGCCCATTGAGCAGAGGTGGTCCAGATGTATGTGGGTGTGTCTTTGTACAGCTTTTAAGAGTGTATCGTGTTATTTCTATGGTGCTTTTTGTCAGGGAGGTGGAGTATTTTATTTGTTTTGTGTAGATGGGAAGGATGCTTTTAAGGAACGAGACTGAGGGGTCTTAGATGGTTATCTGGGGTGAGATGGGGGAGGGGTGGGGGGGTCACAGTAACCAGATATCTTTGCTGGTGGCACCAAGGTTGTGACCTCACATATAGTTACCATCTCAACACATGCCAGATACACACCAACAACAAACAAACTGTGAAAGGAAGACACTTTATTTTCTCGCCCTTTGGAGATGACCTCATGACTCTCATGCAGGTCCCAGAGCAGAGCTAATCTCACCATCTAAATAATAACAATTTTTGTTACACAAGGAGAAGGAATCAAGATTTTCCTACAGAGGCATCTTTACTTAGATTGGTTCAATGTTTAGGCTATCTTTAGTAATATTTAACAAAACTTGCCAAGGGAAAATCCCAGGATCATTTTACTGACCATGGCAAGATTGACTTAAATCTATTTACATTGAATCCTAGCAATAATCCCTTAATGTAATCACTGTGGCACTTTGGTTTATATTTAAGTCAATGTCTAAATACACTTCATGGACTTCAAACTACAGTTTGCCTGTTGCTAATAGAACTATATTAATGCTGTTACCTCTAACCAAGTCTAATCATTGAAGCACATTTAGAAGTGTGCATCTGAAATATATATTGAAGTGTTTTATTTCATTTTAGGTTCTGATTTGTTAACTGACCAATATTTTTTTTTATCTTTATCTTATATAATTCTGTCTCAGATGCAGCTGTCTTCAGGCCAGACCACCCTGCTTATACCCTGCCATGCAGACAGTTTGCTCAGTCAGTCCTTCTTTAGCTTCTTGAACCATGTATTTGCTCTGGTCAGTAGAGAGTAGACGGTCAAAAAATGTCCTGTCACTGTCTCGCACTTCATGGCTGTTGTAGTGAGAATAAATAAAGCGCAAGAGAGTAACAGGAACTTCATATAAAGTTTTTTTCCAGTACCATTGTGATGTATTATGTTTCACCAAGAGGCACACTAGACCTGTGTAATATTGTGCAGAAGTCTTTGGCCACCCTTTTATTTTTTTAATTCGTAGTCAAAACAGTCAATAAGTACTAGTTATTCATTTTTCAATGTCAGAAAAAAGCAGGAAACACATGTAACAGAAAATTACTCAGAAGCCTCCAACATATCAATCTATCAATCTAGCAATTCTGTATAATATTAAATCAATCAGTATTTAATTTATCCACTCTTTTGTGCATCCTATCTCCACTGTAATGCATCCATCCTTCCAATCTTAAAACCAATGAACTACAGTTCTCCTAACAAAAGCTGCTCCCAAAGTTTTAATGACATAATGTTTCCTTTCAAGGAGACACTAACATACATACAAGCAACCACGCAAACACGCCTTAGCTGCCTTGTAGATTTCTTTCTCATGTTCATCTATGACTAAAAGAGATCAGACACCATCAATCTCAAGCCTTTCTGTCCATCTTTCCAGTGTGCGACAACTCAGCGCTGTGCGTCTGAAAGGATGTATTACTGTCAAGAAACTGAGAAAAGCAATGGAGAAAAAAGTTTTCTGGACTGATGGATGACTGATGTCTAAATGTGAGAACTTTCAAAGTAATAGAAGGCAGTATGTACACTGCTGAAGAATGAAAGACTCTTTAAACCATGTCTACAACCATCAGTCAAGCATGATGGAAAATCAGTTCAAGTCAGATTTTTTGAATGCTGATAAATATAAATAAATTATACATAATGCAATGCCCTATGGAAAATGTTTGATTGGGAAGAAATTCATTCTACAGCAAGATAACAACCCCAAGCACACTGCTGAGAAGATTAAGACATACGTATGAAACAAAGAAGCTGCTGGTGTTCTCAGAACAATAGACTGACCACCCCAGAGCCCAGACCTCAACATCACTGAGTGTGTTTGGGATCACTTGGTTCGAGAGAGGCAGAAAATGCAAACAACTTCTAAGACTGAACATACCAATTGTTTACAAGTATTAAAAAAATCCCTGCAGATTTCTTTGAAAAACTGAAAGCACGTTTCCCAAACAGAGCTATAATAAAAGTGAAGGATGGACACATTAAATACTAAAAATATTAAAGCAATATTCAAAGAACAAAAAGCATGGCTCGTGAAATACCTACTTTGGGTCACTTTACATTTTCACCACAGTCCTTATGTTTGGCCACCTGTCTCACATTTTGCATCTGAGAATGCCCATATCCAGTTAACTCTGATAACTGGAATGAGTGCTCAGTAGTGTACATGCAAAGACAGAGATTTATTAGTTATAATTTTGCTGTAATGAAATGTTAATGAGAACATATTGGCCTGTCCCTGATGTACTCCTACTAGAGTCAGTGCTCATGACTGCAAGTCCTCTTAGATGATTAGAAGTCACATGTTATTCTCATTACACTGGCTACAGTAATCAGCCATTAATATGCAAAAGGGCCATAACTATCCTATTGAGCTTTTCTAATGACTTAATGAGTAAGGCAGGGATGAACGTTTTCTGACCCATCAAACATGCGCACACACACGCGCACACACACAAATAGAACCTAACTCTAACATGCTAACTGTGTTTCTTTGATGCAGTAGATGTAATAATGACTTTAATTTGTGGTTCAGCAGGGCATGTACACATGTGGGGAATCAATCTTGAAACGGGGTTTAGTCCAAACCAGAAACATGACCACATAACCATGTACTTATACCTTATTAGCAATTAGATCCCTGTTCTCTCTCGTTCTCTCTCTCTCTCTCTCTCTCTCTCTCTCTCTCTCTCTCTCTCTCTCTCTCTCAATATCCTGCCAAACCCATGATATGCCAAAAGGAGTTTGTGCTACAAAACTACAAATCCCATTTTCCTCCTTTATTGGTTCTCCTGAGGCTGTCCAGTGTAATAACATTCCAGTTTGGGAATTTCAGCCAAATTCCAGAGAGGAACATTACAGGGATATTTTTAACGCTAGCCTCTGAATAATTCAAATTTATTTTAATGAAATGCACTTCTCAAATCACAGACATTTACAGACATCATGAACCCAAACATGGTCTTTATAATACTACATGGATTAGACTCTACAGGAACCTAGTGTGCCTCTCAGTGTTTTCTAAATCAATCTCAATGCCAAAGAGAACTTTCTTTACATTTCAGCTACTAATGCTGATAATAATGATCATTAATTCTGAATGACTTACTGTGGCTGCAGCTACAGCAGTAATGTATGACCGACTGGTAAATTGTCTCACCACATATATGCTTTACAGCTCTATACACCACACATTACATGTGCTAATGACTCATCTGTTGGTCATTTAGTCTGAAGATAATTATTATGGGAGTCTAGAAGCCCCATAAGCACACAAGCCGCCCCCACCGTTTGTTTTAAATGCATCCATTGTGAAAGTGATTCGGGCCTAATTGTACTGAGGAGAGTGTGTGTGTGTGTGTGTGTGTGTGTGTGTGTGTGTGTGTGTGTGTGTGTGTGTGTGCCGACTAAAACTTTTACAGATGGCCTTAGTCCTGCCTCATCAAGAGTTAATCACGCAAACATGGGGCCGCCACAGATATGCTTCCCTTAGGCCCAACCGTGTTTGGTAGCTTGTGAGTTTGTGTGTGTGTGTGTGTGTGTGTGTGTGTGTGTGTCTATATTGTGTATTTGTTTTTGTATTGGTTTTGTACATTTTTAGGACAAAAATGTCCTGACATCATAGGAAAACAAGTGAAAAACAGAGTCAAGACTAACAAAAAGGTCTAAAGTTAGGAATAAATAGAACAAGAAAATAAAGCTCCACTCTTGCTTCAGATTTGAAACAGTCCACAGGTGTTTCTGTCCATCCTTTCACTGTGAGAAGACAATGTGTAAGTGTCACCTATGCTTTCTAAGCGTGACCTAAATGAAAGTGTAGTGGTCAAAAAGCTGTTATTAGAGAAAATAGACAAAAAAGGAGAAAATTTCAAAATCAAACCACAAAGCTGCAGATGTTCCTACAACAATGCACTGCCCCCCCCCAGAGTCCAGACCTCAATGTCACTGAATGTGTTTAGGATTATTTGGATCATGAGAAACAGAAAATGCAACCAACTTCTAAGACTGAACTTTGGAGTTTTAGAAAATATCCCTGCAGATTTCATGAAAAAAACTGAAAGCAAGTCTACTGAAAAGAATGATAGTGGTGTTAACGACAAAGAGTGGAGACACTAAATACCCCTATAACACTTTTATACAGAGATAAAGTAGCCTAAACCCATACTCAAGTAAAAGTATTAATATTTAGGTAAAATAAAAACTCAAATAACAGTAAAAGTACTTCCCCAAGAAACGGCTTGAGTACAACTACAAAGGTATCAGGTCAAAAACTACCTAAGTACTGAGTAACTTAAAGAACTGCAGTCTGAGTAAATCACTTTGTATGGCTCTGTCCTTCACTTTATGGGATTCTTTTGGTCTAAAATTAAGTTCCAAAGTCAGAGGTGTGACCAGTCTCAAAGCAGTGGAGATGTCACCAATAACACATAATTCAATTATATACAAAAAAGGAATTGGTAACTAAATATGAATGGCTGAAGTGTAACTGAGCAATAAGGAAATTCCTTTACTCACTAATGTAATTAAATTGAAGTATTATGATTTAAAAATTCAGGAAAAATCGATATTTACTTTATACTTTATGCTTTAATTGAGTACATGTAATTCAGTATATGTAAGTAGTTACTACCCACTTCTACTTCATGCCATATTCCATGCCATAGTCCATATCCTGACACTTAATAAAAGGGAAAAATTAACATGTGTCTTTAAGTGGTTATGTCTGTGTAGGTTAGGTTGAAGCATGATTGTATAGCTTTTTTCATTGCTGTGGTGTGGAAGCCCACACACTGTACCAATCCCGCCAGCTGTGAGCACAGGTCCCTGGGCATTTAGGCTGGTGCTTGATGCAGGTGGACCAGGCACTCCCCTCCAGCTGCCTCATAACCGGCCTCACAAACCTGGCCACTATCAAAGAACCTATTAGGCCGATGCAGACTGACAGGTATTTAGGGGGAGAGAGAGACACAGGGCTGAAATGAAGAGGGTGTGGGGTAGCTTCAAAAGTATAGTGTTTTGCTTGGTTAGACAGGTTATTAGCGGTAGTTGGTGCCAGACAATTGATCTAGGGCTGTGATGAGTCGCACCTAATCATCCTCTCATTGTTGTTGTCAAATCAAATCCTTATCCATTTTTCGTTTTTTTATTTTTATATCCCAAGCTGTCCTTCCTATTTCAGAGATACAAAGTTTTATTATGAAAGTGACTTCATGTTGCAAACACTCTTGATTAACCCTTGCATACTTTACACCCTGAAATAAGTAATAAACTGAATACACTCAATTCAAATGTGTACATCATTTCAACATAAATAAAGTGTGACAACAACCCAGTTTTGCCAAAAGTATGTTAAAAGACACAATTGTGTTGTAGTATATTTTGCTCATGTTGAAATGTTGTATGCATTTGAGTCAAGTAAATCCAATTCATTACATTTTTCAATGCTTACTTTGTATGACGTACGATTCAAACAAACGCTTCTCAGTTCCACTTGCTGATTGAAGCACTTTGTGATAATAGAGCTATTACGAAGCCCATGTGCTTAGCAGTGCTGAGGTGAGCCCTACCACTGGGACTTCAGTTTGAATCCCAGCTGTGCCATGTGCAATCTGTGGTTGAAGCGCCTTGAGAACACAGTTGGCCACAATGAGCTTTATTCTTATTAGAAGGGTGAACACTGGTCATTCAGCCATTTACTGATTGGAAGTCACAAGGCAAAGTTTAACACTGTCGTCCAAGAAAGACTGCCAACTCTGCTCCCTTGCCATCAGTGAAACAGTTGGAAGACTTTTTGTGTATTGTAGCTTCTGGCCTTCTATGTTGGTTGAGCAGAAAAATAATAGCACTTTTAAGGGAAGAACCCTCAAAGGATTGAGGAGCAATCAACTACGAAAACAGTACAAGCTTCCCTCTACTGAAAGCTGTGTATTAATCCCCTGAACTCCTGAGTGGACAAACTAAACAAACTAGAATTAGCCAGATGTGAACAGAATAAAATTCAGCAGACAAGATGACCTGTAAAGTTTACAGAATGTCTATTTTTTCACTACAGAGGAAAGTGACTCATTTATTCATTATTTGTTTGTGTTCTGCCGCACATGGTCTGAGTTAAAAACATAAGTGAAATGAGTGTGTATATATGCGCTGGTGTGTGTGTGTGTGTGTGTGTTATACACAACATTCAGGTTAATCAGGCAAATGTTGAAAAAACTGAGCTGAACCTGATATTGCTACAGTTTTATGGCTCTGTCTGTACAGTGGAAGGGTACTACTATTTTTGGCAGAAGAAATTGCAAGTATTAAAGAACACTTGACACAATATTTGGGGCTTTTTTGCTTGACTTTTTTCTTTATTTTGCAGAACTATTTTATAAAAGCAATAGTGAACTCAAAGTCATGTCTCACTGAGAATATTATCTTGGCTGTGATGTTGTATGGCATGTACCTGTAACCGAATCACGGTTGTAATGTTATTCGCAATAACACACTCCTTCTTGTGTTCTTAAGCAGCACTGTTTTTTAGCATAACTGTATCATTCTGCTTACCACCAGTTGCTAAGTAACAACAATTGCTTGATTCTAACTTGCCGGAAGAAGACATTGTCAAAATTAAAAATGTTTGGAATAATGTTCAGAGCTTGATTTAAAATACTTTTTAAAAACTGCTGTGTAAAAGCACTTGAGGTTGCATGTTATCATGAATAACATCTCGGCTGTGATGATCTACTGTACTTGTCTAATTCCTCGGACTGAATCACAGCTGTGATGTTTCTTGTGATAAAATCCCCCCCTCTTGTGTTTTATTCCTTAGTTAACTACTTTGAATGATTCAGCATCTACTATGAAACTAATGTGTAAATTATATAGTAATGAGAGTGAATAACAGAAATGTGAGCCCACGGACTGACCCTTGCAGATTAAAGTCCTTAGTTACATTGCAAAAACCCTACAGCATCTTCTACAAAGGAAATTACCTAATCCTCTGTTCATACAGTAGCCTATACAGGGGCGTATTCTACACGTATAAGCATGTAGGCCATTTATGAGGTGAGGTGACGTGAGATTTCTATGGTAAAGGATGCGTCATCTAAACACCGGGACCAACCTAAACAAAAAACCTTTGTCATGGGGCTACTCTGATTTTGAATACAATGTATTATTCCTGTGGGACAGCAACACCCATAAATATTGGACATGATGGACACATTTTTGCCATGTGAAGTAAATTTACATGCCTTTCAGAAAGTTCAGAGGCATTATCGCAGACGGAAACGCACTTCCAGTCCCCAAGCACAATACTGTTTACAGCAGAACGACATCCTAAACTCCGGCCGTGTATAACCACTTCAAAACCTGCTCCTCTAAACACTCTGTAAAGCGAACCAAACAGAACTTTGAAACAAATGTCCGATTGTGAAGGTCTGAGAATGCGGCGCAATCAGTTGAGTCACTGAGTTTATAAATATTGATAGATATTGCCTCCCTACCGTGCGGGGGGATCTAAGATGCCGCAGTATTTGGGTTTTCTCTTGTTTATCGGGGTCTTTGGTTCGAATTTCAGTCTTCAGGTGAGTGAAGGAGTGTAAGATTGTCAAAAGGCCGCAGTCCAGCGTGGGCCCAACAGCCGGCCCACGGAATCACTTGCAGGAAGTGGATGTTTATTTGGAGGCTGCTGTGTTTACTGCGTCTGGAAGATTCTCCACAGGAACGCTCACAGATGTGTGTGTGTCAGGCACCTTCTAGACTGATTACATATAGTTTTATTCACAAAAAGTTCCAGGTGAAGCCATTTTCAGATTCTTCAACTTGGTGCTGTTGAGAAATCCCCTTTAGTTGTTATGTAAAACCTTTTCGTAGGGAAGCGTAGTTTCCACTCTAAGTCGTCAATGTTTATTTATTCATTTACCGTAAGCCTTTCTTTAGTGTCAGCTGTAAACTGTGTCACATTTTTCATTCAGACAGAGAGACACACAGACAGATTTTTTGTGTGTTTGTCTGTGAGTGTGTCTTTGTGTCTGTGTGTATGTTGCATGGGTCAGTGCAGGGTAATTTGCTGCAGATGAAACTCAACACCAGTACCAAATCTGCCTGACAAATTTGTACAAAGCTGTAGGAAATCTATTAGCACCATAGGGAGTAACCTTTTCAACTATATACAGCACTGTGTAAAATCAAAGACTGCACTTTCATTTATTTAATATTCAGTGAAAATGTCCATTTTGTAAAAGTGGTTCATTTTTCAGCATCAGGCAAAAAGCAGAAAGCTTTACTTAACAGAAAAATGCACAGAAGCCTCAACAACAAAACATACGTTTTCAGGGATACTTTTCCATATCTCCAAAGTGTAGTCTTGGACTGACCACCCCAGAGTCCAGACCTCAACGTCACTGAATATGTTTAAGGTTACTTGGATCGAGAGAATCAGAAAATGCAACGAATTTCAGATTCTTTCGATCCAAGTAACCCCAAACACATTCAGTGATGTTGAGGTCTGGACTCTGGGGTGGTCAGTCCATTGTTCTCAGAACACCAGCAGCTTCTTTGTTTGATTGGCAGTTTTTCTTCCTTTTTGTCTGTTTCCTTTTCTCAGTAACAGCTTCTAAACAGCTACACACCCTGTCACTCATAGTGCTAAGTTATCTTCTCACAGTGGAAGGATGGACAGAAACACTTTAAGCTTTAAGTACTGTTTATCTAATAATGACCATTTCAAAGGTTGACCAGGTGTTACATGGTAAAAGTCCTATTTTTTCTACACCCTTTAATCATTTTTGGACTCCTGTTTTTTCACTTATTTTCCTCTGAGTTTCACTTTCCTTGTGCAAGCAGATTACCTCCTATCTAAAAATCTGTAGCTTGTAGTCTGTTTTGACTGGAATAAACAAAAGGGTGGTCTCTGACTTTTACATAGGACTGTATGCTTTTTCTTGCTATGCGTTTTTCACTCCTCATTTTTTTCTGTCTTTGCAGTTCTTTTCATAGGAGCATCCCCTTATAATAGTTCTTGAACTTTTTCTAGTTTAATAATGACCTCTTCGGTATTATTTCTCTTATATTTCAGTGTTTTCATTTTTCAATGTTGAAATTACACGTTTTGAGGTCCCAATACTTCAGCAACAGTGTGCGTGTGTGTCTGAGAAATTGAGCCTACAGCAGCAGTACTAATGTGGCCGTGTGTAAAAGCTGAATTGCCCGGCTGCCCTGCAGCTTTTGGAGACTTGACTGCTTTTTTCACTACAGAGGAAAGTGACTCATTTATTCATTATTTGTTTGTGTTCTGCCGCACATGGTCTGAGTTAGAAACATGAGTGAAATGAGTATCTACATATGTGCTGGTGTGTGTGTGTGTGTGTGTGTGTGGCGTGTATGTGTGTGTTATACACTGGACAGGACCAATTAAAGTCATATCTGTGGAGGAGTACAACTGTTATGTTGCAATCACAGCTGCAAAACCTAAACCATAATGACGAAGCAGAAAGAAACACATATGATTCTTCTCATCATTAAGCAACATTGTGGAATTTTCTCATCTAAAAGGTCACTGTTTAACCTGTTTGTGTACTCTCGCAGACACTCATGTGTGGTAGATATTGGATTATTTTTGAGTTATAGACTGACTGACATATCACATAATCACTGCTCATAAACAATGACTGTCTGTGCTCCAGACATTGTGTGTCAGACCCCCAGGCCGTGCAATTTATTAATCCACAAACACAGATTGTCCTGCTGCTCCGCTAACCACAAACTTTTCATTTAGTCTTCAGCTTCAACTTCTGAAGTTAGGATGCACAGCTGCTCTCGGTTATGGAGGTGTATAAGAGCGTGCAGTCTTAGAGCTCCTGACATTTCAATTCTCAATACTGTGTTGTTTTCATGGTACACAGAACTATGCAGTGGTTTTTAATAGGGACAGCAAAGCTTATTTTCTTTTCTTTCTACCAGGCAGATGAGATGGGGTGAGAGAGAGAGGGAGAGAGATAAATAAAGAAAGCTTATGAAAGAAAGAAAGAAAGAAAGAAAGAAAGAAAGAAGAAAGTGTGTAAGAGAGGGGAGAAAGAAAGAGAGAAAAAGAGACAGAGAGGGAGAAAGATAAATAGAGTGTGAAGAAAGAAAGAAAGAAAGAAAGAAAGAAAGAAAGAAAGAAAAAGAAAGAAAGAAAGTGTAATAGAGAGGGGGAGAGAAAGAAAGAAACTTTGAGAACAGAAAGAAAGAAGGAAAGAAAGAAAGAAAGAAAAAGGAAAGTGTATAAGAGAGGGGGAGAGAAAGAGAGAGAGAGAAAGAAAGAGAAAGAGGTAGAGAGATAAATAGAATGTAAAGAAAGAAAGAAAGAAAAAAGTGTGTATGAGAGGGGAGAGAGAGAAAGAAAGAGGTAGAGAGATTAAATAAAGAGAGTGTGAAGAAAGAAAGAAAGAAAGAAAGAAAGAAAGAGAGAAAGAAAGAAAGATATTTAGAGAAAAGAAAGAAAGAAAGACACTTACAGAAAAAAAGAAAGAAAGAAAGAGATTTAGAGAAAAGAAAGAAAGAAAGAAAGAGCCATAAGGACAGAAAGACACAGAGGACGAAAGAGAGTATTTTAGTAAGAAAGAAAGAAAGAAAGAAAGAAAGAAAGACTAAAAGCATAGCTGTCATTCATTTTGATCTGTTTCAAAATCTTGAGTCTGATTCGAAAGGTGTAGGGGTCCAGAGAGTTGGGCAGGATGTAAAGTGACAAGCTCCTTGAGCCCCCCACTCCCTCTCTCTTCACACTGATCACTCCCCTGAGGGCACTAGCCCTGCTGTTAGGGGGTCGTAGTTTCGCTCTTGTCATCGGAGGATGCAGAGGCGTTGCTGCCGCGAGCCCCAGATGACACTCAAATAAACAGCCAGCCTGCTAACGACACTAATGCAAACAAAGATAAACAAACAGAGATAAACACGCGCCACGCTGAATGGAAAACTGATATGCAAAGACAAACTCAAACTTGGACACAAATCCATCAAGCAAAGCATCCAGTAATACCTGCTTAAGCACTGTAATGTAACAAATAAAACAGTACAGTAAGTGAACTGAATGGGTAAAGAAGTGCTTTTTCTGTAGAGAGAAGACCTTGAGTAGAGTAAAATAAACAGCCACTCCATCCATCTCAAGTTAACCCTGTATCTCCGATCTCAGATATGTAGTATGTTGTCAGACTCTGTTCTCTCAGTTATGGTTTCAGTATACTTTGGCTTCACTGTATGATGGAAAGTGAGCTCACTCAGCCCATAGAGTCGATCAATAAAACAAGGATGAGTAAGTAATGTAAAGAATGGCCTATTGTAATGGACCATCTGACAATTTTAGTGTCTCTAGTCCAGGGCTACCCAAACTTTTTGTCTCAGCTGAATAAAGTGTAATGTTTGTGGTGCATCGAGAGCAAGAAACAGCCCGCAGCTTGTTAGCTTTATGTTTTTGCATGTTACCAGTATAAACTCACCAGGCACTTTATTAGGAACAACTGTACACCTAATTATTCATGAATTATCTGATCAGCCAAATACTATAGCAGCAGTATAGTGCATGAAATCATACAGATATGGGCCAGCAGCTTCAGGTAATGTTCATATTAACCATCAGAAAGGGGAAAAATGTGATCTCAGTGATTTTGACTGTGGTATGATTGTTGGCAAAAACTGCTGATCTGGGATTGACACTCAAAAACTCTAGAGTTCACTCAGAATGGTGCAATAAAGAAAACGTGTCCAGTGAGCGGCAGTTCTGAGGACAGAAATGCCTTGTTGATGAGAGAGGTCAACGAAGAACAGCCGGACTGGTTTAAGCTGACAGAAAGGCTTGTAAAGGCTTGAAAAATCATTTTGTACAATTATGGTGAGGAGAATAGCATCTCAGAATGCACAAGTCATCCAACTTTGAGGTGGATGGGCTACAACAGCAGAGGCCAACAGCTGGTTCCTTTTCTGTCAGCCATAAACAGAAAGCTGTGGCTGCAGCGGGCACAGGATCACCATAACTGGACAGTTAAAGACTAGAAAAACAAAGGCTGGTCTGGTAAACGTAAGCATGTACAGAAGCATGTATCTGTGGAGTCCAGGCTGGTGGAGGTGGTATAATGGTGTGGAGAATGTTTTCTTGGTACAGTTTGGCCCATTAATACCAATCAATCATTGTTTGAATGCCATAGCCTACTTGAGTATTGTTGCTGACCATGTGCATCATGGTCACAGCCACAATTTACCCATCTTCTAAAGATAGTTACAGCATGAAAATGCACCATGTCACAAGGCAAATTTTGTCTCAAACTGGTTTAATGAACAGTGAGTTCAGTGTTCTACAGTGGCTATCCCAGTCACCGGAGCTAAATCCAATAGAACACATTTGGGATGTGGTAAAACAAGTGATTTGCAGCATGAAAGTGCACCTGAAAAATCTGCGGTAGGAGTTGCAGGATGCAATCATGTCAACGTGGATTCCACAAAATATTGGAAACTTTTAAAATTTTGGTCCATGTTGACATGATTGCATGAACCCGTCGTTGGCATATTTATATCTGGATTCCACAAATGTGTCCAACATCTTGTAGAATCCATGCCATGAAGAATTCAAGCTGTTTTGAGAGCAAATGAGGCTCTACCCAGTAACAGTATAGTGTTTCTTATAAAATGCTTGTTGAGTGTGTGTGGAGAAACAGTATTTTTTACAGATGCACTACGTGAGATGGGGGAATTTGGAGACCTTTCTGATGGAAACATGTAGTTGCACACAATGTGCAGAAGAGCATTTTGCAACACCAGTTGTGCTTCAGACCCCTTCCCTGTGATTGTGATCACGTTGAAATAGTATTCATAGAGAACCCGGTCAAAACTTTGTGAAGGACGTGTCTTCTGAGGAAGTTAGTGAATCATCCACTATTGTAATCATTTCTTCAGCAGTATGATGATTTTGCATTTGAGTCCTAAACATTGAGTCAGACTTTCTTTTTTAGAGTGTACATGTGATGTTAATAGGTAAAGTGGTCCTAAAAAGTTCTTCAAAATCTGACCCCATACCTCTGACCTATAAATTACAGATTCAAAATTTCAGGCTTTACAGGACAACTCGTAACACACACACACACACCATAATTTAGTGTTTTTCTTCTGACTCACTTCTACTTCTTTCTATTAAAAATATAATTTCACTATGCAGTTTTCAATAAGCTTTTTAAGTTTTTTTCACCAGAAAATGATATTCTTCATACTTCCAAGACTAGCAACCACTTTGTTGAAGTCAATGGGGATCCAAATAAAGAATAAAAGAATAAAAAATACAAGTGGTCTCTAAATCGGACCCCTCTGTGGGCAGCCCTGCTCTGGTCACTGCTGATGAAGAAGAATGCATTCTTTAATGTGAAGGGCTGCCAGCCAACATTCATGGCAGTTGCATTTTTTAAATTTATTACATCCCTGATGTTTTTCTGAACTCAGTATCACTTCCACTCGTCGGCATATTTATAGCCGGATACAGGACAGAAGGAAAGCTGTTGTACACTTTTATTTTTTCGAAGAGAACAAATCTGGTTGTTGCTGCAATCCCTGACATGGACATTCCCCATGCACCACGAGGTCGCCAGACAGTCAGTCAGCAAAACAATATTGCTGTAAACTGTTCCTTCGTGTTAAGTGAACTTCCCGCTCCGCTTCAGTTCAACAACCTCAGCCCTAGTCCTGCTCCGGAAATTATTCACATGATAAACAGGCCCTGTTTCTGGACATTGAGGTAGCGTTATACGTCTGAGGAAAAGAAGAAGGGGCCAGTCGTGAGGTACGCACTCAAAACACGTTCGTTTTTTCCCCACCCGTATACCGTTGAAACCCGTACCCTGCGCTGTGATTGGCTAGTAGCTCATACTCACACCCAATCAAACAAGGCTAGCGTAGGAGGCGCGATACTATTGGCCAATCATAGCGCAGGAGGGCGGGGATTGTCTGAATACGGGTGGGGGAAAAAAACAGAAGGCAACTCAAAGAGCGGCGCGCGCCTGATTCCCTTCAGTATTTAAACGGCTGTCGGAGCACGAGGAGCATCGCAGCCAGCCTTTAGCTTATTAGCTTAACAGCACATAAACCCGTTGTAGACGGTCTAATCAGTTATCATCCAGTCACTTTTGGAAAATATCAGCCACTTTTAAAACGACCACCATGTGGATTTATAAAATACTGCTCTGCGTGGCCGTGCTGGTTTACTCAGGTGAGTTTGACTTCTTTGCAGCGGTTTCGGGTCTCTGAGGTACCGTTAACGGGTTGTCTCCAGTAACGAATCTTGCTGTATTGGAAAACGGTTCAAACACATTTTCGGTTTCAGAGTATATTAAACACATCAGATAAAAACAAAAACAGCGTGTTGTAGAAGCCCAAGTTGAGCTGAGTCTCTAATATCGCAGGTGAGGACTGAACGGACATTTTAACGGCTGAAGTTCAGTCCTGCCGCGAAGAGGAGAGTAACCTTCAGCGTCCACCTTCTGTTGTGACACTTTTTTCGGATGTTAAATGGAGTTTCGTAAACAGGGAAAAGTGTTGTAGTGAAAACAGCTGAGTGGGCGAGTGGGTCGTCTTCGCCAGAACATCTGGATGAATGAGTCATCGAGTGGGGAAGAGGAGAGAGATGTGCAGATATACAGCCATGTGACTGCTATAGGCTGTAAAACAACTGGGCTGCTCTAGATTCAGATGTTGTAGTTTATTTGTTTGCCTTCCCTAAATCCACAGGCCGCATGTTTATTGTAGGAGGAAAGATAAAGTGATGGTGACTGAATTATTTCGATCTCTGTCATCTTCCTGTGCAGCTGAAGCACACTGAATAGTCTCTGTGCACGGTTGAGTTGAGTGCATGGAGTGTTCAGTGAGAGCAGTAAGTGGGCCCAAATTAGCTCATCCTGCTTAAAGGAGAAGGTGGGCCTGTGGGGATGGTTTCTGAGAGACCACCTCTTTTGTACGTTTTAAGGATTGTTTTTGCATAAGAATATAATTAGCAATGTTTAAGGAAAGTCTAAAAATGAAACATGAGCTCCCTCTCATTTTAATTTCAAGAGTTGATGGCCGAAGGTTCAGGCTTGGTACCAGGGGAGCTGCTGTTGTGAATGAGGATGCAGATGTGAATTTTTCTCTTTCCTCTTCAATCTTGGTGTAGACCGCATTTAATATGCAAGCCAGGCTTTGGCTACAGTCTGACTGCTGTACTTATCCTTAAGAAGTGTTTTTTTCTTTTTCTTTTGGCCATTAAGACTTAATGCTGTGACCATGTACAGTGATTTTGGACGGTGAGACGGCAACTTGCTCATGCGTGTGGAAGTTTGTCTCTCTGTACTGAGGAGTTTTGTTACCCGATCAGTAAGGACTTGGCACGCTTCCTTATGGCCCTCATGATGAATCTACTCAGCCTGAGTCACCATGCTTAATCAGACAATGATGGATGTCCTTGCATCTTATTACACACTTTAGATTACTCTTACACTGAAAGGCATTGAACTGGCTCATTTTCCACTCCAGTACTCTTCTGCTGCTCTGTTCATTTATTTTAGACTGCTACTGTACGATCTGATTAGGGAGGTGCAGTCTTATTGGAGCCCGACTACTTGTTAGGCCCCACATGCTCTGTCCTGTATATGCTTTATTCACTATTGTTAGGCTTTTTTTTTAAAAGAGCTGCAAATGTGATTTAACATGGTCCTCAGTGATTAAGCACAAGCTATCACAGTGTTGTTTTGCATGGCAGAAAGCAAGAGACACGCTCTGCAAGACTACCAGAAGACTGATGGGGTTCGCCTGGTCGCTCCACCTGACTCCTCCTTCATGACCAAAAGCAGGAAGATGAGTGTGGGAAAGTGCGCCCGTCGCTGCAGCCGCAACAGGAAACTCCCTTTCACCTGCAGGTATTGAAGCCTATAAAGGTCAATATGTCCAGTCAGTCTGTCTATTTATAGAGACCTGTGAAGGTTAATACTTGTAGTTGATGGAATTTATCTTTACAATGACAGTACCTCCTATTGAAGCATTGGAGAGTGACTATATGGAGAAATGTGTAGCCTGTGCCCTCCAGCATTTCTCTTTCTAAGCTTCCTCTGGATTTAAAGAATAGTGCTTTGCCCTAATGCACACTGCACAGTGTGCTCAGAGGAAGCAGCTGGAAGCGACATCACAAGTGAAAATCTAGATTCAGCAGATCAACTACTTCCTATTTTCATGTTTTGGGCAATAGCCCTTTTGCACCTTGGGAGGGAAATGCCACCCATACTTTGTACTGACACTGAAACAAGGATTTGTTGGCTTCTGTTACTTAAATTGCTTTATGGTTGGAACTAGAAATACCATATTATTTGAGAAGGATAATCATAGGAAGCAACAAACTCAGACAAAATATGTAGGGGTTGTTGTTAGCAGCTAGTTATCATTTTATTCTCTTGTCTTTACCAACAGTTACCCGTTTCACAAAAAATGGTTTATCCGAATGAATGAATGAATGAATGAATGAACTAATTTGCACACAATCTTTCTCTCTAGAGCCTTCAACTTTGATCAGAATGGCACAAAGTGTCATTTACTCTCCTTTGATACCCTCACAGTGGGTGTCCGTACAGAGAGTGACTTCAACTATGACCTTTACGAAAAAAAAGGTAAACAAAAAAGATTGCTTTTGTTACTTTTATCTGCTGTCCTTAAGTTTCAATTTGACAAGGAGAATTAGCTTCATATGATTTGATAAGTACAGCCTTAATTCAGATTTTAAATAGAGAGATTGCTACCACTAAATAAGACCTCCAGCTGTTAACATCTGTTCTCTGTTTTTCATGGGAGACTTTGGACTAAGTACATGCAGTTTATTAATGTGACATCATGTGACTACCTGATGCTGTTTAAAAACATTAGGTGGCATGCTTCAGAAGGTTTCCAATGTGTTCAGTTAATGAAAGCTACAGTGAAAATAAGTTCATGAGCTGTTTTTAATTGTCTTGATTTCTGCAGGAATGATTCCTAAAATGCAGTCAGATCTTGATCAAATCACAATAATAAATAAAGACAGTCATATTTAACAAAATACACAGCAGTTTATTTTGCTTTATTATCATTGTTTAAGCAATCAAGGATGTTGATGGACAAAGTATGTGAACCCTTATTTAATAGCAGAAACTCTTTTATTGACAATATTCTCCACAAGATGGTTTCTGTAACTTCTGATCAGTCCTACCAAGTAGATGATATTTTTAACTATCTCTCCTATTTCAGTTTGTGTTTCAGATCACAAAACAGCATTTCAGAGGGGCTCAGATTTGTATATTCAAAAATATGGAATTTCTTCTGTTTGAGCCACTCCTTAGTTTTGAATTGAACCACTTTTATTTTTGGTTACATGCGGATGACTTGACATTTTACTGTATAATATCCTGATGCCAATTGAAATATATTGGACTCTCAATGATTGCAGGCCATCCAAGCCCTGAGATCCACTCTACATGTACTATACCTCCTCCACCATGCTTCATAGTTGAGAAGAGGTTTTAGTGCTGTTACACAGTATTTGTTTTCTGCAAACAAATCACTTTCATTTTCCAGAAAGTTAAACTTTTCATCTCCCATCTGTCTGTATAGCACTGTTCCAGTACTTCTGTGAACAATTTATCCTTTAGCAAATTTGAGACAGGCAGCAATGTTTCCTCCTCGGTAATGCCACTTTTGTCCAGTGTTTTTTTAATGGTAGACTCTCAAACAAACTGAGTGCAGGAGATGTCTGCAAATCCTTAGCTGTCACTTTCATGATCCTTTTCATTTGTTTGAGAATTCTTTGGCGAGCCTTGGTATTGAATTTTGTAGAATGCCTTGACCTGATTTTTTGCCATGAGCGGTTTCATGTCGCACACATCTGGAGTGAAGAAATTATGTATTTCACATGCAAATTTTAGACTGAATGCAACTTTAGTGAACTTTCACATGCAAATTCTTGTGTTCCATCAGTAGAACCACTACTTTGGTTATGTTGACCTCTGAAGGGGCGAGGCGTCGTATATCAGCACTGAAGATCCAAAATAGAGTAAATGCTAATTTTAGCAGTGAGCACATCCCATACTTAACCACTAGCTATAAATGAACACAAATAGAAACTACACGACGCAGTCGGGGTATAATCATCTTTTCTTTTTTATGCTGTTTATGGTTTGTGAGTTAGCCAGCTTGGTAACTGCTAGGTTAGGTCTTTTGCTGCAACTTTAATTATCTTGTATTGTTGGGTTTACTTTTGTGTTTTTATTGTTCATGGGTGCTGAGTAAGCCAACTTGGTAAATGCTAGGTTAGCTGCTTGGCTAACTCTTGCTGCACACATGAGTTACAGCGCTACCCCCAACCACACCAGTGATCACTTTTTAGCTACAACTCAGTGTGTAGCTAAGTGTAACTGTGCTTGCTTTTGTGTTTAACTGTTTATGCTTGTTGAGTCACGATAATGGAGTATTTGTTTTGTCGCCAATCTCTCTATCCTCCAGGACACAGTTTGACACCCTTGGCCTAGAGTTTCCATATTTTTACCATTAATGATCTTGATTGTTTAAATAATTTGCGTTGCAATAAATATGTGTCAATGTAAAATACTGTGCGTGCTGTTTGGGAAATAGGTGTGTTCTATTTTTATAAGTTACATCAAATTTATTCAGAAACTCAGATATTCATGAAGAAACTCACACATTTTCAAATGTCTCACAAACTGTAGATGTAGATGACCTACACGTACACACTGGCATACACATATCCAAAAATAGTCACATACACACACACACACACACACACACGTCAGAAGCTCATCTCGATAATGAGATGACTCAGCATTTTGAGCCTGTGTCATGATCACAGTGTCTGCTATGTCAGCATTGCTTGATTTTCCATACTATTTTTTTCTGGTGTATTCACAAAAGCATCTCTGTGAAGCAATATCTTGGGCTTATCCACAAATGTATGGCACATAAGTTTACTGTGAGAAGTAAATGTGTTTGTTTAATGGATCATTTTTGCTGTGTTACTCCTGCAGACTTCATAAAGGAGTGCATCATCGGCACAGGACTGAATTACAAAGGGAGGAGATCCGTGACCGAGAATGGTGTGGAGTGCCAGAACTGGGCTTTGAACACCCCACATGAACATCAGTAAGCCCCTCTCTCCATCCCTCTTTCTTCATGTCTCTGTTTAAGGACACTTACACTGTATTGCCAGTATTGGCATTTTTCTTTGACTGGAGTTCTTTGAAAATCGTCTTGTGTCTAGACCACTTTTAACATCCCTTTCTCATGGCCCAGTTTTTTAGACATGTTTTCTCCATAATTGAATAACAAATGAAAAACAGTTGCATTGGAACAGAAGGATTTCAGATCTCACAGCAGCCTGCTTTGATAATTTAGCCTAATGATGAAATCATTTAGTGATTAATTTGGCATGTTATAAGAGCTGATTATTTGGCCTCAGTGGCTCACTGGAACCTCCCTTGTCCAGCTCTGACCGAGAGCTTTGTAAAACTCTAATGATGTAGCAGAGTCAACAAGCCTGTGAATGTCCAGCAAAAAAATACTACTTAAAAATAAGTACTTTTCTCTCCATGCTGCCCTAACAATGTACAATGGAATACAGCCATACCTATGAATAGTTGGAAATAGCTCTACATTTGTTTACAAGCAGTTCTAAAAATAGCTTCAGTGAAACTGTGTAGAGTTATAAGAGATGTTGTGTTTGCAAGGTCATTGTGAAGGGTCAGTGTAGTGGTGGGAGTTTGACAGAAAGCAGGACAAAGCTCAGATAAGATAGCAAATGTGAAGGGCTTATTTGCCAAGAGTTCATTATGACTGCAAGGGTTCATTAGGGATGCTGTCAGTTTATTAGTCTTTACTAGGGATGGAGAGAATAGTAAGACCCTGTCTCTCTGCCAAAAGAACTATAGATCTCATGACTTCAAAAAGCTGCCGAGACATGAAAAGATTATTACATTGAAGAGACCTTGAGTCTTTTTAAGTCTCTTTCCCTCTCTCTTTGCTTCTTCTACAACTTTTTATCTTTTCTAATGGACTGTTGTGCAGTTAACAAGTCATGCTCAAAATGCTCCCCTCTGGAACATTAAAGGCATGTTTTTTTATCTGTGTAAAAGGTTATGGATCTGAATATACCAAAATGGAGCCATGGTCCAATATGATACCTAATTTGTCATTGTCTATTTGTATAACATAGTTAGGAGACACTGGAAAACAGACCTTTAAAAAAGTTAGTCTAAAAGCAAATATCCCATAATTCTAGCAAATATATATTTTCAAACGGGTGAAAATAGTCCCCAACAATTCTCTTTAAACCACTGCACTGGCAGCAGCAGTTCGCAAGACACATAAGTGACATTTAGGCTTCATTCTGTGTTTCTCTATAGTGATGAGTAGACAGTCAGGACGTTAGAGGGATTTATGGGGTTGCTCACTTTCAGATCTTTACACTGAGATTCACTGTGAAACTACTGGGTAATTGTGCTCCAGCATTTTCCTGAGCAGTCGGTTTAGCCTGTGATCCTTGCAGTCAGGTCAAGGTCAACTTGCTGTATATGTTCATGTGTGAATAAATGCAAGTTCATATTAGTATTAACTTCCTTTTCATTTCTTTTTTGTTCCTGACAAAACAATATAATTTGGATCTCAAGGAGATTTAGAGCAACTTATTTTCCTCACAAATTAGCTGCTACTGTGCCTGTGTAATGGCATATTGCTTAGATTTTACACATATATAATGATGTTTCTCTTCTTTGCTCAATGTCAAATGGAAGGTCAGAGGTACATTTCCAGTCTAAAGAGTTATGTGATGTGTGAAAGATGCTCTGCGGTCATAGAGGCTGCTTCTTAAAAAAACTTCAAGGAATCTGAGAGTCTCTGTCTCTTTTGATCTGAACCTGGGTCATGGTTTTGTGATTTACACATTTGAGTAGGAGTGTGGGGGAGGACTGGGAGCAGGTAGGATGGCTGTGTTACTGGTGCATTTTTTCTTTTTTTCCTTTTTCCATTTTTTAAAAATTGTATTGGGTTTGAGAGGAAATATGCCTTTTTTCTATGTTAACAGGCACACAGAAATCTCAGTAGCACACCTGTTTGTTGTTGCCTGAATTTACAGATAAAATGAAAGAATCCTTTGAGCTTACCCTCATGCTCTCTTTATGTTTTAACGGTTCAGTTTCCTACCCCGGCTACACAAGCAGAAGGACCTTCAAGGAAACTTATGCAGGAATCCAGACAACAGCACCACAGGACCATGGTGCTTTACAAAGAACCCCAACATACGCTACCAAAACTGCAACATTCCCCAGTGTTCAGAGGGTAAGGAGCAGCCAGTTCTCCAGCACTGAAAGTGGATGAAATGAAACACGAAATTGGACAAACACTATGTATAGTTCTGCTTCTTGAGAAGTAGTTATTAACTAAGAAAATGTTATGATCTTTCTGTTTAATTTCATTAACATAATGATTTTGCGAGTGTGTCATTTAAGGTACATTGGGAAAATTTTACACCATAAGAAATCTACCATTCTTGCATGCACTTTGCAGTTTGCTAAATCAGGAAATGGAAGAATGTGGACTGAGTATGCAGAATGGATGTAGAGGGGTTTTTACTGGAGATAGCAATCAAGCAAACAGAGACAGCCTCTTGTCTATTCTCAGAGTGCTGTGGTAAAATATGGCTGGGAGGGTTTGTTAATAAATTAGTTTCCCATAATCAGAAACACACACAGAGGGATGTAAAATCAAGGTTTCATGAAAATGGCCAGCATAGACATCTGTTTCCAATATGCTGCTCCAGGCTTTATAGCAAAGTACAAGTCATAACAGGCTTTAGAGAGAATACTGATACTTAGGTGACCTCTGCTGTGACGTCTGGTTCACTCTAACATTGGGCCACTATGACTAAGCTCCTACATTTCAATTACTCGTTTCTATAACCTTTGATCGTATGAAATCTGTTAGAAACTACAGAGTTCCTCTGGAGTCATACTGACAGCTTAATGGGTGGTATTTCAGGTTGTTGAGGTAAGGTGTTACCTGATTTAGCACTTAATCTAAAGGCCAGAGTTTGAGACATAATAGCAGTCTTCTTACTGCTAGATGAGAAAGATGGAAAAGATAAATTACAATTAAAAATAACCTAAGTCCCTAAGCCATTTATTAAAATGTGCATGTGCGATTGTGCATTCAACATTCTATCATCAGCTGTTTTTTTTCCTTCTGTTTAACGTGACGGTCATGTTAAAGTAAATGTCTCCTCTCTGAGCATGCTAATGTACCTCAGCTGTGTGTGTAAGTATTCCTCTGGGCCTAGTCCTCCAGACTGAGATTCTTACCAGTCCTGTTCTTCTCAACAGTGCAATGTATGACATGTAATGGAGAAAGCTACCGAGGACCCATGGACCACACAGAGAGTGGCAGAGAATGCCAGCGCTGGGACCTGGAGGAACCTCACAAACACCTCTTCCACCCCAAAAGGTAGGAGCCCTCCTGGCAACAGAATGGCTCATGGGACAGCATCAGTCAGCAAGCCTTCTGGGGCGTTTATAACCAGGCCAGTGTGATTAGCACTGCTAATCAGTGCATGGCAGCCACACTGTGTCAATAGGATGAGAACACCATGCTGATTAGGCATACAGAGAGAGAATGTGTACACATTTCTCACACTTTTGTATAAATCTCCTGAGCACTTTGGGTTTGTTCTGGTTTCCTAATTTATGTCGCTTGATAAATATTTGCATTATCTGCATTGCTGTGTTTATTCTTCATGGGCAGTGTATTATAAGGTATGGGAGAATCTTGAGGGCACAGTACAAACATACCAACAATACTTAATCTGTTTTCAGCCTTAACAAAAGAAGTTATATGAAAGTTATAGTTTTTAATCTTTTAAGAATTATGCATTTGGTGTTCATTCATTTTGTCATTTGTATTATGCAAATGGTATGTATCCCAGCATTGCCAGTTGTGCACAAGAGTGTTGGTTTTGTCATTTGCTCCACACACAGGAATTGCTGAGATGTATTTTTTGTGCATGATGCAAATGACAAAACTAACGCTCCAAAAGCTGACTGTTGAAAAATCTCTTGTAGCTTCTCTTGTGCACAACTGGCAATGCTGAGATTTACACCATTTGCATGGTATAAATGAACATCAGCTTCATCAACTTTTTTCATTAAATCAGCAAGATGATTTTTTACTTGGATCCAGACAGTCTTGGGAATCAACTGTGACATGGTTTTAGAAATAAATGTCAGTTTGTTTAGCTACTCTCCCATAAGAGCCTCTAAACTCACAAGAACCAAAACTCTTTCATCTCACAAAGAATTACTTGTACTACATTTACCTCATGAGGAATGGCATTTGCCAACAACTTCTGAAAACATTTGAAAAAAAAATTAATAAAGTATATTCCCAGCACTTGGCAGTGTGGGAACTGTGTCATGTCCCTGTTTAGCATAAATCAGTAGAAAAGTGACCGTTTTGTGTGAACCTGCCAAAAAGACAAGTTCAGCCATGTTGTTTTAAGCTTTTAAGACTTTAGGGTTCATCCAGGCAGTTCAGTGAGACCCCACTGACTGCAGCAGTAGCATAGAATGGGTTGCTCTACTTGGCTTCAGGTTATTGTTGGTTCTCTCTGTTGTAAATCAGTACCGCTATGTATGTGGGCCAACAGGAGTGTAGTGTGTTGACTTACTGTTGCCCTTCCTCTGACAGGTACCCAGATAAAGGCCTAAAGGATAACTACTGCAGAAACCCAGATGGGCGCCAGCGACCCTGGTGCTTTACCACTGATCCCAACACTCCTTGGGAGTACTGCAACATCAAACAGTGTGGTGAGTTTTTTATTCAGTGTATATGTGACAGGAGGTATGTGGCTTTTGTGTGTATGAAGGATAAGAAGGTAGAAAGATAAAAAAGAAAAAGAAAAGAAAAGAAGTTTGCCAAATTTACAGCTTCCTCTTCTGGTAGCTCCCTTCTCATTTGGGACCGTCACAGGAATGTTGTTTGCAGCAGTGAGAGGAGTGGAGGGTTCGCCCATAAAACTCTTCTTTCTCTGCTACGCTTCCTTGCTCCTCGTGTTCACTAATGTCTCTAAGTATTTGTTTTTCCTCATCAGTGCACTGGTGCATGGCCTTATCTGCATAAGAGCTGGGCGCTGTGGTTTAGATTGCTATGTAAACCTTCCATCCACCCTTAAAACATAACATGTGTGTGGGTTTCACCCCCGCCACAGCATTCTCAGACAGGCTGTACATACAGCAGCCTCATCTCAGCACCCACTAACCTGTTATTATAATGACTCTCCTTCACCCCTTCCTCCCTCTCACTCTGCCGGGGGTTATTTTCATTAGCAGGACAGCAACGTGGAGGTTCAGGGAGCAGTGATGCAGGAACACGGGCCTGGTGTGTGTTGGCTGCATAAGCTTTAATAGTTGTTTAAGCTATGCTTGCATTTGAACCACATTTGTCTTCTGCTCGGTATGACAGAAAACGGTTTGCGGATCCAAATTACCTGCCTTTCTCTTTCTTTCCTGCCTGGCAGAGCAGATCATGCTTTTAAACACTCTTCTCTTTAGCCCGAAAATCTCTCCACAGATATATCTCATATACTGTATGTCGATGCTGCGTAGACGCTGACGCACAAGGCCTGTAGAAACGATTAGAGCCTCTGGGTCCATTTAGATGGCCTTGGTCCACTTGGAACGTGTGCCTGTTGTCTATCAGATTCCCTTTCTTCAGGCCAGAACACACTCTTAAAACCTACCCTGCTGTTCTGCAGTAAACACAGAAAAGCCTGAAGCACAAAGTGTCCTATTGTTTCTACAGCTCTACCTTGCTGCTAATGAGGATAAACCCTACACGACACAGCCTGCGTATGCAGCCCTACAATTTGACTAAACAATATTAACATAGCATTACAAAGGCCTGTGTAATAGGAGCATACATAATGTAGTATTCTGTTTTTCTGCTTTTTTTTTCCAAAGAAGTGAATTTCATTCATTAATTATTTGCCTTTCATACGTGTCAAACATATTAGTGTACTGAAAGAGTTTCAGGCTGTAGGGGTTGAAAGTCTGTGTCTGATCAATGAGTGTGATTGGCTACAGAGAGTTGCAAATTTAAAGTATATGCCAATGAAAAATTGAATTAAGTAAGGTTGCTGGATGATGTCAGAATCACACACAATGTGGGTAGATAATTGCTATTGTCGATAATAACCTATATTTGATGATTCATTGCACTGTGGAAGAGCAGAACATTTAGGGCAGGGCTGGGCTTCTGTGCTAAAATATCTACAAAGTGCATTTGTAACCCTGTAGATATAAATATTAGATTTCTCCGTAATGCTAATCAAGGTAGGTATGGTCCCAATTTCATTTTATAAATGTTTGTGTATTGGCATTGCCATTGGCAGATATGTTCATGAAACATATTGGATATGGACATTGACCCAATTACCATACCGCTGCATTACTAGAATTAGGTTTTACCAGAAATCTGCTGTCGACTGTTTTTATCAGTTGTACCAAGCAACTGCTTTGACTCACTCGGGAAGCATTGCTTTTCCTTAAGAAAAACAGAGCTATTGTGACTGCAATCAGGACTAGCACAGTTGTGGAGTTAGTGTGATGTGTGATTCAACATTTATCATGCTGAAGAAGTAATGTTGTTTATCTCTGTAATCCTGTCTTTCTATGTCTTATGCTATATCTTATGCTCTCACTTGCTTTCTCTCTTTTTCCATTTTTCCTCTTTCTCAGACTCTGACAACCAGAGTGATCTTGAAAGTACTACTACATGTTTCCGTGGTAATGGAGAAGGGTACCGTGGGACAGTGGCAGTGCCTCATGAGGGCTTAACCTGTCAAAGATGGGACACCCAGTTTCCCCATTCACACCCCTTCATGCCCCAAAACTACCGCTGCAAGTGAGTGCTTATTCTTGAGAAATCACATATGATCTGAACTGATGATTTTTTTCTCAAATATCTCAAGCATAAATGTTAGAAAGACCACAAATTACATGTAATGCATAGATATAATGCACGTAATTCCTACAATTCCTATAATTCTGTAATCATTTTGTAGTCAGCTTACAATGAGGCATTACTGGGGTTCCCACTTTTAAAGTGCTTATCTGTGGTCAGGATTGAGTCCTACTTTAGTAAAGTGCAAACTTCTATAGTTTATAATTGTATAGAAATATACAAAATTAAATCTTTTCACATTCTCATTCTATGCCACATATTCTCTTTACGTTTGTGGGGGTGTGTATGTGTGTGTGTGTGTGTGTGTGTGTTTGCACATTGAAGGGACCTAAGAGAGAACTATTGCAGGAATCCTGATGGCCGTCATGCCCCTTGGTGCTTCACTACTGACCCTAACATCCCTTGGGCCTTTTGCATGGACATCCCACGCTGCGGAGCCACAGCAGCTGAATCTGAAGGTGAGATCCATTTGCTCAGCAAACAGCATACATGTATTTTTTGTGATGATATGCCTTTTTTCTCTAAGATTGTATGTACAGTGCTTTGAAAAAAGGTGTCTCAGCACCATATTTGAGCTCTTCTAGTTATGTGGCTCCCATGGTTCTAATAGTCTTGGCCTACTGTTTATCTGCATTGCCTTATAGGTAACTAAAATATACACAGAAGTTATGTGTTTCTACTCATACGCTATATTTCCAAAAGTTTGTAGACATCTGCTCATCCAACATTTCCTCTGAAATTATGGGTATAGGGAGTTTGCCCTAGATGTTAGAAGCTTTGTACTAGATGTTGGAACATTGCTGTGGGAACTTGATTGATGTTGGATAATTAGTTCTGGATCACTGGATCAAGGTATTTAATGGTGCTCCAGAAAACACAGTTCCACTGCTCCACAGCCCCAGTCCTGAAGATTTTTATACCCCTCTAGTCAACACTTGGCATTGGTCATGGTGACCTTAGGCTCTTGTACAGCTACTCCAGAGTGTCCTATTGTATTGGCAGTGTTTTTCTGTGGCGATAATACAGGCACAGTTGAACACCTGTGTCAGCAGTGAGTGCACCTTAAAGTAGTTCACTAATTAGGAGTGTCTGGATATTTTCAGACCTATAGTGTATTTGTCATGAAGAACAGCAAATTGCACAGTTTAAACTACCGGTTTATGACCAGATCAAGCCTGCTGTGACATGCTGCACTTTTTTATAAATCATTCTGTCTTGATAAACACCATCAGTGAAATTACATCATTACATTACAACAAAGAAAGGCCACAAGAATCGGTGTTCTCTTTCATGCTTATGATCAGCCTATTGTTTTTTCCTTTCATTGTGGTTGCTCTTTAAAAGAGTGAGAGGAGGCCTTTTGCTTTTTGTTTCCACACCTTTACATATCAGAACAGTCCAAAATATGTTGTTTTGTTTTGATTTTGGTCTTTGCTATTTGGTCTTTGTTTTCTCCGTGGTCTTGCAAAATATAAGATCCATTCAGTTTCTCTTTTAATGCAGTGATTCTGTGAAGATACAACTATTGCTCTCTTTCTTCCATGTCTGCTTTTTGGCATTGGTGCAGACTGGTCCCTGTAGTCCAAGCTCCATAGAAAACAGCAGTGTGGGAGACAGAATGACTCAAACATTAATCACCACTGACAGCTTCGTGTGACTGGCAGGGCCCAGGGGACATTGCATGGAAGGACTTACATAGGCGCTGATGTTAAAATCGATTTAGCTGCAGTTCTGATTGGGGCCACTGGGATAAGAGGCTTAGGGACCATGGGGAAATGGGAGCTGTGATGTGTTTCCGTAAGCACCATCAGCTTGTTGTAAACCTGACATGCAGGTTTTTTGGTTGCATATGCAATAAAGTCTAAGTGGGAGCATTGACATATGTACAGTAGGCCTTTGCGTAAGATCCACTGTTACACTTTGTAATCTATTCCCTCCTGACCATGTTCCTCTATTTTGATGTGGTGTTTCAGAGTGTTATACAGGCAGTGGGGAGACATACAGAGGCAAGCAGATGAAGACTCGTTCAGGCATCCCCTGTGCTCCATGGAAAGATCAAAGTGAGAGGTGAGACCTTGTCCTGAAACTTCCATCTCAAGTGTACACTAGATCTCATGCCATGCTGAGTGACCCTCAGGATGGGCCAGAGGAATAAAGTGTTTAGGACCGAATTACAGGCAGAATCCTCCCCGCTTTATTATAAGACAAAACAATAAAAATTTATGTTCATACAGCACATCTTTTAAGCCACTGACATTCACTTAGTTTCCATGGAAACAAAACTGGGTCCATTTTTTACACTTTATTCATTGCAGCATCTCAAGGACAGTCTCATAATGCCTCTGTGCTGCTTATGAGATGAATGATCTATTTAGTTCTTTGGTTCAAGGGTACAGATCAGTAATAAAATTAATGGTTCAGCCTGAGATGGTAAACGGACAAGTATTTTCTATATTTTTATGCCTTGTTTTTTAGTGGATCACACAGTTTTAGCTTGAGTATAGTAATAACCACATATGCCAACTTGTGCTGTTAAATGTAAAGCTTTTGCATATGTGTATTTATCTGAAACAGGCAGTGCAGCAGAAGCCAGTAATGTCCACAATGACCCTGAAATGGGGGGCATTAAATAACTTCCCTGTTTTATGAACAAGTTCCAGGTCAAAGTTCTCTTTCCCCTGTCTCTGCAAAAACCCACCAGGGCAGTGAAACAAAGCACAGGGGTCCCTGGATTGTCAGGGTGTATTTGTCTTGCTTGAGAAAATAAGCCCCTTGCAGTTTTCTGTGGAAGAAAAACACATTTTAGTGGAGGACCCCTGTTTTAGTGAACTCTAATTGATGTTAAAGTGTGGCGGTTGGAGTGACTTAATTCCCCAAGAATTACAGGCAGTCTACCGCAGCTGGAGCAGCATGCTTTAACGCTGACCTCTGCCCTCACTACACCCACTCCTCTCCCAAACCTCTTGCAACGCGCACATCAAAGGTGTTCAGGTTCGTTGTTTGGCTTACACCCTACAAGACATCACGGCCTGGTCATAGGTCACTGACAGGAAACCTCAGCCATGGAGGGTTTAAGCTGGTGTGAGGATTGTTGGAAATTAGAAGGAAGTGTTCAGCCTCTCAGGCCTGTCTCCATCGATGAAGCGTGTGGGTTTCTTTGCTCATATGGAATTCCTGCTAGAAATTTGTAGTGTTTTGACAGTGTTGTTCCCTGAATGTAGAGGATTCCTGGCTGTTAATGTGGGAGAGCTGAGTGAAAAAGGTCATGTCATGAGTAACGCTGAAGCCAAATACTTCTCCATTCCTCCAGAGAGGAACAACCTCACAGCTACAACAACCAGAGAGTACAGAGATAGTAGGTATAGGAAGACCTTTGTAGCACGTGAATGCTTTTCCTACACATTCTGATTAGACTACTTAAAATGTTAGAGGTGAAAACAATTCTGCTTTAGAAGTACCCATGAGAACTAAGCACATGCCCACTTTGACTGTATCATAAACCTTAGACTCCATTACACAACTGATTTCTTATTTAGGTAATTCTAGAGTTTGAATTCTATGATTACGTAGCATCAATGTTTGTAAGCATTAGCTTACATAATGTGAATATATTGTCTCATAATTTGTGCCGCAATATTTGAAATATTGTTTTGGGTTCTCACGGCCTGCCGGCCACTTTTGACAGATTTTACTTTGTTTTCCACCTTTTTTCTCCTTACTTTATTCTTCACAACTTTCACTACTTTAATCGTTTTTAAATTTGGCACGTTTTTTATTAGGCACAAGTCACCCACTCAGCTCCGAGGTCTACAAGGACATGCACTGATAAGAAACTGGGACATAAACAGTGAATTTGTTCTGTATAGTACTTTTAGTGCAGCCAAAAGTCTGTTTGATTTGTTTGGCCAAAAAGATCTCTATGTTTTACGTTCTGTATGTTATATGTAACATGAACTTCGACACATACATCTACATTTGCAAAAAAAGTTTGAGATGCTGTTCAGCATTATTTGATAAACAAATTTATTAAAGCAGAATTTAAACAAATTTATTAAAGTAGCATTTAATTATTATAGAATATTATTATTATTATTATTTTTTTTTTTTTAATTTTACCCGATTTTCTCCCCAATTTAGTCGTCTCCAATTCCACCCACTAGTTAGGACTCCCCCAATCACACGATGCTATCAACGCTAGGAGGGTGAAGGCTAACACAGGCTTCCTCTGAGACCTGTGAAGCCAACCACCGCTTCTTTTCGAACTGCCGCTCACGCAACGTCACTGGACAGCCGAACGCACTCGGAGGAAAGCGCCAACCGCCAGATCTGTTACGTCAGCTAACAGACGCCTGCGCTGACTAGCATCGCGCTGAGTGATGGGGGGAGAAGGAGGGGCCATCCCACCCACCCAGAGAGAGCGAGGCCAGTTGTGCTCTCTCGGACTCCCGGCTACGGATGGCTGTAGCATCACCAGGGATCGAACTCGCGATCTCCTGATGATAGGGCCAACGCTTAGACGGTTGCGCCACTCGGGAGCCTCTAGAATATTATTTTTTATTGTTTTATATTTTATTTTTTCATACACTAATGGTAACTATTATGGCTACTACACAGTAATGAGAACTAACGTTTCAGGTTTTATTCTGCACTTTGGGTGATGGATGGGTTGGTTTGGGTCACTTTCGGATAGAATTGTGTTATACTCAGGTCAGTTTCGTACTCAAAACATGGTTATGTGGGTCGAGCGGATTTGGTACAGAATTTTGTTGGGCTCAGGTCAAGTTTGTCATGCGATCGTGTGTGTCGGTTCTGGTTGGGCTCTAAAAGAATAGTCTTGTCCTGTATTTGTATTTGGACCAAATTTTCAGGCCCGATCAAAGCTCTAGTAAGCATACATCATCTCTCTTTTCTATATTATGACATTATGCTAACATCATCTAATGCTTCTGTTATCAGGAAAGAGCGAGAGGTGGTGACGCTAAGCGAAGAGTTGGAAGGGAATTTCTGCAGGAATCCAGACAAGGACAAGCATGGGCCATGGTGTTATACCAACAGCTCCCTCATCCCCTGGGATTACTGCACAGTCAAGCGCTGTGAGTTATACATACATACATAGCTGTATACACCTAATAACTGTCTGACAGCCTCTAAATAGATATGAACACTTTAAATTGTTTGACAGCAAATTCTCTTATGTTACACACATCATCATAATTAGCAGTTTTAAAGTTTGTCTGAAAAGGTTAAAGAGATAACACATGGGCCTTTTGGCTTAAAAGCCTGTAATGCTGTAAGTTAACATTATGATAACTCCACCCAATCTAAAACAAACAAAACTGAAGAATGTTTTGGTAGTGATTGCTAATAATTTAATAATTATACAGTTAATAGTTCATTCAGTTTGTTTAAGCACCTTAAATTGCCACTCAAATGTTTATGTACTTTGGAATCATTAAATACTTGGTCAATCACATGTACTTCACTTTTGACATCTACTATCAGCACTTATGCTTTGGGCTTTACAGCATGTAGCATGTAGTTAATGAATTCCAGTACACACACACACATACTTTCCACAAAATGTATTTAATTAAATAGATTGAGGTCCACCTGGATTTGGCTGTCAGCACCTCCTCTGTCTCTGTCTCTCTCCTTTGCACATGCACATAGACACTGTCAATTAATGTGAGGTTCTTCACGATCATAGATCATGCTCAGTCAATGTGAAGACTAAGCAGTCCCACATGCTGTAGTAATTTGTTCCTTTGCTGTTTTTCAGGTGAGCCGTTACCAAATGCTCTACCACAAAAAGGTAATTATATGCAGAGTATGTTTAAAGTGTCTTATTTGTTTTAGTTGAATACTGTTATCAGTTTACATAGAATTGTAAAATCCATTTTCTCCTTGTTTTGTTTGTTCTAGCTGAAGTCCCACAGGCCTCCTGTTTTGTTCATAAGCAAGTGAGAATAGTGGGTGGGGGCCCAGTACCGATTAAAGAGGGCAGTTGGATGGTCAGCATACAAAAAGGGTGGGTAACTTAACAATGACTCCAAAAGTTTATTTCTAATTATTAGAATGTTTACAGCAGGTCACAGTAAATATTGTGGGAATAAATGTTGATACTCTTGGCTGCACTTTGTGGGACCTTTTTCTAAATCTTGTTTTTACACAATGTGCCATTTGTATTTGTACCATGGCAACATCCCAATTTGAATTCCCTGGAAATTCCCTTCTAAAACATGTTTAGTGATCTATGTCGTATTATGTGAAATGCCTGTAAACGTCTGCCTGGTGCATGTTGGTTTATAATGTGTGAATGTCATGTTAGCCACGTATAGACGGCTTTCGCTCTTATGTGCTGCTGTTCTGTTCAGGGCCACTCATTGGTGCGGAGGCTCTCTGGTTCGTGAGGAGTGGGTGCTGACGGACAGAGAATGCTTCTCCTCATGGTAATTGTCTGCAGCCCTGTTACTCAAACACATCATGTCCTGCATTTGACCTCCAGATTCTCAGGGCAAAAGGGCTCTTTCTCCAAATCTTTCATCATTTGTTTTACATATCTGACTTAACAAATCAAAGCCACTGATGCTTTGGGACCAAAGATATTAGAGCACCACCATATATGTACATTCTCACCGAATGCCCATGTGAGAGGATGCAATCCAGAGAGTCACTGAAGGAATTTTTGGTTGATTTATTGGGTTATTTGTACATTTTCCTGTTCAAGCACACAGAATGATAATATGATAATGATAATACTGTATGCTCTTCTTTAAGCTTTTCTGGCTTCTAAGAGGCAGTAATACACTTTAGAGAATTTTACGTGCAAGGCCTCAAATAAACACCTCTGTGAACCAAATGAATATGCTGATTGCAGGCAACAAACGAGGATCTTTTTCTCTTCCTCAGTGTTCCTGACCTTTCAGAGTACAGAGTGTGGCTTGGCTCTGCACATCTGAATGAGTCTGGCGAGAATATTTGGACCAGGCAGGAAAGGAGAATTGCTCATGTTGTCTGTGGTCCAGAGGGTTCTGGACTTGCCCTGCTGCAACTGGCACAGTAAGACCTTTCAGCCATTTGAAGTCTAAATATCTACTTATCAGTATGATTAAATTCATTTTTTCTATGTGCACATGTTTCTATGTGCCTCATCCCATGAAATATTTGTTTGATATTTGGATTATTCAATAAAATTCTCTTATTGAATTTAGTAAGAAGATTTTTTTCAACTAGTTTTCATCTACCACAAATTTAAAATAAGTGTGGTGGGTGCAGTTTCTTACAGAGCTTGTTAAATGTCATTAAATGACATTGTTCTGTCTCTATCAGACCTGCTTTCATAACTGAACATGTGAGGATTATTCAGCTGCCTGTGGCTGGCTGTAGGATTCAGGAGGGCATCTTGTGTTCCACATATGGCTGGGGAGAAACTAAAGGTGAGTATTATCTTCGACCCCAGGTTTAGGGATTCTTCTGCCCTGACCATAACAAAATAATCATACCATGTAAAAACCTTTTAGATACTGGACATGAAGGCACATTAAAAAGTGTTCAGCTGCCTATCGTCAGCAACGAGCGCTGCGAACAGTTGCATAGAGGAAATCTTCAGATCACTAATGCTAAAGTTTGTGCTGGTGGAAAGAGGGATGAAGGAGTATGTGAGGTGAGAAGATTCACATATAATATAATGTACATTGTATCTCCTCAAGGGAGCTTTCAGTGAGCTATCACAATGAACAGTATAATGCACATTTAATTTTTTTTGGTTTAAATATAATTGGAATAACACTATATATGTGTTGTATTTCCAATAGAAAGACTATGGTGGACCACTGGTATGTCAGGAGAAAGGGAGTAAAGTTATCGTGGGTGTGAGTGTCCACGGAAGAGGGTGTGCTCGACCCAATCGACCGGGCATCTTTGTCAACGTAGCCCACTATACAGGATGGATTCATAAAGTGTTCAAAACCTATCCCTACTCAGACTTCAATTACTAAAGCAGAAGACCATGAAGTGGACAACCCAGAGGATCCAAACAAAAGTTCTAAAGCAAAGCCAGACGTAACCCACATTTCACACTTACAATTAAAGTTGTGGTTAGTAGTGAAAAATATGTCCAAAATATGGATTTTGACCTGCCTGGGTAGATCTGTTTGGTTAAGAACTGTTCCGGTGTGGGAGTGTAGTACATAGGCAGCACTGGACTTATTGTGAACAATGACACTGAGAAATTAACTGAGCAAAAACAAGTGAGACACAGACTCTCTAAAGACTTGCTTAGAAAACTAAGGATAAGGACTACTGGTAAGTATTTAAACATACTACCAGAACCTGCACATAATGACTGTAGCAATACCTAAAGACTGACCAAAAACCTCAAATTCTGGAGGAGGACACTGGCCCCACCCACAAAATATTCAGCTTTTTTTCATTTCGGCTCACACATAGCCTGTCAAACTAGGAGCTGGAGGAAAAACAAGGATTTTTGGATTGAGGAATTGACCTGAATCTGGATTCATACCAAGAACTGAATTCACAGAGATTACTAACACATGTACAGTATATTTAAACCTCAACTATTAAATAGCCTACAGTATTAGCTGTATTACAGAATGGTGTGTATAGTATACATGTAGAATATCTTGTGGATAGTAGTATTCATAGGAGGCTTTTTACCCTTATGCTCCTGATAATACTTGAATATATACACATACAACAAAACACTGTCTGCTCTAATGGCACTTCCTCATTTCAGGTATCGAAGGTTAGGTTTGCTTTATTCAGGTGTCTGTTTTGTGACCAGTGAACAATGTAGTCATAACGTTCATGCGTCCCCCACCTATGCCGTGCTTTGGTTATTATCAGAAGCCATAGAAGGATTTGGTGTTGTAAATAGTGTAGTCATTTGAGTGTTACAAACACTACTGATGCTTGGGTAGGTCTTATAGACCTTTTAATTGAGGCTTTAAGATGTTTTGCCTTCATCTTCAGTGTTGTTCTATCAAGTGGTGTTACACATTTCAGAAAGGAATATGTGTGCATTAGTTCTTGACTTCATCTTAAAGGGGAATTCCAGTGATTGTTCAAAATTTCTGAATAATTCAATGGTTAAGATGTAAACAGAGTCTTTCAGAGCGGTTTGATGTGAAATGCTCCATTCTAGAGAAACTTACAAAGTCAGAATTTTTCACAACATTGTTGGTCTAACCCTGTAGCATTTAATGCACCTAAAAGCAATATCAGAAGGTTGTTACTAGGAATGTTTACAACTTGGTTGCCTGCTGCCTGAAACATTGTTTTACGAGAGTTTTGTGACAAAAAAAGTATAAGCAGGATGGAGGGTCGTAAGGCAAAATAGTAACGAATGAAAATGTATTTTAGATGTACCACTGTTTTACAGTAATCAACATTACTTACAAAAAACACACATGTAGGTTCACTAGTTGTTTGGGATAATAAATAAAATGGCTATATTTTCATAGCAGACATTGTGATCTCTGGTTCCTATCACTACCATTGTAGAGAAATCAGAGTCAGTAAGTGTCTCTGCAATGCACCATTTCACATCAAACCCTTCGGAATTACTTTGTTTACATCAATTGAACTATGTAGAAATTTAAACTTTAACTTAAAAAACTGGTGGAATGCCCCTTTAACCACTATACTTGCCACTAAATAGGATAAAAACAACCTGAAATCCAAAGGAGGGTAAAAAGTGATGAATTTGGATTTTAAGTATATTGTATACTTTTTTGAACTCATTAAGAGTGTAAGGGACTGAGTTTGTGTGTGTGTGTAATGTAGCGTTGTGCAGTAATGTTCATAAGAATTGCCACTGGCAGGTTGCAGCTCTGCAGGACAGAGGGAGAGTATGTGTGTGTTTATGTAGAACAAATACCTAGGTCTTCTTCCACAGGCCTAGAAGAAACAGGTCTTGTTAGGGAAAGAGATTAATTTTAATGTTTTTATATCCTGGATAAGTTGTAAGACAAATCCCCCATCCATCAGAGTAATTTCTCCTGTGTGGTCGTGGATTACTCTGAATACAAGTTTCTCATTCCTGACCTCTTACTCTGGACTGCCTCCAAAAACAATCGACTTGGGAAATTACCTCCAAAACTATGTCAGCTAAAACAAATACCACACTGAAAGATGGCTCCTAAGTGTTTGCATTCTAAGCACTTCTGATGCTAATGATGTTGGTTTAAATGAAGGATGAGTTTAATTTGTATGCAAGTCCAGCAGCACAGGACATTAAAGGGGAATTCCACCAATTTTTACAAATTTCTGTGTAATTAAATGATTAAGGTGTAAACAAAGTCATTCACAGTGGCTGGATGCTTTCTAGAGAATCAGAATTGTTCACAATGGTGTTAATAAGAATTCCTGGAACATTGTTTTTTTAAATAGTTTACATTAGTTTTGAGAGATTTTGGCCTAAAACATATTTTAAGTGCATTTGTGGCAGAGAGGTACATGCAGGGTGATATTAGGCAAAATAGTCCCCAAAGAAAACTTATTTCAGTTTTACAACTATTTTACCATCATTAACATAGAAAAACTCATGTGTAAGTTCACTGGTTGTATTGGATAGTGAATAAAATAGCTTCTATTGTGTTGTAGACACTACAACTCCTGGTCAATCTCACCACCACTGGAAAGTAATGTACACAACTGTAAACCTCTCTACAATTAACTATTTTCACATCAAACCTCTCTGAATGACTTGGCTTAGATTTCACCAATTGAATTATGCACACATTTTGAAAGATCAGAGGAATTTCCCTTTAAGCAATTCTGAAGATGTTACATACAGTGCTGAAGAAAATCAAGACATATCAAATACATATCATACTCTGTGATAACTTTATGATGTGTTGTATAATATTTTGCATCCTTCCCTATTTTGGGATTGGGTAAGAAAAGCAAAGACAGAAGGTTGATGCCATTCTATCACAAAATCACAGAGCAAAAGATCACAGGTGCAGCCTGAGTTTATGAAAGTGTGCGTATAAAGTATTAGAATAATCTACACACATCCATCCTATTCATGTCAGTTAACAGTTTCTTTGCAGTTTTCATTAGAATCTTTGTGTAAATACGTTTTTCTGTGTGTGACACTCACTTACTGAATGTACAGTGCTGCTATCTACAAGGTTGTAAATGTCGTCAATGTACAGTGTATTTCCTTACTCATACAGTCATCGTGTGGGATTATTCATATTCAATGTATTATTCAACTGTATGGTATGGTCATGTTGAGTTACACTGACAGCTGTATTTATCCGCTCCCCCTGTGATTGTGTTCATTAGAATTCCTCTATGTGCCTTTACTCCAGAATATTCTTTTATCATGTCTGAAATAAAATAAAATAAAATAAGCAACAGTTGTACATTTTTTCTACACTGAATATTGTGTAGTTTGCCACACGGGTGGTAAGTGGAGGTGGTCTGTGTTACTATTATTACTATTATTTCTTCTGTCTCCCCTAAACCTCTGAGCATAGGTTTCCCCAGGCGAGGCACATCTGTATCCATGTTTGACAAATTACGTTATGTCTCCCTCTTCTGGTGCTTTGTTGTGCTTCCCCCCAGGAATAGTGTTTTTTTTCACAATACATAAAGGTTTTGCTTTATGGGATTAAAAAAACTATTTAAATTAATTTTTTCTTAGTTTTAATACCAAATTGCTCAGAACAGTTTAACAAAAAGAAGGAAAATCCTGAGGCTGCACTCGAACAGTTCTATGTATTATAACTAAAATACTCAACTCTGACTGCCTTTGTTAATGTGTTCCAAACACTTAGTATGACAGAATTACATTAGTTCACTGCGACGGCAGGAAAATCCTTGTGTGCACACCTGACCACAACCTTCGCACTTAGCATTTCATGACAGTTAACATGAAATCAAAACTGACCTTTTTTAAGCTTTGACCTGTTAATGTCTTTGATCATATTACACACAATTTATATCATTTAAAAGACAATATATCAATTTCCTGTAATCTTTTATCAATCTTTGATTGATTGAAGTGTAGTGACTTTTGCCAATTTCCATTTTGATTACATCATCATGCACCAGTGGGCAGGAAAAATTATATTAACAAATAATACAGAGTGTCACCTCCCTCTTCCTCCACTTCCAGCTGTCATCAAGTGAAAACACTCAGCTAAGCTCAGAGACCCTAACTGATAATGTTTTTTATTCAGAATGACATCATGATACGGAAAGAAAATGTGTTATTACTCAGGCCAAAAATGCAAGGGGGGAGTTCAGGGGTTTTAAAGTGCAATGTCTGTGGTGGGCTGAGAGTCAAAAAGACAAAACAATATACAAATTAAAGAGGTCGGTTGTTTTTATTTATTTATTTATTTTTTTGAATATCACATTAGAATATATTTTATTACTAATTACTTAAAATACAAAAACACAAACACTGAAAAAGCTACCTACAAGAATAAGTTTGGTCTCTCATTGGGTGAAGGGGTGGGCTAGGGCAGCATTTCCCAACCCCAATCCTGGAGGCCCACTGTTTTGCACATTTTAGTGCTTTCCTTGCTTTAACACACCCATTTCAACTGAGTAAGGGCTTATTAACTAGATAACTGGTTGGATCAAGTGTGTCGGGAGTAGGGAGAGCACTAAAATGTGCAGGGTAGTGAGTCTCCAGGACCAAGGTGTGGAAATACTGGGTTAGGTAACTTTCTTTGGGTGGTTCTTTTGGATCAGGGGCACCTCTGTACTGGACTGAATAGCAGCTACTAACACAACAACAATGTGTTCCTTTTAGTCCTGGATGATGATCCAGGTTAGATCATACTTGTCTAATTTTTATCGACATTCTGGCAGCTGCCTATGAAATGTGCTCAGAGAAAGAAAAAATCTCTCTTGAAAACTGGAAAAAGCGGACATCCTTCAACCAATCAGAACAACGCGTTCTAACGCTCTTGCCTGTCAAACGTGTTGTCTAGCGTTGTTCAGATAACTACAAACATTTAGTTGAGACCCGCTGTAGTAACTGTAACTTACTCAACTCTGGTACTTCCGCTGCTACTTACGACCAGCTTACACTGTGATGCAAACTAAGAAAGAAAGACAGAAGAACGGCGGAAAAACAAGAATACGGCTGATATTAGAGCAAAGGCAAGAGTGACCAGCAGTGTGGCTTTCCGGCGCTGGAGTGAGCTGAGGGAATTGGAGAGCTCGGAGAATGGTGCTGACCTTCCTGATAACTATCTGTGAGACAGGTAAGCTAATTAATTAATTACATTGCATTACACATTTTGTATTAAGTGCTCAGCTAACGTGTCTAACCTTAATACTTGGTTAATCTGAGCTGGCTAGTTAGCTAACGTTAACGCAGTCGCCCATGAACTTTATCAGCTAGCTTAGCTAAATTAGTTTTGTAAAGCGCTAGGTTAGCTAGCTAGTTAGCTAGTACCAGTAACATTAGCCTATTTGTATCTAACAGTGACTCTGTCTAACTAAGGAATAATGTTCTCAAATGTGTATCCACAAATGTTTTATTTTCATTGCCAAAATAAAGCCAAAAACTAGTTCACACCTAGCGTTAAATGTGTTTCACTAATACAGCCCCTGAGTGAACTGTTGTTTTGAACCGGGCCGTGTCTAGGGTGAGAGTTTTAGCTAGTGAGTTCCGTTTTGCAGAAAATCTCATGGTGGAAAAAAATAACCGTCAAATATGAGCATTACACCAACTGAAAGTTTCTCCTTAAGTGTTTTTCCCCCACAAAATCATTGCTTCTTTTTACCCATGCATAACTGTTATGCACCTTTTCATTTCATTTGTTCCTTCCCCATCCCTCCATTCTTTCATGAACTGCTATTACTGTTCCACAAACTGAATTGACTATAACCCTGTTTAAGTGTATTTAATTAATAATTTAACTGTTTATTGATATGTTTAGTTTCAGCTGAATACATATTGAAACCTACACTAAATCAAGTGATAGTTTTAAATTGATTTTATTTACTTTCTCTCTGATTGTCTCTTTTGCATCTCTGTCCTCACTTATTACAGAAAAAGCACATATTAAATATATCATTGTTTCAAACCTTGTATCTCCAAAATGGTAACATTACAGGGAAAGAAAAAATACATACCTTACTTTTAATGTAAGTCAATGGAACCAAACTTTTTGGGCAGTTTTTTTGGTCCATTCATCATGAAATTTACACATAATACAAAGGACAACAGGCATTTTCAAATGATGTCAAAAACTGAAAAACGATAAAAATGGAGATACAGGTTTCGTTTCGACAACAGCGATGTGTCGTAAAAGGCTATCTGGATCAAACCCCAGTTAACAGAAAAGGCAGCTGCTCATACAGTTAATGAGACAAAATACAGCAGAATGTACCTGATTTCTTAATCATTTTAGCCACATAATACTATAACATCAATATACTGATTAACAGTGGATTTTCTTATGCCAGTTGTAGTAGGCCTATATTATGTGTAGGTAACAAAATACAATTTAGTTAATTAATTAATGAATTAATTTCTCATCTAATGTCTAACATAGCTTACTAGCCAGTAGCCTAAACTGAGCAGCTACTGGAACTAGACCTAAGCGTGCTGATTTAGCCAGCAACACTGTGAGTGCTCCAGATAAAAAAAAATGAATAATGGAGTTTGTATTTCACAAGCACAGTATGCAAATTATGCTCATTAACTCTTACATTTTTACCATAGTGATGCTTTATGTTTGCCTATAGCATGTGTGCTGCATACCTGAACATCTCAAGAAGTCAGTTACTCTGGTACTCAGGGCAGCGTAGCGTCTTGTACTGGGATGAGCAGAGCGGGCAGTTCAGTCTAGGGCTGAACCACAGCTGTTCTGAGGTCAGCTGAGAACCTCTCACTGCTCACTGTGTAGTTTCATCGCTTTTTCCACAGTGAATCTCAAAAAACGCTTTGGAAACTTCAAGGACCCACAAATATGACCGGCTGCTAAACAGTGATGGGAGAGTTTAGAAAATAAGGCGGAGCTTGGGAGATTTTGTTTGCCCATAGTACAGTGACGGCACAAACAGAAAACAAATCAAATTTCGTCATCCAAAAATGCGGCGTAATAAATATTCCGACCCCGTTTGATTGGGTGACCTGTGTAGACTGTATTATTGTAGTGGTGCTGTTTCTACGTTTAGTCTCATGAATGGAGGAACGTGAAAAAACCCTTCTGAAACTACCGAGGTCCAGATCTCAGTGTCCTCATAGCTAGGTATGGCCATGGTTTTGAAGTGTTGCTAGCTTATAGCCTTTCACTGTAGTGGCTTCAAGTTCATAAGCCACCTGCGGGGAAAAGTTGAACAAGGTGCTCTTTTTAAACACATTTCTGTAATAGCTATGCTAAATTATATGCTAATTCTTAAAATAGCCCTGTAATAGTTCTTTTCCTGATCATAAAGCAGCCAATTAAATATTTTCTTCTTCATTACAAGCAGTAAACAAACAAGTTAGTATGAACAAAATTGTTTAATAAATGTAGTAATGTAAAGCATTTTATTTAAAAAAATCCTCTTATGTAGGACAGGTTATGTATATCTAAGATGAAGCACGAATGTTGAGTTTTTGCTCCATACAGTCCCTCCTCCTCCCTCTTCACTCCTCCCCCTGTGTACTTACCAGTCTAGAAGAAAGTTTGAGTTCAGGATCAAACTTCATCCCTTTGCTTGTGAAAAACTGACTCCAACTGTGGAAAGCAAGGCAATGTCAACTCTTGTTTTGCTTCTATCACTTCTTTTCTTGCTTTATCCTGTCATGTTGAACTGATGGCAAACTTGATGTTACAGTGACTCACAATTGCCTCTTGAGGTGAAAAGTGTTGTTACGAGATATGATGGCCCAGGGCTAGCTAGTTAGCATGCTAACATGAGTAGCTGTCTTTGCAACACCATATGTAAACGTCTTTGACATAATATCAAAACTGTTATTTCTTCTCATTCTGTTGATAATTTTAGTTAAGTTTGAATGTTTTAAACTAAAAATCTTACAAAGTGCTCCTTTAAGCAATATTGCAAAGTCAACCTCCAAGTGCTCATACTCAACATGTGTTTCTCAGACATCAGAACATCAAAACCCTTATTCAGGCTTACCAGCTTGTTGGCCCAGATCCACTGTTGGCCAGAGTTAACCTTAAGTTCACTGTTTCCTTAAAATAAGAGTTTATAAACTTACGGTCATTGGTCTGACCTGCGTCCTCCACCAATCACTATAATGTTGCAGTGAACTGAGACATTAAATTTGTTCTTGTTGGCAGATTGCCAGTTGATGCATCTTTTGCATTTGGGTGAAATTAGGGTGCATCGAGAACACATCTGGATATTTGAACTGTTATTAATAATTACATCCTGGAATATTTCCCCTGTCCCAAAGTTCACACTTATGGTTTTGTGTGCTCTTGGGCATGTTCATGTGCGTTTTAGTAAGTATTCAGGTGTGTCCCACTTCTCAAATGTGCATAAGCTTAGTGCCCAAGGCCATGCTTCATGCAGTCTTCTTTGAATACCAGTCTTGGGCCAAGTGTGTGTCCCAAAGGTCAACACATTGCTTACATTCTAATCCATTGTTTCCAAAATATCCTGAACGGGAAGAACATGAACATTGTGAGAACGTCCACAGGTTTGTTATGATGCGATATGATGCAGTGATGTGATGCATGTCGGCATACATGTGGTCTAAATGAGCGCTTGCACACTTTTTTTAAATTTGGAAATTTGTCACAGTGTGTAATTAAGCAAAACTACAAACTGTAAAAGCCACACAAACAGTCCATGTTTGGGCATTTTGCATATTAGTCAGATGGCCCATTACTGGCTGTTTGTCTCTGCATTAGTATTAGAAAGCCCCAACAATCAGACTTGTCTTTTTTCTGTCTTATTACAGCAAAAATACATGTTCAGCTGTTCAGCAGCACTCACCAAATTGTTTTATTAAACGTTTGTATCTTACAAATTATACTACATGTAATCAAGTCCTTCCATTGGCAGTGTAATTCTCATACAACGTCAAATAGAATAAGTAGATACAGGCAATTGACTGTTTGTAAAAATGTGACAAGTCCCTCCTCCCTTAGTTATGTCTGTCAAACTGTCAGCTCAGGCCATCTGGTAGCATCTGTAGCAGTTGTGCTAGCAGGCTAAAAATTCAGTAGTGCAAGTTGAATTTAGAAGCACACAGAGGAGTGTGAATGGTTTTGTCATTCAAAGGGCCAATGTAAGGCACTAAAACTGATTCTGGTAAACATGTTTACATTTATCAAATCATAGTAATCTTTTAGACATTGGATGTTAAATTTGCATATTTTCATGTCAAGTAAGGGGTCTAAGTGACAGAAGGTACCCCTTCAGATGAGTTATTAAAACTAATGCTAAAGCTAACACTAATTTACTGCTACTGCCGTTCCCATTTGAGGTTTGAGTTTATCTTTCGCATAATGGAGGAAGTAGTGCTTGTGTGCATGGTTGTGATTGGCTAAAATATGTGTTAATCATTATTTTGCAAACAGTCTCTTGTTTACCATTAAAGGAGCACTATACGATTCTAGAGAACAATTCTTCATATTTGAACTCAACAGCAAACCGCACCACTCCCTTCAGTGCTCCTTCAGAAGCTCCGCCTCCCCAAATAAATTGAAGTACGTTGTTGAGGCCAGTGTGCTTTTTTTAGATTTTTATGGCCATGAAACCCTTCGCAAACGTTGTACAGACAGATGCCATGTTATAACATTAGAGCGAACAATGACACAGCAAGTAATGTAACTAATGTTAGCTAGGATGTGGGTTAGCAAACTGAATTCTGAGTTTGAATTTTTCTGTTCCTGTGGGTGGTCACTGTCTGGGGAGGGCAAAACAAAATGTGGGGTGGGCCAACTTTTTTACAGAGCAGGACTGTATGTATGCAGTCAGACCAGATGGCCAGACCATCTATGAAAACAGAAAAGCTCGAATTGCAGCACACACAGAGGCAGGGTGACTTCATTCTCTGCTCGGGACACCCTTACACTACTATGTCTTTACATAGAAAATAGTTGTTTGCCGCTATGTTAATGTTTACAATGTTGTATGTATCACCTTTAAAGGTGCAGGATACGATTCTGGATTGAGATTGTTATTTGAACTCAACAGCAAAACAAATACATCCCTCCTTTCAGTGCTCCTTTAAAAGCTCTGCCCCAAATTCATGGATGCGCCTTGTCAAGGGGAGTGACACTGGGCTAGCAATTTTTTTTTTTTTTAAAAGATCTTCATGGCCACAAAACCCTTCATGAACATTGTATGGACAAATACCATGATATAACGTTAGAGCAAACAATGACAGGGCAAGTGATGTACCTAACATTAGTTAGGTTGTGGGTTAGCAAACTGTCACTACAATTGCTGCAGAATGTGCACAATTTCAGGTGCAGAATGGAACTTCTGCACGATTTAAGGTGAAACGGGAAAATGCAGATAGGAAGCCAGATTCAGCCTTGTCACTTTCAAGGAATATTTGGAAGGTTGCTTACCTGAACATTTCCTATTGCACTCCATCACCTTGCGTGCACAATGCTGTGAGGGTGGTCACTGTCTTAGTCTCTTGGGGAAGACAAAACAAAACATGGGGGGGGGGCGTTTTCACAGGGCAGGACTAACAAGCATGCGCAGCCAAACTGGCTACAAAAACAATAAACAGAAGCTCTGATTATGGCAGACAGAGGCGGTGTGACTTCACCATATCTTTACGTAGAAAATAGCTGCAGTTTTAACTGTAAAATTTTGTGTATAGAACCTTTAAAAATATGTACATTAAGTGATTACAACATGCATCCACTATGGTAAAAATGACAGACAGCACAGAAGGTCAATTCTGTACACATCAATCTTAAGTGAATTTATTAGTGTTGCTCTGCATTCCTGTGTGTGTCCTACACAGTCATTCGCTCCGATTTATTTTCAGCATCAAATACAAAGAAAAATAAATATTACAGTTGCTGGACAATTTTAAGTGCCGTCCTTTATTGGTTAAAGGAAACACTAAGGGAAATGTCAAGATTGAAAGTTTTGATGTTATAAAATCACTCTATCCCTGCTGATTTCAATAAACCCCACCCTAACAAACATGGAGTGGTGTTACTTTACAGGCTTTTTTGTGTTCATGGGAAAAATTGTAGTAGCTAGTTGTGAGAGGCTGATTACATGAAGCTGTGCTCCTACAAACTTATGAACTATGATAATAAAACTACTACTAACAGTAATGAACAGGGTTGCAGCATTTTCATGGATTGTCCTGTATTTAAGTTGTCTGTCCATGAAAAAGTAGTTCCATTGCTGGACACACAATGTCCTGGATTCCAAGTCTTTTATTATGTTTCATTTCTTATGAAGTTTCAGCGTGCTTCTTTTCATCCAATCAGACCTTTTGTATTCTAGTAATGGGTTTGATTGGTTCAGATTGCCCTCAGCAGAGAGAGAGAGTTGTTTTGGAAAGGTGCACTGCTGGGAAAAAAGGTGCTATAGCTGGACTGGCATCTTTCTACTGTAGATTGCATCATGAGCATAGCCGCCTATCCACTGAATTTAGTCAAAAAGTCAAGTCATTGATTGAGCATCCAGATTTGCACAGGGCTGAGGTGGCAACTCTAGTAATGAATGATGAAAGTAGCTATGAAAGTTTCTCATGCTTGAAAGGCACCGTGCTAATTCTGCAACAAGCTAGGCCTGGCTGGTGGTAATCGTCTAGTGTTGTACGTAGGTCACGAGGGATGCTGCAGTGCGCTCCCAGCTGTTTTTCAAAGCAAGATTGATCTCAGTAGATCATATGAGAGTTTTGAATAGTATGGTTTTATGGCGTAATTGTCTTGTAGTTTCAAGTTATTACATAGATGTTTCATGCAGAAATGTTGTCATTAGTTTTTGAAGTAGTTTTTGTTTTACCTGTTAATCCCTATATAATACTAATTTCCACTAAACTGGTAGTCAGAATTTGCCTGTTAGGTTAGCATCAAGGTAACTGTGGTGAATGTTCTTATAGCAGAGCTCTAGATGAAACAAAGACGTTAAATCACTGTATTCTTTATGCTCATAATGGACACTTAAGTAACATTTCCTGGGATGTTGACTCCTTTAGTAAACATTTAAACTTAAAGTATGTTTCTGAATGTTATTGGAGCCTGTTGGCTATATTCCCAGTTTATTTTAGTGAGGCCAGAATATGGACCACTTAACCCACAGAAAGCCTCTTAATATCTGAGAAAGAGTCTGCTGAATCACACAGTATCATACAAGTGTAATGTTTGCGATATGTGATATTACATTGCTGTTTTACACTCTCCTGTCTGTCCGAAATTATAAGAGTGGGGTGGGCAGGTGTGTTTAAGTGGAGCGGGATGTTTGCTTGAGGTGACTGTAGAACTACATGCCTTTTGTAAAAGGGAAACACGCCAGTATGGCGGAGACTTCATATTTCGTGATTGCTCAGATGGTAACATAGCAAGTAACGCACATGTAATCTGGCAAGATAAAATGGGCTTTTGCTTCACAGGTCTTCTTTAACTTTAGAGAGTGGAAGTTGGAAGTTTAGTGAAATTGGTTCCATTAGTCTTTAAGATGCATAGCTCACTGGGGAGACTGTTGTCTGTTGAAAAGGCCCATTTTCCTTTCCTCTTCTTGTGTTGTCAGCATGTGAATAGCCAAGTGTTAATGAGTTTAATTGTTTGATTATCTTTGGATAGGAAGAGCTTTAGTGATAATCCAATCCACCAATAATAGTGCCAGAGTGCACATCAGTCTTACAGGACTGTAAATCTCAATGCATTGTGTTGTGGTATATTTGGGATTTGGTTACCTGCCAATTTCTTTAGAACTAAAGAAGATTAGTTTATGATCCCAGCGGCTCAATGTTGAAGAAAAACAATTTCAGTGTGTTATATAGCAATGGGCTATTTTGGGGGTTATTTTGGGGTGCTGAATGCACCATTTCCTGAAAACCACAGCAGACAGCTCCCAGGGGCTGAATAAAACCACTTTTAAAAAGCGCTGACCTGTTTCTCCAGCGTGTTTGCTCATAAAGTAGAGGTGTTAAGCTGTGCTTTTATGGTGTGGGGAGCGAGAGAAGGGGCTGATTTTGCACGAGTGTGGCTGCAGTCTCTTTTGGGGGCTGGTGTGGATTAGAGTGCTGGGCTGTTCCACCGTGTTCAGCACATCCCCACTGTGTGGCAGAGTGGCTTGAGGGTTTTACTGGCCTTTAGGGCTGGACAATACAGGGAGCGTGGCCAAGCTAATTAGTTGAGCTATGCTATAGAGGACATGTTGAGATCTGGTGAGTACTGAAGAGTAAAGTCAGCCTCCAGCCACTGGGTGGTGCTACGGGTACAGCGATGAGGGAGCCTGTAAGGTGCTGGTCAGCTTGTGCAGAGAGAGAGACTGAATTTTCTCTCTCTCTCTCTCTCTCTCTCTCCTGCCTGGAGCCGTAAACGTATCTAATCAGAGGTGGATGGGAGTGATGAACCTACTTTCATCTTTCTCTTCACCACTCAGTCATGAAGATGTGGAGCTAGTGTTTGTGTGTGCGTGCCGTGCTGGCACTGGCTGCGTTTTAATCAGCGGGTTGAGCATGGGGACTGCAGGCAGTACACTGCAGAAGCAGCATCATTAGAGCAGAGGGAGGACAGATGTGTTAAATACAGGATGCTGAGCCTAACAGGAAGAGATATAGCTAGCAACAGCTCTTTATACTGAAGACAAGTAGTTAACCTGAAACCCCACCAACATGTGGCAACCATCTGGATCGACCTGCATGAAGACTTATGAAGCATACTGAAAGCTGTGAGAGAGAGGTGATTTCACAGTGAGGATGGTCAAAAGACCAGAGTTTTAAGGGTTCTGAGTGCTCTGGTCACTACCGTTGACCATGTGAGAAAAGCAATGAAAAGGAAATCTCATCATCGTCATGATCGCTAACATTTAATTTCATCATAATCACCGACACTGTCATCATTATCGTTGCCATTGCCATTGAGGCTGAATTGGACACTCCTGTTCTGTATAATTTTCCAGAAGCACTTAGGAAGAGGAGGTTGGAGGGTTTTTATTGCTGGCAAGCTAATAGCACGCTAAATGCTTCCAAGCTTATTATGGATAATCAGTCAATTTTTCACATACTTCCAGTGAGCTTAAAAGTGATATATTATTACATTATTCATTTTGTTTATATCATTCATTTTTGTTCCATAACAATTGCTGTTGTGTATTTCTAGTTATCCATTTTTCAGATCACTCCACTGTGCTTGGAGGACATTGCGCATGCAGTTAAACATGTTCATTATCTGTTTTTGATTGGCCAACAAAAGCCTGACGCCAGTGTGAGTCTTGATATGGGAAAGTATTTAATGTTTTCCCTGCTGTTACACACCCGATTCCATTCACAACAGGCTTCATAATTAGTTTATGATATGATCAAACTGTGTTTGAGTGGAGAAAACACAAAATAATGCAGCGTAGTGGCTCCACTGGGATTGCAGTTGAGGGGCTGATGTAGCTGTGCCATAAAGTTAAAAAGGCCAAGGCTGCCTTCCAAGCAGTCAGATTTAGCAGAGTTGCTAATACAGGTGGGCAGTGTGACAGTTTGTATCGTTATCATGATAAATTACTTCACATTATCATAAGAAGCTTTTCTGAGCATATTGTGGATGTTGTTAGTCCTGTTTAATTAAATTTAGTGTGGTATGTGATCCACTGTAGTTTTTGGTAGTGTTTCAAATGTGGAACTACTTTTTTTTTGTCTGTTTCAGTTTGTCAAAGTGTCATATTTTTGCCATATCACCCAATTTAACTAGTTTAACAACAATAATAACGATAATTGAAAGGCTCTATTTAGCCATGTGTTTGTTGCACAGCCTTCTGGTCACTAAATGTTGGTAATGTTACTTTTCTAAGCAGTTTATTGACAAACCATCACTGCATTAGGGTCTAAGCAGTCCTGGTTAAAATGCACTGCGGTAAATGGTAGACTGCGGTATGTAACTTTTATTTATTGTTGTAAATGAAGGACAGCCACTTTTGTTTCGTAGGGCTGCCTTTTGGTAGTTGGAGCAAAAACGCTGTTGGCTGACTGACAGCACATTTATCATGGTCGTTCTTAATCATGTTCTGTCCTTGCTTGCAAAACATGAGTGGCTTTTGGTAGTTGTGTGCTTCTGTTTGAGGTCGGAATGTGTAAATAGCAGCTTATAGGTAACTTGTGTTTTGTGATTTAGGCTAGACTGTATCACAGTTGGACTTGCCTTGAAACTCTTGTTTATGGAATTTTGTATGAGGAGCTGAGGAAACTAAGGCTGCCACCAGAATTCAAGCATTTTTATATGTGGTATTTCTTATGATGTTTCTGCTTCTTTTATCCAGTCAAACCATTTATATATAAAGAATGGATTTGTTTGGTTCAGATTATGATTTTTTATTTTTTTTTTTGGAAAGGTGCACTGTTGGTGACATATTTAGGCACTACACTAGGCAGCACTGCAACATGATAACTGACTGAATTTAATTTGAATGACAGCTGTCTACCTTGGACTACATGAGCATAGCTACCCACCCACTGAATTTACTAAATAAAAATCCAGCCACTAATCGAGGGTCTGGGAATTTTACTGGACTGAGGTGGCATCCTTAGAGGTTTTTAGGTTGTGACTGTTTAAATCTCCTGTGGTGATGTACCATGCATGTAGCTTTTATGTTTTTTTTTTTCGTTACAGTGACATGTCTGTTTTAAACTAGATTTGTTCACAAGTTCTGTCTTGGAATGTATTGCGGACACAGCTGTGGCATGGTCATTCATGCTGACACAGTAGATAATCAGGAGTTCCAACAAGACTAAGCATGTGGCATGGCAAATGTTTGCCATAATATAGAGCATCTGGCTTCCATTAGCTTTCGTTCCTTTTTGTAAAATTACTGTCGTTCATTTCTTGTCTCTGGCATATTATAGCAGGTAAACAAATTCTGTGCCTGAGTGTACTCTCCTATAACTGCTCTGTCCTGCTTTGCAGAAGTTGGCTGAAATTGTACAAAAAAAAAGGTTCACATAGGTGAAAACATCCATGTTGATATCGATTCAGATAATCAATGCATGCTTCATAGGTTGTAGTAGAGGCCGGGTGGGAATTGCTGTCAGTCAGCGACTGGTTGTCATGGAGACAAAAGGGCCAGGTGGCAGGTGTCCTGAGGTCGTCTCGTAGCAAATCAGAGCTTAATGATGTGTGAATGCGAATGACCAACTCATCACTCCATTGCCATTGAGAGAGAGCGAGAGATGGATCCAGTCATCAACATGTGGGGGTTAGCAATGAACCTTAGAATTTAATGTTCCATCGAAATATAGGCAACTTGAGTCATATGTCCTTTTAAAGACCAGCCGGAGTCATGTTTTCTAGTTATGAATAGATAGGGAGAGCATCAACGGTGATGAATTGGGATGTAAAACGGTTGCAGCATTCATTTATCTGAGCCAGGTTATCAACAGAGATAACCTGCAGCAGGAAAATAACAGTGACAGCATGGCAAAATCAGGATATGAGATGATAAATGGATATTTTGTCAAACACAAAGGTGATATTTTTCAAACTAAAGTTGCTCTCTGTTTTATCTCCAAACACTAATAATGCTGTCAGACAGCTTTAGCGAATGAATCTGCTGATTCTGGAAGAGCTGAGGAACACAGATGTACACAGATGCAGGGTGATATAATTATAAAGGAAGTGTCCTTGCATTCAAGCTGTCAGCATGCATTAAAGATAACTTTGACAACAGTATTAAATATAGAAAAATAGCAAGGCTAATTATGGATACAAAGCATGTATGGAAAAAGTAAAAATAACTTGGGGCATTCTCTTGAACTGTATAGTCATTTGCAGTTCAGTTGTTTAAACTTGTCTGTTTAGATAATGATGCATAATCAAGGTCAACACTGCAATAATTATGTGAGGAGTGAAACAGCCAGTTTTATGTGTGTATGTATGTATATATATATATATATATATATATATATATATATATATATATATATATATATATATATATATATATATATATTGTTGTTTTGTTTTGTTTTTTTTGTTTTAAATATAATATTAGATGTTTACTGCCCAGATGAATAACTTAAGAATTGTTGCATATGAAGCATTATTCCACATTAGTAGGCAAGGATTTTTTATTTTATTTATTTATTTTTTTTGAGCTGTGCAAGTTTGTGTACTTTGTAATTGGCCAACCCCAATCCTGCACATACTTGTCCTAACACTAGACACTACTCACCACTGCGTGTGTAGCGTAATTTAATCAGTTCTAATGTCATAGCCCTATCGTGTGTCCATCGTCAAAATTTGTATTATGGTGACAATAAATTGATAAATGGTGAAGCCCCACTGCATAGTATTGTGTTCTCTCTCTCTCTCTCTCTCTCTTTCTCTCTTTCTCTCTCTCTTTCTCTCTCTCTTTCTCTCTTTCTCTCTCTCTCTCTCTGGAATTGGCTGATGTTCACTCATAATACCTAGGGCTGAATGATTTTGGTAAGATATCTATTTGTATCTATATTCAGATCCAGGCCTCTATATATTCAGATACAGGCCTGAGAAGACCAGCATGTTCACTTTTTCTGGCTTGAGGTTTGAATGCTGAATGTTGTGTGCCATGCTGCCAGTTGTGGTTGTGTTTTTTGTGCACAGTACATGGGTGTTTTGGTAGCTTCTGATTGAGCTAATTTATCTACAGGCAGCTCACAAGCTTTGTGCAATTATGTTTTAATGTATCCACCTTAAACTTGTTAAGTAAATGTTGCTAATAATGTAGGCTGTAATTAAAATTGCAGCTCTTGCGATTTAATAATTGCACTCCTTTGATTTGCGATTTCAATATGAAAATGATTAATCTTTCAGGCCTAATAACACCCAGTCAGCAGTCACCCAGTATACTTTTATTATGGCTGTGTAGCAAATGTACATACTGCATTTGAATGCTGTGCATGCACGTTTGTGCAAATTAGGCCTAGCCACTAGTCCACGTGTGCATTAATTTTGCGCAAGCTTTGAGTAAAGCAATTAACAGTGTTATTGGCTTTGGACAAAATTAACCCTACCTTGCCCAATGAAAACAGGTTAAAAAAAAATCATTGGCCCCTCGTTTGGTTAATTCCTGTTCTTGAGTGGAAATTTGTGGTAACTTGTAATCAAAAGCATTACATGTTATCAGATGTAGTTTACATTTACAAACATATGATGCTTCATGAACTGTGCTGCTTGCGTAGTCTTAAATCCCTGCTTGAGTTTATAACTGTTTCTGGAAATAGTAATTCTGCCTTACAGTCGGATTGAACCCCTTACTTACCACTGTCTCATCCAGCATCTTTTATAAGCGATTCAAGTGGTAGTCCATCAGATCTTTTTCTGACAGGTATTTTTCTCAGTTGTATTTTGGGGGGGTCTTCACTGAGTTACAGTAAAATCACTGTTTATCAAATCAGTCTACACAGAATCCGCATACAAGAACATGACAAGGTACCAGAGGGGGAAAAAAAGCCAAATAAACAAAGTAAATAAAGAGAGACCTCCACCACAGGTCACATCACCTTGTCCAAATATTGCCACAGCAGTGTCCAGATCTTCCAGAATGTAGTAGATTTGTGATGCATTTTATACATTAGTTTTTTTTCAGAGGAAGAAAATGTGTATGAGCCACGTCTTGACTGAGGGCACCTCTGTTTAGACCCCAACAATAATATACTATTTTTACGAGGTAAGTGAGAGTTTGTAATACATACACTGTCTGCATGAAAGGAGCCAGAATATAGATTCTTCAAATAAACAATGTCGAATTCTTTATGGCATATCTTTTGTATTATCATATGAACCCCTTTCCAATACGTTTGAATCTTCTCACTGTCCCAGAACGTGTGCATTACTGAGCCTACACTCTAACATTTAAAGCACAGATTAGAAGTGTTAAGGACATTTTCTGAAGACCACCCAGGATTGGGTAAGTTTGGTGAATAACTTTAGAATTATTTATGTAACGTGTCAGAGGTGTCCTCAGGAAAGACCTGCCCACATATATAAAGCTACAGTCATTGTCACTAGAAGCTAATGCTAGATCACACACCTATGAAGCCCATCATAAGGTGAAATGTCTGCGTTTGATAGTTCTAATAAGGGCTGAGATCTTACCCTTCAAACTTCCGGGTGATGCCAGCTGCTCCTCAATCATTTTAAGCTGTACCCTCCTTCCTTAAGGACTCAGAACACCTGCGTTCAAAAAATTTGTAAAAATTATTTGATAAGTTAAAGTTATCTTTAATTTGGTCAAATGATCTAAATGAATTGTTGATAAATGATTATGAAATTTGTAATTCATTTAGACACTCAAACTAGGAGGCCAGTGTTCCTAATCTGTGGTGGAAGGTCTGGATTAGGGGGAAAAAGAAGACCATATAGACTAAGTAAAATATTTAGATATTTCCTAACTTCTCTCCAAGCCAGTAAGTTGTCAGATAGGGATTGTGTTTTTTGAAATTCTTGGATAAATGGAAAAAAAAGCCCAACAATCTTGGCTGACATGAAAAGAATTCCATACCAGTTTATGAGGAATCATGCCTATTCTGAAACCAGCTGATCATGTGTTTCATTTGGGCAGACCAATAATAGAGTTGGATGTTTGGTAAAGATGCTCAACCTTTGTTTTTGGGCTGGACAAGTTTAACTAACTTGATCCATGTTATTTTTGTTTACAGATGTGGGTAAAGTGTAGAGATGTGGGTAATAAGCCTTTGGGGAAAAAAAAACAGGATAAATGGCCAGCAAGATTCTGAAATAAAATAGTTAAATCGTGGAAGAATGCTCATGGCCGAACAGTCCAATCAGCCAGATCCTGTTTTATTTTGTTTATTATAAGTGGATAATTTTCATTTTATGACTGCTTGTGGTCAAATGTAATAAATATCCATTAGAATCTTCTAAGAACATCCATCCTGACCAGATGAGGCCAAGAGGTGTTAATATAATGGCCTAAAAAACACCTTTTCTGGAGTGTTGGGGCCCGACAGTTTTCTGATGGCGTTTTAAGATTGGTTGTTGGCTTATTTTGCTGATCTGTCCTGGTTTGGTTTGAGTGCCTCTGTTTAAGTCATCATAACTTGACTACTCAATGTTGACCAGAGGAGGATGGATTCCCTTCTTGAGTCTTGGTTCCTCTCTGTGTTTCTCTCCTATTGTTGAGGAGTTTTTCCTGCCACTGTTGACCTTGGCTTGTTAAATTCTGCAAGTTTCTTTACAACAATGTGTGTTGTAAAAAGTGCTTTGCAAATAAAATTAATTGGAATTGAACTGAATTTTTATGTCATGTACTGCACTGTGGGCATTTGCTGTATTATTTGTGCTTAAAAAGTATGAAAACAGAAGGATATGCGGGGCCTTAACATCTATTGAATGCAACGTTATAAACATAAAAGTAGTAATCTCTGGGTAAATTCATTTTTAGGTACCAAACCAAGAGTGCAAACCAAAACTTTACAAAAAAAAACAATATTTATTATATTTATTATTATATATTTATTTTTTTTAAAGGATGTTTGAGGCAGATTCAGTGTCAACCAAATACAGCATTATAAATATGAAATTACTACTTGGTGCATATTGTATTTAGGTGCCAAACTGAATTTTTGCCATAACAAAATTTAGAACTTTGACGCCAAGAGCCTCTCGTTACGTAAATCTTTCTTACGTCAAGCAGTTTGTTTTCACCCACTGACTCTGCACTGAGTTGACCCTAAGCTCTTAGCCAGGCTTGCTCTGTTCACTAGCAGCAAAACCCAAAGCACTACTCAGTCTCCTTCTCCTTCTCCTCCTCCTCCTCCTTATACTGACCCTCCTCTCTCATCTCTACAGCCAACAGTTCCTCAACAGTAATTATAGTAAGAGTCCTACAGCAGTGCACGCTGCCACACTAACCTTACTGCCTGGCAGGGGAAAGGGCTCACGGGCACGCTGACCTCAGATAGTTCGGCAGCAAGTGAGGCCGGGATGCGGCGCGGCAGAATTCCCGCCTGGGCCGCGAGCGAGACGCTAACGAGCTCTGACAGCGCCAGGGTCAGCTCTGAGGCCCGGCCGTCATACTCAACCAAACCTAATGCAACCTGAACACTATGGGAACTGGAGACTAGTGTCCTCTCACTCTTTGGTTGTACTATCCTCTCCCTGTCCTCTACAATGCATGGACAATCTGTTCATGGATGTCAGTGGACGGTGTAATTATATGGACTGTGTGTCTTTAGTCTATACACATGCATGTCCATAGCTGCAGGTCTCCATGGGCCACCGAAAGCCGAGTTGATTCCCTAGTCATGAAGCAGATGTGACAGCATAGATGGCCTGAAGCATCAGGACTCTGTTGTGGGGCACATAGCTTAATCAGGGATCCCACCAGTGGATTCCTTCTTCAGGCAATAGACCCTCCATCCTGTCCAGCCACTGCTCTGCCTGCTGTGTCTCAAAACTGTGAAATCAGTCATTGGGAGTTTTAAAGCAGTAGTTTTAAATAATCAAAGTTCAGTTTTGTTTAAACTTTTCTAAAATGTATTTGGTTAGCCAAGACATGTTTGGAATTTGAATTTTAAACCAGAGCAGTGAGGCTAATGTAGCTAACAAAAATGGAAGCTTATGGGGGGACTTGAACTGGAGACCTATGAAATTTCAAAAAAAAAAAAACAACAAAACTGATTGAATTGGGGACGTCATTTTTTGTGGAAAATGAAAAAAAAAAAAACATGCATTTGTGACTTTGCCTGTCAGTTTTGCCATGGTCCATACAGTTGCTGAGAAAGCGGTTCTCCAACAGCTTGCAGCTGCATAGGGACCATAGGACTTCATTAGTTATAGAAAAGCTTTTAGTCTGATGGACAGAATGGTGTGCTCTACGCAGTAAATGCGATATTTATAGTAAAGAGGCAACACAACTTGAAACAGTTGTTCAAAATGTAGTTGGGATTGCAAATATGCTGGTTAATTTAGAGACTAGGGTGCTAAGGGTTGAAGAAGCTACTTCAGCGCAATAATTAAATAACTAAAGTTATTAGTATGTTATACATTATATTCCTTTAAAACTCACTAAAACTTCAGCTAGATTAACTATTACACTAGTTAGCATAGTTGCTATACAAATTACAGACTAACCATTTCAGGCTTTGACTCTTTCCTTTGAACACTGCACTTAATGTGTGTGTAGCACCTCAGGTCTGACCTTTACAATGAAAGTTTTTCTGTAATTGAAGGTCTGTTATTTAAAGCTGTGTTCAACATGACAGCTTTTTAATAGGGGTTTAGTTTTGCACAGTGCAATGTCTGCAGCTGATAACAAAACTAAATTTCTTTACTAGACTCGGCTCAGTCACACCTAGAAACTCAAAACTCAACTTGGTCTTGAACCACACTGACTGGAGACTCTATTCTGATGCGTATGAAGCGACTTATGAATATCTGTTAGAGGTGGTTGATGTCACAGTATTTTTTTTTTTCCAGACATCTGATCAGTTGGAACTGGGGGAAAAAAGAACCAGTAGTGCTGCATTGAAAAATGACTACCAAAAACTGTGAGCATAGTTATTTTTATTTGATACTTCATTACACTAAATCCTGTTAAACGAGACTAATCTTGCTCTCTTAATGAAAAATGCAGTTGTCAGTGTTCAAGTACTGATGATATACACTGTATGTTCAGAAAAGCATATTGTATTGTATGGTAAGATAATTTGTCATAATAACGATATATATTGTGATGTTGTCCAGCCCTGTCATCTTTGGCTTATACTTACCTGTTAGCATTGAGCAAACTGCATACCTAAATCACACACTAACTCATGTTAAACCACGTTGTTGTTATGTCATTTCAATGACTGGCTGAATCTTGATCGCACTTTTATCTGTTATCTGTTATCTGTCATACAGTGTGAGAAATTCAGCACATTTTGAGGTGTCATGGTTTAGGTAACATTGCTGAGGTGTAAGCTTCCATTACTTGTTAGCTATGTTAACTTTGCCTCTTCAGCACAAAACTAAAAAAAGCAGACTCCAAACATGTGTTGGCTGATTGACTTTGGTGTAAATTCTGTGAATTAGATTATTTTTTGTCAAACTTCCACTTTAATATGCTGCAAAGTTAGGGAACCAGGTAGCAGTTCTTCTGCTTTGTGACAAGGTTTGCAGGAAAAAATCTGTTCTTCCAGTTTAACTACACTGAATCAAATTGTGTTCAGCATTCAAGGTTATAGGAAAAATGTTGAGGTTTTTATTTAACTGGAAGATATTCTGGCCTTCACATTTTTCAACCACACTGAAATGATTCTCCTTGGTTCACAGTGCATCAGTAAAATTCTCTCTGTAGTACTTCAGAGCAGTGGCATGAAACAAAAGCTCCATGTGTTCATTCATTTTATTACTCTTTGAACAAGGCTTAAATAGCTCCATGAACCTACAGTGTCTACTTATGGAGCCACTTAGGTGTACTGCTAGATTCAGAAGATCGAGTTTTGTCAAGTACGATTTTACTGAGTTTGCAGAATTTGCATTTGTATTAAGTTTTCAATTTTTTACTGAAAATAATCAACAGCTATTGACAGACGATATCCGACAATGACTTATTTTCATTCTTGAAGCTTAGTCGGCGAATATGAGTATATGCAAAGGTCTTTTGTATGGATTGAAGAGAAATATTTGCTGTGTGCTGGAATGAATTTTGTAATTATACACAACATGGTATTACAAAAACTATTTTCCTTAATTAAAGAAATAGTTTTCAAAAATAACCCACAAATATGCATTTTTGAATTTCATAAATTTCATGAAGCTGCAAATCTGAGTCATAAGTGATTAAGGACCTCCATGGTTTGACTTCCTTCCTCAGTGTAGTCCTCCTCTGAATGGCTGTTATGTCAGTAAACCTATGGCTGCAGTCCTACTCCTCCTCGGCTGTTTTTGTCTCCAGCAGTGCCGCAGACATTCACAATCCAGATGCAAATGGCTCAGATATGTAATACGCTTATCGAGAGGGGAAAGAAAAGCTTAAGCCTCCTCATTCACCACATCTTTAGCAGTGGCAGCCAACATTGCTGTTCAACATGCGTAATGGCAGATCTGTAAATTTATGAGGGATGATTTTCAGAAAAATGGGCCCAAAAACTATGATTTGACATTTTCTATTATTACTTGCTTATGACGAGATAAGGCATTCTGTCGGCACAGATATATTTTCTGATAGAAATTTCTGACAGAGAGAATGAGATTTGATGGTTGGAAATTAGGATGAGGTCTGTGAATGTGTTCCAAATATTAATGCAGCAATATAGTGTGGATAAACTGGTGCCAATACACATATTGATGTGTGTTGTAGCCTGCTGTGATTAGTACTTAGTCTTTGGCACTTTAGTTGCATGTTTTTTAATGCAGCTTTCTGTTGCAGTGCCGTTAAATGGTAAGTGGTGATGTCACCGTATGTGATGTGGCATACGTTAATGAACATTCTGGTTGCTGTCAGTTTTACAGCCACACACTGACTCAAGTCCATGACCATTTTCTCCTTCCTAATTTATTTCCTCATTTTTTTAAATTGATTTTAAAGCAAATATTAACAAAACAAGTCTGTTGGCACTCCAGTGGTGTGTTGCATTGTCAAATAATAATGCATGACTACATGATTCATACTGTGACATTGCTGCCAATATGCAGCCCTAGTGAGGTTGTGAGTAGATTGTAAGAATCTTAATTTTAAAAAATGGTACGTTAGGATTTTTAAAGAGCAAATGATATTCTGTCTAATGTTATACTTTCTCATATTTAAGAACCATGAGATGTCTGAACTCTATACTCCACCAGAGGGTAGTGTAAAGACTGTGCTGCGTTTTGGTCAAAGGTCTGTTTTAATCTGATTAAGGAAATGAAAATACTGCTGCAGCCGTGTAATGGCTACTGCACACCGCAGCACCATGCAGTAGATACCACATGTAAAGTGTCTGGAAAAGCACTAATGACAGTCAAGCTCATTTTACCCACTACACGTAGAGATTTAATGAAAGAAAATGGGGAAAAAACATATATCATGGTTAGAACTAACTCACTGTTTACATGCTAGAAGGTACAAGGTTAAACAAGTTACCATGCAACTAGCCGAGTAGCATTAGCTTCAGTGTCAGATGAATAGCATTTTGTGTTCAGTTTGTTATATGACATTGGTGGTCTGGTTGTGGATTTAATTTAATGCAGTATTTAAAATATTTGGGCGTTCAGGGACATTGCAAAGTGCTGGAAGTTGCTGCTGGTGGTCTGCATCAATGCCAGATGTCAATGGCTGTGTATGCATGTCGTTAAAATCAGTGGTTAAGAATTTCTGATGCTCCATGCCATTCACCTGAAGTGTCAAGTGTGTCTATGGTAATACTTTTCAAATAATGCCTTAAAATTCAGATATCCCGTTTGACCATTCATAGTAGACAGAGGATGTTGTGATTCTATGTGTTGGATTAGTTTGCACTGTTGTTAAGCCAGTGCTGTCAGGATGTAGAGTCCATGGAAAGTTCTGAGTGCATGAAGTGCCAGCAAACTTAAATTACCTCTCTGCTCATTTTCCTTTCTCTCTCTCACACCTTCAGCTGTCTGAAAGATGGGGAGATGGTCTTAGTCACCACATCCATTTCTGCTGCACTGAAAGGCTTCAAATGTACCTGCAGCAGCTCGCCCACAATCACATTACATCTCATTTGTCATCAGTATCTAGGCACTCAAGCTGTGGGCTCAGGCATCACCTCCTATATAATATTAAATCCTAATGCCTAGGTGTGATGGAGATGGTTTTCAGTAACTGAAGTAAACTGATCCTCATGTGGTCAATGGGAGTTATTCGGTTACTTGAGTTCAAGTAAAAGGCTGTCAGTAAGCCTCATTGGGCTTTATTACTGTAACTATGTGCACCACTGCACAGTATTACTTAGGAAATGCTCTCATGATTTGGAGGGAATTTAACAGTTTGCCTCATTAACCCATTTTGAGTTTGTAATGAAAGTCATTGTGCCCATCTGCGTGGCCCCAATGTCAGCCATGGCCTGAGTTCGAGCATGATTCACAGGAAATTTTAGAGAATGGCCAGTTTTCCTGCCTGACTCAAAATGCTCACATCAAAGCATGACTCAGATATTGACCTTTGACAATTTAGTTTAGTGACTAGATCTACAGAAGTAGGCAGTGTGGGGAACTTCACACTGATGCAAGACCTTTGATAGCGTATGTCACATTTTTACTGCTTTTACTGCTTACTACTACCAGGAACTGCAGGGCTTCAATAAGGGCATTTACTTCTGCCATGAATGCAATAGCTTCTAAGAGCAAGTTCATATAACTCGGGAATATTTTTACAGTCCTGAGGGCTGTTTTCAATGGCTTTGAGAGTCTTCGTGATGGAAATGCAAATCTTACTAAAAAGGACATGATGTGCATTTGTAAATTTGCATTTATATTATTGTGCATTTTATGTCTAAAATATGGTTAATGTTAACAAAGAACTTCATTGCTTATTTCAGTCATTAAAACTGCGCTGGTCTGGTTGCACCATTTGAACTGTCTGGTTTGCCACCTGACTTTTCATACTAATTTCAGATTACATTGGCATCTACTTAGACACTCATGGGAACCTTTGTCCTTGAACTTAAGTTTCTACTTCTATACATTTTTAAATAAATAATATATATATATTTAACTAGAACCAGACTGGTTAGCTAGCTAACAGACCAAAAGATAGGTAACAGATGCTTGTGTTTCAGTCAGACGTAGCATCACACCCAGGCTCAGACGGCTTCATTTGACTAGTGTGCTATGTATGTTTTAAGTGTTATAGCCGAATAGCGCTATATTTGTTCAGTATGGATGTGGTTGAATCCGAAATGACTATTGTTAGTGATATTATGCATTGTTGGGGTGCAGAAGTCAGTATTTAAATTCCTGCATAGTGCACTATGTAGGGAGAACAGATATTTCAGATTCAGCCTTAGCATGGGACAAGGTATAATTTTATGTCGGCTGCCATTTTATAAAAGTAATAAGCCACTTGAATCCGTGTGTTACTGCGATTTTATCACAGAGAAGGGGAGAAGCGTTGTGCCTAAGAACACCCTTCCCCATGATAAAGCCACAGTAATGCAATGCCTCTCGTGGCTAACTGCTGTGTTCTAATCAGAAATCTTTCCAAAATTGCTACTGACCTTGGCATTGACACAATGAAGGTCACTTGAGGTCTTCTTTAAGATGCATACTCTGGCCCATCTTTCGTAAATGTCAAAATATTGTTTTTGGTCATGCCACCTGACATTTGAGGAAATAAGAACTTGTGAACAAAGGTTTTTCACTGAGTTGAGCACTATAAGTTGCCTTATTTTGCAGCGTTTTTAACTTTCCAAACTATTTTATTTAGAATTTTATATAACTAAATTACCTTCTTTAGATAGTTTATCAGCATATGTGGATGGGTGGTTGCACCACCTGACATTTTTAGGCTTTTGGAGACAAAAAGAAACTAAAATGAATTTTATATGGATGCACTGAAAATTGTCTTCTAATGCTACATTCACTACCTTTGTCACTGCTTCATATGTTCATTTAGCCCACACAGTGTGAGCTTTGGGTTTAAAAAAAAATGTCAAAAAATCCATCAGCCAGTTTGGCTGAAAAGAAATCAAATGGTGGTAAAGAATGATTGCTGCAACCCTACTAAATAATACTGTTCTTCATGTGACAGAATGACTTTGGCATATTACTCAACCCTGCACTGCAGTATTCTTGACTGAGGGCCATGTTCAGAACTATACTGTTTTTCACTGCTTGATTGACACACAGGAGTATTTACATTTCCTAGATATTTTTCTGACTAATGATTGCATCGAGATCCACTTAAAACCTAAGCTTCTTATGAGTGTTCTTATGTATCTCAAGTAAGTATTAAATGGCATGTTTTAGGAGGAGAGATGATTTTATTTTTTTGTGTGTGTGTGTGTGTTTGAGAGACAGAGAGAAAGACTAAAAGTGTATGAGAGTGAGAGAGTGAGAGAGAGAGGCTGTAATCAGGAGAATCTGTGTATCTCCATATCTCTGTGTAAACTAGCCTGCACATCACTGCGCTTCAATCAGCTGCTAATCATTTACAGAAGATGAGAGGATTCTAAGATAAATCAGTCAGCCATTTTAGCAGAGTTGCAGCAAAGAATGTGAAATGATATCCTGTTATTCTCAAGTTACCCCAGACGAATTCAGGACTCCCCCCGCCTCCATGCCTAAAGATCTGTCTGTGTTTTCAAAGTAGAAATTGCAGTGGTCCTGCTTAACCATTAGTAATAACTCACTCACTTCTTATTTCGTCACTGAAAATTTTATGTAGTGGAGTATGCAGAATTGATTGATTGATTGATTGGCTAATTAAATATTGCTGTTGCTACAGAAACGTATTGACGTTTATTAACTGATGACTGCAGCATAGCCTTTTTTTCCTGCATAATTGTGCTCAGCATGATAGTATAAAAGTGTGTGTGGAAAAATGTAATTTATTTTTTATTTTTATTTATTACATTTATGTATAAATGTAACTAATAAATTAACATTTATTCATAAGTTGTAATTTGTGTAATTAATATCCAATCAAATATTCCATTTATTTAATGATTTATGCAATTTTAATGAAATATTTTTTTTTGGTCATAAAAAACAGAAAAAATACATTTAACAGAAAATTACACAGATGCCTCAGTAACTAAATATCAGTTTTTTCAATAAGTAGTCTGTCTGTCCTTTGCTTTTATTATAGCTTCCATTTTGAGACTTTCTATCAGTTTTTCAAAGAAATCTTGCATGATATTTTTCCACACCTCTAAATTTCAGTCTAAGAAGTTGGTTGCATTTTCGGCTTCTCATGATCCAGGTGATACACATCTAAAGATGCTGATGTCTGGACTCTGGGGTGGTCAGTCCATTGTTCTGAGAACACCAGCAGCTTCTTTCTTTGATTTGGAAATTTTCTTTTTCTTTTCTTTTTTTTAGTTTAGTATGACACAACTTGCATATAGTATGGCTCTTATCCAGGTCCTTTTTCCCCTGGCGTGCAGACTGCAGGTCACATATCAACGCAGAGAGTCTCGCCCAGCTAGTAGCTAATGAAAAGGCAAAGAGAGATTTAAGACAAACATATTGGGACGAATGGTTTTATTTGCATTTATAAGCACTGCAGTTGGTTTCCTGGTACGTTAAATCTGCGACGAGACACTGTCAAACACTAAAAAGTTGCGAAGATGAAGTCAGCTTCTCTTTCGAATTTTTCTCGTTCCGCCTTAAATGGTGCCGCATTTACATTCTGGTGCCTCAGGCAGAATTTAAGGTGGAATGGAAATATTCGAACAAGAAGCTGGCGAATAAGAAGCAACTTGAGCCTTGTAAAACAGTCAAATGTTGAGAGACATTTTACAAGAAACTATTCAACTTTTGAGGAAAAGTTGCCGGAGATGGGAGGAAAGCGGCTGTAGTTAAAGTTTAAAGCAGAGCAAAGTAAGTCTACGTTTTCGTTCATATTTTTAGGCTGTACGAGGACATATACAGCACATACTGAGACATATTGGACATAAAATGTTGTGGCTCCCAAGGTGGTTTGATTTTTGTTGAAAGGACAAAATGGCTCCTGACCTAACCTGGCTTTTAATGCAGAGGGTGATGGTCGGATTTCTCGCTCATCCAGTAGTGTTTTTGTTATGTGCCGCCACAGACTGTCTGGGCGCTGCACTTACCCACTTCCAAGTTCCCGCCTTTTGCGTTCCGTCAACATTACGTTATCAATTAAAATTTAGAAAATTGATTTTTGACATTTGTGAATCGATTCAGAATCGTCCACGTCGCGATGCATGTAAGAATCGATTTTTCTCCCCACCCCTACTGATGATTTGGTGGTCTACCTGGTCTTGCATGGTTGTTTTGTGTCTAGTTTTCTCTGTACCTTTTTAGAAACCCCTGTTTTTCCACTTTTATTGCTTTGGCTTTCTCCTTCCTTGTTTCCCCTTCCTTCTTATATGCATTCTCCTCAGAAGTATCTCCTGAAAAATGAATAACTTGTACTTAATGGCTGTTTTGACTAAAATAAGTAAAGCGTGGTCTCATATTTCTATTGTATCTGGGGGTGTTCACCAGTATGGCTCATTAACCCATTCTGAGTTGGTAAGTCATTGTGCCAATCTACATTACAAGTACCCCTAAAGTACATTCCTTTTAGAACCACATTTTCACCAGAAAAACCTGAACGGTCTGGAGCACCTACACCCCTGTGCATGGTGTGAGAAGCGAGCTGCTGCTCGGAGTTACAAATGGCTGCTGATGTTCCCGAGTGGGTCGCTGAGTCTGGGGAGTTGATGCATGACGATGCGGCCTGTCACAGCGGCCCTTTTTCATCACGTCTCCCAGCCCCGATCGATGGCCGCACTAAGTCACCGTGGCGATTGCCGTGTGGATATTGATCATTTATTATTTAATCAAAGGCCCTGCACAGCAGAGGGAGGGAGAGGAGGTGTGTGTGTGGAGGAGACACGGAGAGCTCAGAGATGCGTCAGAAAGCCGCTGATCCTCCTGTAACAGTGCGCACGCAGCTAATGGACTTATTCGGTGCTAATGAGGCTGCACATTAGCCTGCGATATGAGGGAACAAGTCTGCTATTGTGATCTGAAGTTGCTTTCATGTATTCAGTTATGAGTTGTTGTGTAGTAGTTTATGGGTGCAGAAGAATTATGAAAACTTAATAATATGGATAAAAGAATTGCACACAAACTAAAAAAAGGGAAAAATCAAATATTTGTTTCACTTACTTTGCCTTTTAGCTCTCCTAATGTAATATTTGCCACAACTGTTTTGTGAAATGCTGGGGGGGAAAATGTAAATATAATGAATTGAACTCATTTCAGCGTAGAGTGCTCAAGTCTCTTTAATATTTCAATATCTAAGCCTCCTGTTTGTTTGTGTGTACACTGCGGTTGTTACGTGTGAGGAATGCCTCCCCCGTGGCTGTGTTTGTGTTGGGTGTGTGTTGTTGATCAGGTTCCAGTGCTCCTGTGGTGAGGCGAGTGTGTAGTGCGTCACCTTGTCTCCTGTCTTTCAGAGGCCCCAGAGGGATGGGGCATATGGCTGTCCTGCTCTCCCTGCTGTCTCCCGTGCTCATCAGCACCTCGCCCAGCCTCCGTCTTACTCACCCACTGTCAGATCTCACTCTGTTCTCACCCCACCTTACGCTACTACATCGTCACACGTTTTAAACAGACTTCAGAAACTGTTTGCACACCTTTTAAGTGATGGTTCAGCCAAAAATCAAGCTTGCACAGTTTTCTCTCTTACAACTTTTCATAGTCATTCTGCCAGGACAAGTTTGCTTATTTGTTTTGGAGCTACAAAACTAATGCAGATGACAGCTAAAGGAAGCTTATATACACTTTTAGACTTGCTTATGTGTAGTCCTCTTATTAAGGTAACCATGAAAGTAACCCTGGTAAACCAGGTCTTGAATGGTGGTTTGATGCAGACTGCAAAGTTTTTTTCCCTCCACTGCTTTACCTTTTACTTATTGGTTTAATTTTCTACAAAGGCTATTTTACTTACATAGCAATAATAATGACAAACAACAATAATATAGTAAAGTAAGGGAGTAGCATGCGAGTTTATTCACAAAGAACATAATAAAAGCCTGGTCCAGTATTCTCATCCTTAATTTGGCCACTAAACTGTAACTAATCTAGTAATAAAGAATGGAATTGTGAACACACAACATTATCATCTGAGGCTGCCAAGCTTTGCTTGATGCCTTTTTCTCTTAAGCCGTTTTGCCTTTGTAACTCAGTTAACCATCACCAAGCAGAGGCCTATTTGTATGGTTTCTGACCCCATATGACATGGTGCTATATATAAAAAAAGACAAATGTTCAGATAAAATTCAGGCTTAAAGATGGAGTATGTCATAACAGTATGTCATACAGTGTTTGAAACCACATTAGCAAGTATGGCAATTATGTGATGATTTAGGCATGCATAAGGCTAATGTGTGGCTATAAACGTCCATTACTTATAAGCAGTGCAACACTAAAGAAGCAAATGTTGGGCATCAAACACATTTTCGCTTAATAGCTGCATGTAAAGAAAGCAGAGAGTTGTATAAATTTGATTATAGTGTTATTAATCGTAAGATTGCTTAGTGTACGAGAGTGAGGAATTGAAATGTGGGGCCTTGCAGAAAAATGGATTAACAACTTTGCAGTGGTAGCCATATCAGGATACCAAGTACTGATATTTTCCAGTAGCATCATAGAAATTTGTCCTAAGTCGTTGCATTGCTTTGTCTCCCTTTGTCTCACCTCCCTAGAGGAGCCCCACTCCTCCTCCTGCTGCTCTCCTTAGCAGGTCTGGGGGCTTCTCGTACTCTGTGTAAATACTGTATGTAGATCCAGACCTAGTTTCTCTCCATACTCTCTGCGACGCTCTGTTTAGGTATTCCTCCTCCTCCGGCTCCGCAACTCGCAGTGTCTGTCTGGATCTTGTAGTCAGAGGGGAGAATCTCTCTCTCTCTCTGTCTCTCTCTCTCTCTCTCTCTCTCTCTCTCTCTCTCTCTCTCTTTCTCAAGAGAGACACCCTAGGCTGGAGGCCCTGTCCTACTGCATGTAAATCTATGGAACCCAGAGGGGTGTCAACCACCACCATCCCGCTCTCATCCAGAGGCACTCACTGGGAGCCCCCGTGCCCCTCCCACTATTGGGCTATTCCTGGCAAACCTTACGGAGCTAAGGGACTTGTCATGCGCTGCAGGGAGTGTTTTATTTGGATTGGCACGGCAGTTCAGTCTTGTACATATTTCCAGATATCCATAGTGGAATATCCCTCTGGTCTCTTCTCCTTTTGTTCTTCTAAGTGAAGGTTGGGTTTGAGGTTTGATGTTAAAACCATTCTGGTTGTTCTTGTGGGTTCAATGAGACTGAGTGGTTAAAAGAAATGGAAATGAGGGAGTCTCATGTCTTTTCTGAGTAATTTCGAATGTATCATTTTCTTCCGATGAGTTTTGTCGTTTAACTGTTATGATAAAGTACAACAACAGTAGATCAAGCTTTGATAGGTTGCAGGTTTTGCCCAGAGATACTTCTTTCTCAAGAGTAGTGAAGATTTGCCACTTCTAGATCATCAGTTATTGACACCGATACATTTTTTTAGGTTAAATTTGTTTTGCAGTAGATATTATAGTTTTGATTTATTTTTCCTGTTTTATTTTTATTATTTATCAAATATGCATTTTTTTACTGCTAGTTTTAGTTTTCATAATAGTTTAACACCGATTTGCATACTGTACATTATTACCTCCCATCAAACAGGGCCAATTATGCTTTTTTTGGACTCCTCGGGCCTTACTGACAAAGCTAGATTTCTTGAGCTTTTAATTCGATCTCTGGAGTTTTTAATGTTTTACAACACTGGATCACGTTTTACTGGGCTACATCTCCATAGTTTCACATCTAAACTGCTACAGGGCAGTGTTTTAATTTCTGGATTTCTGTTCATAAACGACTCTGGTCATGAGCCTCTGACCAATCAAGGACAACGTTCTGACAGAAGTGGACCCCTCTGGTCCTTTTCTGGTCACTTTTTGTCTTTGGGATGTGTGTGACATCAATTCAGTGAAAAAGTATTGCTTTTTCAGAAAATGAAACGTATGACGTAAATACCTAGAATATATAGCAGTCAGTAAGAACTATAACGTGGTGGAAGTGACAATGTTGATTTTACTGTTATAAATGCTTTACTTTCTACATATTTGCAAGGTATGATTTCCTGCTTCAAAAAATGTAGCTAGAGTATGAGTAGCTTGGATACTGGGCTAACAGAAAAAGCTGTTAAATGCTATCATAAAGTGAGTTAATTGTAGCTGCATTTGTTAGATTTTGTGAAGCTGAAACTTAGTCAGGAGGGCTTATGAGACAGGGCCCTGGCATTGTCGGGTTTGTAATGTTGAACTGACAATAGAGTGAAGCCCTCAACAACTACACCTATTAAAGCCTCTTTTAAATGCTTTTCAATGTAAATGCGGTTGTGGAGGTACTGATGCCTGCAGCGTGCTTAGAAAAACATAACATCATTTATCACGATAATGATCATATCGTCATATCATGGTGCCACATCTAAACCCTAAGCTTATAGTTACAGATACACTGTATGAACAAAAGTATTGGGACACCTACACCTAACATCTACAAAGGCTTTGATGACATCCCATTCTAAATCCACAGTCATTAATATGGAGTTGGTCCCCCTTTTGCAGCTATAACAGCTTCTACTCTTCGGTGAAAATTTTTGCCCATCATCCAGAAGAGCATTTGTGAGGTCAGAGACTGATGTTGGATGAGAGGGCCTGGCTCGCAATCTCCGTTCTAGTTCATCCCAAAGGTGTTTGATAGGGTTGAGGTCAGAGCTCTGTGTGGGCCAGTCAGGTTCTTCCACACCAAAATTTACCCAAACATGTATTTATGGACCTTGCCTTGTGCACTGGGGCTCAGTCATGCTGGAACAGAAAAGTTTCTTCCCTAATACAATTTTCCAAAATGTCTTGGTATGCTGAAGCATTAAGATTTCCCTTCACTGGAACTAAGAGGGCCTAGGCCAACCCATGAAAAACAACCCCATCGCATTATCCCTCCTCCACCAAACTTTACAGTTGGCACAATGCAGTCAGGCGGGTAACTTTTTCCTGCCATTCGCCAAACCCAGACTCGTCCATCAGACTGCCGGATAGAGAAGTGTGATTCGTCACTCCACAAAATACGTTTCCACTGCTCCAGAGTCCAGTGGTGGTGTGCTTTACACCACTCCATCCAACGCTTGGCATTGTGCTTGGTGATGTAAAGCTAGCTTGCAGCTGCTCGGCCATGGAAACCCATTCCATGAAGCTCCCAGCACACAGTTTTTGTGCTGATGTTGATGCCAGAGGAGGTATGGAACTCTGCAGTTATTAAGTCAGCAGAGCGTTGGTGACTTTTATGTGTTCCCCGCTCTGTAACTTTACGTGGCCTGCCACTTCGTGGCTGAGTTGCTGTTGTTCCTAAGCGCTTCCACTTTTCAGTAGTGCCACTCACCGTTGATCAATGGAATATCTAGGATGGAATAAATTTTGCGAACTGACTTATTACAATGGTGGCATCGTATTACAGTGCCACGCTCGAATTCAGTGAACGCTTTAAAACAACCCATTCTTTCACCAATGTGTGTAACTTCTTGACTTGGTGCTTGATTTTATACACCTGTGGCAATGGGACTGAATGAAACACTTGAATTCAATGATTAAGAGGTGTGTCCCAGTATCTTTGTCCATATTGTGTATATTGTGGTGTTGCTTAACTTGGTTATGTGTGCTGCTAATTTGCATATCTTCAAGCCCTCCACAGCTGCCTGCAGTTCTTTTTTGTTAGAGTAAATGTTATTTGTTGTTATTGTAAATGCTATTTGGTGTTTTTGTTTACCGTCAATGGGAGTCCAGCAGGTTTTGTTCACCCCTGCAGGCTCTCTCATTTGTCTAGTTTTGTGGCTAACTGCCAAGCATTCAGTCTTGTGCTATGAGCAGGTTTTGCCAGTAAAGAGGAACTGCATTGTTCAACAGTATTTCACTGTCCCAATCTTGGATGTATTGGTGGAGCGAAACAAAGTTTTGTTCTTATTGTTGTGAAAGATTAAAGTCTTCAAATATTGAAACTGTGACTAGCAGAAAGGCAAACTTACTTTGTTTCTGTTTAACTACATGGAACAAACAATAATACTTATTAAGTATGATAAAAGGGTGAAAGGTTGGGTGCAGGTTGGGGAGATGGAGATCCTCTGGTCTGAGCCGCTGTCCCCCTAAATGTCTGTGCACTGGCCTGTGTCTGACTATTTGTAGGTGAGTGCAGCAGTGATTGTGACTTTCAATCAGGGCTATTGTAATCAATTAGGAATCATCTGTCTTCAGTGTCCTACTTTTCACTCGTACCTGTAATTACGTGTAGCTTTGCACAGCTGTTGACCTTTTAGTAGTAAATGTGAATAGATCCCATTGAGGAGCGTGCAGTTCAGTATTGTGTTTCTGAAGGGAGCGAGTTATCAGGCCTCTACACACATTTGCCTTATTCACAGCAGGATAGCTAATTAGCTAAAAAATGTGTCTGCTAAGTTAGCTCATTCATACCTTTTAAGGGCCAAAAGGGTCTACAGAGTAGCACCGCTGCATTCATACTGTGGGGGGTTGTGTCCTCATGTGCGTGCAGAAATGCATCCACACTCCCATTAGCTGACACAGCAAGAGGATTTTCCTACATCCAATGATAAGTTCTCATGAATAATGAATTAATCACTCTCTATTCTCAGCTTTTTTTACCTTCCTCTGTCCCCACCTTACCTCTGTCTTTTCTTTAGGTGAAAAGCTGGGCCAGTGCTAAGCATGGCAACGTTCAGTACTGCGCAAAAATCTGAGTCTACCCTTTATTTATTTAACTTTCATTCAGAGCAGCTGAGCAGCATATTTAGCAGAAAATTACACAGAAGCCTCAAAAACTAAATAGTGTGTCCTTTCCTTCAGTATTTACTATGTCCACTTTTTGCCTTTATTACAGTTTCCATTCTTTTGGAAGACTCCATGATTTTCCAGAATTACAAAGTTAAGTTTTAGGAGTTGGCTGCATTTTGATTCAAGTAATGCCAAATATACTCTATGATGTTGAGGACTGGCCTCTTCTCTTGTCTTTCAAGGATGGTTACATTGCACAGCATATTTTTTCTTTCTCATATGGGATGCAACAGTCCAGTGGGCCCACGGTTCGGTATGTGTCACAGGTTTTGGGCCATGGTAGTTGTATGGTTTCAGTATGTTTATACTTAAGAAAAAAACACACATCACCCTTTAAACAATTACCTCTTTATTTTCCCAATACACTGATAATACTTTCTATTGAGAAAAATTGCAGCATGACTATCTAAGCCTGGTTTCTGTCTCTACTGTATGAAATAGACGGGAGACAAACATTAAAATTAAAATCATATCATAGATTGACAGGATGTTGGCTGTGTTTCCAGCAGCTTCGTCATTTTACGTCACTAGTATGGACCGGCTTTAGAAAGCTGGAGCATCTGGGTTTTCTCTCTATTCAAGATTGCTCCAGTAGTCCTTTGTAACACGTCCTAGACTCATCATGCCTTCCTGCTTGGTTTTACTTCGGCTCCTCGTTATCTGCCGCCACTGCTACAGCACATTACTCTTTTATCATGAACGTCAATCTCTTCCTATCAGTGACTTTACTGGATTTACAAGTGGGAACAAAAAAAAGAGGTTCAAGCCTGCCACTCACACTGCATTTCTCCGGGTCTAAAACCGACTTCATAAGCGCTGCTGGAGGAGGTGGTTACTTCTAAATGCTAAATTTTTTATCTCACTCTAGTCTCACTCAAGCCACCTCAGTTAAATGGTCATCAGTGGGTTTTTTATAGCATATGTAAAGTCTGAGGTGGGCTACTTCATGGCTTCAGAATGGCTTAATCTGGCCCTGACTCCAGTACTAGGATTAATCCCTGTCCTAGGAAGCCGACTCATGTCTGATGGTGTCAAATTGCAAAATCCTGGTCCTGGAGATTATCCACCATGGAGTTCAGATCAAACATACCTGGTTGTAATGTTCAGAAGCTCCTGAAGGCCTACATTATGTGGATCAGATCAGGGTTGATGCTGAACTCTACAGGGTGGTAGATCATCATGTCCAAAATTGGGAACCCATGGTGTAAGTGGTTGTGGAGAAGAAATGCATGGCGAAATTGCAATTATATTGCTACATATTGCAATTGTGATAAGCCCTGAAATTTTAAAGATACATTGGTGAGCTCGTGATGTGGCATGATTTCAAAAATTGGCCTGCATTTCTTTGTCCATAAATATTTTCGTTTGTTGGATGTTGTGAATGCATTGATTCATCAATACTCCCACAGAACACTCATATGGAGGTTGGTCAGTATGCTTAGAGCAATAAGAATTTAGAGATTCCACTATCTGGTGCAGACCAGAGGAGGATTGTTCTTTTGAGCCACGCTTCCTTTCAGTATTTCTTTTTCATGCTCCTTTTTTATATTGACACAAAAAAATAGTAACATTTCCCATCTTTTCTGATGGCATCCTATCACCACATTCTGGTGTTTTGCTCACATTTCTGTTAGGTTTGGTATCAACTGGCCATTTAAAACCCACTGTGTTGCCATATGTGATAAACTGTATGCTAAACTGTTTGCACCTCTATGCTTATCTGACTTTCCTCTTTTTTGTTTGAAATGGCCGGTGTGTTTTCTCATTGGCTTAGATGATTACTGATGAATTTCAGTTTAAGGTGCTGAGGTCATGCACTCATGCTGTTTGCTGTTATTGAATGCCCTGAGAGAGGTGTGATGGTAAGCAGAATGTATAGATTTTGGGAGGGTGAATCAGTAATCAATAAGCCATCTTAACGTTTTCCGTTATTTTATCTAACCCACCGCAGTGTCTGGTGGGTGAAGCAAATTGGGTAAATATTTACATTTGACAGGTAGGTTGTGTTGCCACCCTGCCTTCCACTGTGACTGTTATTCATTAGGAGGTGATTTAACGATCGGGGTGCCATTTAGTCCTTGTAACTCTGTAAACTTTATTTCTTTTGTAATTTTTAAACTTTGAATCTAAGAAAATGTGCATTAAAACATTCAAAAATGTGTTAACCTGTTAATCTGTTTCCGCAGTGCCAGGTGTCAGCTGGAGAGGTATGAAGCCCCCCAGTATTTGGCTTGTATAGCAGTGGAACTGCATTCTCTGGAGTGATGGAGTATCATCCAGTACCTTTGGGTTGAGATGTAGCGACCTAATCATCCAGCATCAGTATGTGACCTCCCTAATGCTCTTGTGGCTGAATGCAATCAAGTCCTTACAGCATTGTTACAATACCTAGAGCCTTACCACAAGAGTAAAGGTTGATACTGTAGCAATAGGTAACAACCTCCATTTTAAATCCCTTAGCTGTCCGAAACTCTGCCTTATTGACTATATAGTGTACAATTTTGGGCTTTCACTATTTTGCAGTAGTGTCCGGAAACCTAGTGCTGAAGATCTAGTGCACTTAAACAATCCCAGAATGCACTGCAATTAGTAGCGTACCCTAGAGCATGGGGGATACCCATAATGCACAGTGTTGTTTTGGATTGAAGATTCACAAGCAACTTCTGAGAGGAGTAATACCGAGCCCAGCTACAATGGCAGCGTCTCTACAGACCTCTCTTCAGACCTTTACAGATGTAAGTAAAGTCTTCTCATGTGTGCAGTCTAACCGTCATACTGGACACACACATTGATGACTAATGCTACGTATGTGAATTTATTTATTTATTTATTTATTTATTTATTTATTTATTTATTTGGCTGTTCACAATATCTTTTAAATGTGACCTATTTCTGACATTAGTCTAAACAGATCACGGTCCTAAACTGACCTGTATGCGCAAAAGAACAATGCTTCACATGGCACCATCACCCAGAAGTTAAACAATCATGACCCTGTTCCCAGAGGTTTCGGTTTTGTCTTTGCCAGCATCACGGGAGCGATCATGAAGCATCATTGTCTGACAGTTCTGCTCGCCACCCAGAATGTATTCGAACTTGCTATTAAAAGGGGAGCAATCAGTTCTTTGGTTCCGGTCCTCGGATTATTTAAAATTTGCTTTCAGACTTTTAACTGTTCTTTGACGCTGCAGCCTGGGTCTCCTACGGCCGTGCTCGGCCATTTCTTTTGAAAACTCTTTAAGCACAGAGGTTTGGTCTCTAATTTTTGTACAGAACCATAATTTTTGTCAGATTCATTGTGTTTTTTGCTGTTCACACCGCCACATAGATGACACATTTGTGTCACATATGAAGGAAATAGCATGTTGGGCCAGTTTTACCTGCTGTGTGAACAAAACCAAAGTATCTATAAACCTTTGGATATATAGTATAATGTAGTTTAGTTACTGTTACGTTATGTGTCTGAAACATGTATGTAGATTGTTGTGAAGGATGCATTAACCTGTGTTTAAAATATCTTTTTCCTCTATACATGTGTTTGTACATTTAACATGAGTAGGGCACAAATGGCACCCCACTCGTGGAATCCCTGAGGTGGGCTGGAATTTTGTAAAGCTGCTTTGGAACGCCTGTAACGTCTGCTGTAAAAAGTGTTCTGTAAATAAAATTGATTTAAATGTCTTAGAGGGTTCATTTGCATTTTACAGCCTTCTTTGATATCAGTCCTAAGGTCAGTATTGTGGAAATGTTTAATAGTCAATATATTGTGCAGGAACAGTGTAGAGGGGGCTGATTTGAAATTGGGTCTGTATACATCTCATTTCTTTTCCCTGCTCTTTTCTCTTTATGTTTCTCTCTCCCTCTCACTCTCTCATTCTCTTCTCTGCCCTTCGTATATCCTTTTCTCCTTTTCCCCTCTTATCTCCTCCCTCTCTCCTCTCCTCCCTCTCTTCTCTCTCCTCTCCTTGTGGGCCTCAGTGAGCACAGGCAGGATGCTGTATGCTAATTTCAGATTTAATGATTAATTAGTTGCTGGCCTGCTTTTCCGAGAGCTGCCACCGCTAGAAACCCTTACTTTGTTTTTGGAGTGTTTCTGGTGGGTGAGAGAAATTGCATGCATGCATTCACACACACACACACTGCTGTCTGGGAGAGCCAATGAGAGAGAGCGAGAGAAACATAAATTCAGATGAAACCCTCCCAAGAGCATTCACAGGCTCAGATGACTGTGTGTATGAGAGAGAGTGGTGTGTGTGTGTGTGTGTGCGTGCGTGCGTGTGTGTGCTGCGGTTATGTAAGCAGATCAAATGGCCTTGGCGTCTGTAAGAGGATGAGTGCAGAGTGGAGTTGTCCTCTTTAAGCCTCTGACAGAGTGGAGCACTCTTCAGGGATCCTTGCAGTGTGCACTGCTTCCTCCCGTCCGCTTCTGTCTGCCATGCTAAATGTTACACATTAAAACAAAAGCGCACAGCTGCCTGTGAAGGTCTGCCATCGAGACCTCTCTGACACCAGGCTTTACTCTGCACTGTTGAGCACGTGGCAGCTTTTGTAGAAAAAAGCTTCTCAGGTGCAGCTTGTTAGTGTTTTTAGTTTAAGTTTATGTAATACTTGAATTTGTTTTTGCTATGATTAGTGTTTCTCTGAAACCGAAATGCAGGACACAAAATATTGAGCTTTGTACGCTAGAGTACATGTCAAATCCAGCATCCCTGATAACAGAGAATGATTGATTGATCTTTCAATGCAATGAGTTTCATTAATTTTTAGTTACGCTTTGCAATTTAGCACTGTCACATAATGTACAAAATGTGCTTACATGCCGTGCTGGCCTCTTCTGTTGTTTTGCTGTTTTCTGCATATTTTCATGTATGTCATGTTTTCAAGTGGTATTGAACCTGTAGTGGAGAAGTTCTTGACTGTTATACCTCCTCCTTGTCTAATGACCCTCATAGAGGTGGTTCCACATGACCAGAATTTTCACTGTTGATGTGCTGCTGCTCCCATTGTTTGAACGAGTCCCTGCTGACCAGTGCTAAAGAGCGAATGAAACAAATAGCACTTTTAATCTCTATTTCTCATTTTCTTTAGCATTTTAATTATTTGTAAATTATTTACACATTTTGATACCTTGTTGTAGATTTTTTTCCTCAAATTTTCATCCTTTTTTCACTTTTGGCTATAAATGGTCAAAACGGCATTCTTCTTTTTTTGGCCTGAACTGTTGTATTTTCACTGATCGAACTTTTGGTACATCACTAACTATAACAGCTTATTACTTACTGACTCTGACCATGCATCTGGGACACAATTCAGTAATGACCATTAAGGCTTCAAATACATGAAATAAAATGTGCTCAGGAGTGGATGATATGGCAAAAAAAAAACATCAAAATACTTTTCATGATGCATGATACACATGACAGACTTTTTCCAAACATTTTTACTCTTTACTCACTCTTACCATGAGAGGGATTTGGTACAAAATATTCTGCTTTCCAGGTTGGTTTGCAGGACGCAGATAAAGGCTGGCCTTGGGCAAATTTACACTTTCTATAATAAAGTGATTCTTCATTGAAATTCATTTTCAGTCTACCCTTGCTCTGATTCCTGGAAAACAGTCCTTATAGTGCCATTAACAATTATAGTCTCTGGCTCTTGATTGCCTCTTCTCTCTTCCTTTCTGCACTGAGCATAGAACATTCATCATAAGATGGCTCTTGTCTGCAGAAACAATGTAAGCCTGTAATTAACAATAGCTTAAGTGTAACGGACTGGCATATTTCTCATGTTATATGTGACCTCCTGCTGCTTCTCTCTAGCAAACAGTAGGTTACTAAGCTTTAAAGAAAGTGTTTTTTATGATGGGAGAATGATAGTGACAGTAGAGATAAGATGTACCAGCCAAATAGGCTCAGATACTTGCAGTCTAGGTGCTTTTGGAGCTTATTCACATGCTTATTTAAAGTCCAGTGAGTCTGCATTGTGAGCTTAGCCAAATTACTACAAAAAACCTCCACAGGCACGAGGCACAGAGCTATGTGCGCAAGCAAAGCCAAGCCGTGGTGAGCTGGTAGTGTGGAGGAAGTGTGTCAGGCAGTGTGTGCCTCAGTGAGCAGCCACAGCTTGGCTCCATGAGTCACTCTCTGCTAAACCAGATGAACAGCGTTTATTGACACGCACAAAGGTGTAAACTAATGGATTAGGCATAGTCTAGATACAGTGTATCAGGTTTTCCCCCAAGGATTTCATAATTCTTGGAGTATTTTTATGAGGTAGCCTACTTTTTTATGAATCACTGTAACTTGCAGGTCTGCTTGCAGCAATAAAAGCTTCCAAATGGATTTTAAAAAAATCATTCACAGAACCAACATTTTAAGGTTTCCTAATAGCATAACATTCCTCTAAACTGGAGCATACAAGAAATGCTGTTGATCGAAAGACATTTGGGAGTCAGAAGAAAGACAAAAACAATGAGCTTGTTCAAATTTGTGTTAAAGGGAAATTCCACAGATTTTTCGAAGTTTCTGCGTAATTCAGTTGTTGAGATGTAAACAGTCAGAGTGTTTTGATGTGAATTGAATACAGAAACTTACAGATTTCATTACAGTGGTCATGACAGGAACCAGAGGTTGTGATGTCTGCAACTCGGATACTACCATTTTGTTCACTGTTCAAAACACTGAACCTACATGTCTTCTGATTTTTTTTATGTAATGGTGATAATGGTAAAATAGTGGTATATTTGGAAAAAAGAAGTTTTCTTTTGGGACTAGTTTTCCTTAGAATGTTTTGCATGTACCTCTCCACCATGCAATGTAATTAGAAAAACACATTTTTGATATGGTGAGTTTGGCTTAACCATTTAATTATGCAGAAATTTTGAAATGTTATACTATGTTCCTCTTTAGGTTGTGGGCTAGGTGGAATGAAAACCTCATTAACTATTAACAGATTTCAAATGTAATTTTGGTGTTCTGGAAAAGTTAAGAGTTTTTCTTGTGTTTATTTTCATTATATTATACAATAAATTTTGAGCCCTGGTACAAAATCCCTCATGCACTCTGTTCATTCATTTGGCTCATTTTGGGGTGTTTAAGGCATTCTGTTCTTCCTGACAGAAGTTTGTTTTTTTTTAAGTCTTGCTCATTGTGCCACTGATTGATGTTTCTTATTTTCAGAGCAATCCTTCCCTTTAGTGATATAAAAAGTAAATAGAAAAGTAAAGTTGGGGGTGCTGTGCTGTTGCTCTGAAATCCCTCAATGTAGCTTTAAGCTCCCAGGCCGTTCGAATTAGGCTGTATCAGCAAAAGGATGCCACTCAGCCAAGCTTCAGTGTGTAGCTAGGCTACAGTGAATTCCAGTGCATACAGAAATCTAGGATCAATGTACTGCTTTTTAGAAAATTCTCCCTAGATAGCAATTAGTTTTGGCAGATAGGGACAGCACCAGTTTTAAAGCCACTGAAACAGTCAGGCCCATCTGGGGATTTAACTGAACTGTTTCTGTGCTGGAGAGTATTTTGGTTGTGGAACCAGCACACTTTCATCTCTGCTGTGTTTTTTGAAGTATTGGCATGTGTGGAAAGGAATTGTTGTTTGTAAATGAATAAAACTGACAACAGCCAACTTGAGCCCCATATGCTTAATTTAATCACTAGTGTTTGGTCTTTCTTGCAATAACACCGTTCACACTGCAGAAGCTGACAGGCACCTGGTGATAGAACAGTGTGTGTTTATCTTCTTTCGCTGAAATGGAAGTGTTGGATCAGCTGTGTGTGCAGGTGTGGGTGTGGACTGAGCATGTAAACACACACATACACACTGTGAGAATGCAGCAGTTGCAGAACAGAAATGCTAGATCAAGCAGCAGATGGATATCACGTGATGGCTACACTACAGAGCAAAGCTCATCGTATCTCTGCTCTTAGAACAGAAGAATTTTCAAAGAAAATTGTTCTTTGTGATTACAAGATACACCGATCAGGCATAACATTCTGACCACCTCCTTGTTTCTGTGCTCATTGTTCATTTTATCAGCTCCACTTACTATATAGGTGCACTTTGTAGTTCTACAATTACAGACTGTAGTCCATCTGTTTCTCTGCATACTTTGTTAGCCCCCTTTTACCCTGTTCTTCAGTGGTCAGGACCCCATGGACCCATGGTGGTGAATCATTCTCAGCACTGCAGTAACACTGATGTGGTGGTGGTGGTGTGTTAGTGTGTGTTGTGCTGGTACGAGTGGATCAGACACAGCAGTGCTGCTGGAGTTTTTAAACACTCACTGTCCACTCTATTAGACACTCCTACCTTGTCAGTCCACTTTGTAGATGTAAAGTCAGAGACGATAGCTCATCTGCTGCCGCACAGTTTGTATTGGTCATCCCCTAGTCCTTCATCAGTGGTCACAGGATGCTGTTGGCTGGATATTTTTGGTTGGTGGACTGTTCTCAGTCCAGCAGTGACACTGAGGTGTTTAAAAACTCCAGCAGCACTGCTGCTGCATCTCATCACAACGATGATTCTTAAATGGTAGAGCAAGCATCACACTGAACACTCTCTCTAGACTAGGCAAGGCAAGTTTATTTATATGGTATTTTTCGTACACTGCATTCATTCAGAGTGATTTACAAATGAGAAAAAATACAAAATTCAAATTTAACTTAAAAAATGTAGAAGAATAGAAATTAAAAACGTGATTGAAACAATAGATTTAAAAGAGAAGAAATTAAACATTTTTAATTTGATTTTTAATTTAATTAGGATCATAAGTGCCGTTATAGGAGAGAAGAGCAGTAGAGCTCAAACAGGAATGTTTTCAGCCTGGATTTATAAGTGTCTAGTGCCAAGGCTCTTCCAATGCTCTCTGTGAACTTGCTCCATTTAAGAGCAGCATAGTAGCTAAATGCTGCTTCCCCATGTTTAGTCTTTACCTTCGGCAGGACTAACTGATTAGCTCCTACTGATATGAGAGTTCCTCGGCTCATATCACTGCAGCATATAAGATAAGTACGCTGGTCCTACAAGTATTTCATGGACCAGTGACAGGACCTTTAAGTCTATTCTGTAACATGCTGGTAGCCAGTCTAAGGATTTAAGAATGGAGGGTGATATGTTCCTTTTTTTTTTTAAACTCCCAGTGGGAACTCTGGCAGCTATCAGTTACCAGTTAAGATGATCTTAACACTAAGATGGTTTTGGGAAACTGGGCCCAGATACTTATTAAGTTTAGTGGGTATCCCTGAGCAAGGAAATCACCAGGGTTACAACTATTCAATACGTCAATTTTCTAATATTTTATCAAATGTTGTCTTGAACATTTGAATTTTCTAAGAGTAAGAAAAGCTTAAAACGTGTCACTTTAGTTGTTATTGTAATGACAATTATTATTTTCACTGATTATTCTAATTATTGGTTTGTCGTTATTGTTGTTAATTTGCTTGTGTACTATTGCACCAGTTCTGTTTTTTTGTCTTTTGCTTTTTATTTATTTTTATTCAGTCAAACTCACTTTATACCGGAACACACTAACCTCAGCCATGTCGGCATTAACAGTGCAGTCTGAGTAAGTTTTCCCGCTGCTCTGGACAGGACTTTCATTCATTTTTATAAATAAATACAACTGAGCTTATGTAAGTTAGCTAGCAATCCAGAGCATTTGGACATATTTGGACTGCATCTGGAGTTTAGACTGATACTGTCGCCTCAAATCAGATAGTTAGGGATGGAGTCTCCGTGCCTGTTTTCCACATGTCTGGAGTTGGCAGCTGAATGCTGCTGGTGGCTAAGCAAACATTTGTTTTTCCACGGAAGTGCATATTCAATATTTTCATTGAATTTAACCATTTATGAATATTTTAATTATCTTATTTATTTAATATTTTCAAGTATTTGTTGCAGCCCTAGAAAAAGTACAACTGTGCCGGACTCTGGCCCTCCAGGACCATCATCATGACCCTTAGGCTGCCCATAGGCTGTGTGTATGGTAGAAGTATTGTTCTCTACAGAACCAACTTAGATTTACAGAGTCTGAAAATGTTTTTTGTAGAGGAACTCTGGAATCACTGTGCCAGGAGTATTTGAAGACTTCAGAGTAGGGATGATTAATCAACGGAATGCTTATTTAGCCAAATGGCTGATTTGAAAGGACAGTGCGGCTTCTATTAAATGGGTGTCGTTTATAAAATGGCCAACTTTATGACAGGACTGCAAGATTTTGAAACAGACTATGAAATTACAGATAACGATCAAAGCCCATTCAGACAGAGTAATCTATGGTGGCAGCAGCATTTGTTCTTTTTTTCTTGTCTTAGTGAAAACCATTATAGTTCTTGGCTTTTAAAATGATCTATAAAACCTCAGCAAACTGAACAGTATGGGGGAAAAAAAAATGCAGATGAAAAACACAGGCTATTGAAGTTTGTCCTATGGTGCACTTATCATGAATATGTTTAGTCTGCGAGTGTTGCTGTGAATGTTTTGTAGTTGCTATGTTAATTACATTCTAGACAGTAAACAAATTGCAAAGGGGTCTGATCATATAATACTGTAACTGAATTTGACTTTCCGAAGGTGTTTGCTTACTGAAACTTTATTCCTATCTTGTCTGAAGACAGTAAAAATTACGATGGCAAGGTTAAGCAGCAAAGTAATTAGGAAAGAAGTCAAACAGACAAATGAAGAACATTTCATAGTAGCTAGTGCTAGTACTAGTTTAATAGCAGTAAACTAGTTTAATTGCTGTTCCAACTAATCCTGTTACCAAATTAAATGTGTACTTCCTATGTATACCGGTGAAAATCTATCACCCTGTCCTGCTGTAGATCAGTGCGCCCATTCCTGTGTGGTGCTGTCCTGCTGACCCCTTCAGGTATTGTAAAGACCAAAGACCAGGCATGCCCCCATAGCTGAGAGAGTTGTGTGTGTGTGTGTCTCCTGTAATTTAATGTGCACCATGTTTGCTTACAGTTCCTTGGCTTTTTGCTCTGCCGTCCATAGTGTTTAACCCATTCTCATGCATTTCAAGGCAACGCTATAGTCAGTGTCTGCTGTGTCCTTGCATTCACAATGTCTCTGCAGAAACATGTTATTTTTGTTATGTATCCACTCTATTCAGCAGTATTCTCAGTTGATGCTGTGTGCTTCTGCTTTTGCCTCGTTTTGCCTCATAGTTGTCCAGCAACAATGATGGCCAGAAAATCAGTAACTGCTCTTGCTGTCTTTGTTTACCTTTAGGAACAGTAAGATAAAGGCCATGCTGAATGCAGAGGATATGTTTTAGGGCTCACATGTCAAACACAAGGCCCGTGGACCAGATCAGGCCTGCCACACAATCCTATCTGGCTCAAAGAAGTATTTTAATTTTCTATTAATATTAGCCTGTTTCACAATGTGCTGCACTACAGTCCCCAGCATGCACTGCAATGTAATGTGCTCTGACTCTCCTACCCCAACAACAGTCTATGGGACAGCAGTTACACTTCAATTCTACACAATTTTGTGCAATTCCACACCAGTCATTTCACCAACATGCATTTCAGCTGCAGTTCCACCAATATAAACACTTAACGTTAGCTCAGCAGCTCAGAAATTGAGTCCAAGTCTTAATGAACTTGCAGCAAAGAAAGGATATCAGGTGTCCAGTTCGAGGACATAGGTAAGTTTAAAAGACTGAGCTCCTGCGGACATTTAAATTTTGAATATTTCAAGTGTCCATTTAATATTTCAAGGTCTACTACAAGTGTCTTTGTTTTACTGTTTAAGTTTTTGCATATTTTGAATAAACAATGGCCAGTGCGGGTTACTGCACAACAAAAAAGAAGTAAGAACTATTTTTTTCTCTGGCCCTCAGATTTGATGAGATTCTTTAATATGATCCTTTTACTGGTTGAGTTTTACACCCCTGTTTTAGGGCATATGTTCTATGCTGGTGCTGGGGGATGGGGTGGGGGTATATCACACAATCAGATATCAATTTATCACAATATTTAAGTTCACATAAATAGGTTAATGATCCCACAATGCAGACAGTTATATGCTGGCAAGTGAAATTGTCTTAAACCTAGTTAATACATATTATTAATATTATAAATATTGGTATATCTAATATTTATCATTCTCAAGGTGGTTTAACTGATTTCTAGACTTTTTTGGGCTTGTTTCAAGTCATTTTATCTACTGAAATTGTGAAATTCTATTGACGTAATTGTGCTTGTTTATCTGCCTTATGTCTTTAAACAAGCATATATTATTATTGGACAGTTAAAAAGTTGATTAATCTTATAATAAAAATTGTTATACTGTAACAAATTATAATAAAATATGTATAGTTATAATAAAATATATATCATAAAGATGAAACATTTAAGATATTAGAAATTGAGATTAGAGATTAGAATTAGAGATTAGAAATTGACTAGATTTAAGATGTGTTTACTTGGCAAGATAGTTTTTGCAGTGCAGTACTTATTGAGTACTGGTACTCTATGCTAAAACATTATCCTACAAACGTGACTGTGCCATGCATCCGTCCCCCAAGCCCTGATGACAGCCGCGAGAGCAGGTGGGAAGGCGTGGCCCGAATCCCGAACACCACCAAGAGGGACCAAGAGCTTGTTGCTCCGCCTCCCTGTCACTGTCCCTGCTCCACAGCTTGGCCGCTGGAAAGTGTAGTCTAGTGGCCTTGCTGCAGAACAGGAGGTGGGGCTTGGGCGGCGGAGTTTGGGACTCGTGTCCTGCCTTTGTGCTTCTCGTGGCTGTTGTCGTCGCATGGCACACTGACATAGCATGTTTTGATTGGACTGTATAGTTCTTTTTTCTGTTAAAATTGCATCCAAGGTAGCTTTACATACAGTACTTGCAAAAGTCGCAGACGTCCCTTTATTTCATTTCCAGTCAATCAGCCATTAAGTACAAGTTGTTTATTTTTCAGTGTCAGACAAACTGCAGAAAACATATTTAACAGAAAATTACACAGAAGCCTCAGCAACTAAATACAGTATCAAATTTTTCAGTGTTTGTGTCCATCATTTTCCACACCTCCAAAGTTCAGTCTTAGAAGTTGGTTGTATTTTCTGCTTTACATGAAGTTATCGCAATCACAAACACATTCAGTGATGTTGAGGTCTGGACTCTGGGGTGGCCATTCTGTTGTTCTGAGAACACTAACAGAATACTGTGTTTGATTTTGCAAATTTTTCTTTTTTGTCTATTTCCTTTTCTCAGTAGCGGCTTCTTGACAGCTACACATCCTTTCGGACTCATAGTGTTGTCTTCTCAAAGTCGAAGGTCAGACAAACACCTATGGATTATTTCAGATCTGAAGTAAGAGTGGAGCTTGATTTTCTCCTTTCTCTCAAAGATGAAAACTTTAAGTACTGTTTATCTGAGGATGACCGTTTTGGTGGTCTGCCAGGTCTTGCACTGTTGTTAGGAGTCCAGTTTTCTCTTTATCTTTTAATGATTGTTTGCAGTACACTTTTGGAAACTCCTGTTTTTTTCCCCTTATTTTCCTTTGACACTTCCTTTCCTTGTGCAGGTGGACTATCTTATATCTAATCTCAAAAAATGAATAAAAAAAAATCTTGTGCCTAATAGTCGTTTTGACTGGCTATGGCTATACACACAGTAACTGGACAGGAGATCTCTGTTCTTGGCTAGTGCTTAAATCAGTGCTAGCCCTCTGATTGATGTCCCCTACCAATCAGCAGTTCTGATCGCGTGTGCATTGGCAGTGTATGGAGGCAGAGCTCAGTGGTTGTGTGCTAGGGGGGTGTGTTCTTACTCTCTCAGGGCTAATTAAAGGACTGCAGAGTGCACAGCCTGCTCTCCCTCCCTGGACTGAAATACAGTAGCACTCTCACTCATCCCTAATCCAGACGCCACGCGCCTAACTTCATAAGTCGCGGTTTCCATGATGTGTCTCAACCCCGCACAGTCAAAATGGAGAAATATTATATTAATCCACTTATCGGGAAAGAGCACATTCCGATAATCCGAGCTGCTAAAAGTGGCTGCTATTCTAAATGACTGCAGCGCTAGCTGTTGCCCTGAGTCCCTCCGGCAGTGTCTCCTGATGGAGATGAGCAAAAGAAAATAGCACTTTAGGAGAGAGAGGGAGAGAGAGAGAGAAGGAGGAGCGAGGAGCAGAGGTGCCTCTTTGAGAGTGATCTGTGCTGCAGCAGATATCATGACATGCCGTGAAATTCAGACATTTTAACTCCACAAAGGCGGTTTGAAATGTGCGCTCTGTTTTATTTTCTTCTTGTCTCCAGGGAGGTGTGGGTTGCTATAAGGAGCAGTGAGAGATATCTGCCTACACTGAGACGCTACACTAAGTGTGTGTGTGTGAGGTTCTTATTTTGATAGCAGAAAAGGGATTTATAATTTGCTTGCAGCTGCCTCATGGAGGTCCCATATGTTGTTTCACAGATAGGTGATTATTAACGTTGCCTTATGTGTGCTCTGTTGGTGGTCTATGACGTAACATTTGATAATCTTGGAACATATTGTGTAAGGCCTGTAGTCATTTGTGACTGAGCTGCTGCCTGGATTAGAGTATTGCGGTTCATTTTCTACCTGTGCTTTCCATTGATTAGCTCTAACTGGCAAATCAATACTATGAAATCTCCGAGCATTATATAAATGCAGTGCTCTCCAGAGCTATTGACACAGTTGGTAAAAATGTGCGAAAATGTCTGCGAAAAAATGTGTGTCAGCTTGATTTTCTTTTTCCCCTCCCATATTTCCCCTGCCCTCTGCAGACTGGGGTTCAGTTCCCCACCTGGGCACGCATGCTATGTAAGAAGAATAGGAGTCCTTGGGCAAGACTCCTAATCTTATATATGCCTTCAGTTTTAAGGCAGCACTAGACTAAGTTTGTTTGTTTGTTGGAAACTGGAAGTAACAGCATTACTGTGTTGGAGAAAAAACACATTAAAATATGGTGTGTATGCACTGCTACGAGTTGACCTGTAAAGTCTGAAATAATAATTTAATAGTCAGAGGTGTTGAGACAGATTTTGCTGGATTATGTCATACATCTTTATGTATTAATGTTGCGCACAAACTCAAAAACAAGCTCAGCTTGATGCTCAGGTCTCAAATACAAAATCAGCATTATACTGATGAAGATATGATGACAATAGTACATAGTTCACTTATATCCTCAGAAGAAACATCCTGCACCTAGTTTTGACTCACTGGCAATCATCTGCTCGTGGGGGTTCAAAGCACAGCTGATGAATGTTCCTCTGCACTTTGTGTGCAATTACTTATTTCCCCAAGAGAGGTCTCCAAATCCCCAAATGTTACATAGTGCTGCTTTAAGTTATTCTGGATAAATTTGAGCAAGTATATGCATGGAACATATGTGAGAAATCTAACATTTGAATCAGAGAAAATAATTCAAAGAAAGAACAAATCGCTACTAAAACATTATTTTTTTAATCTGTTACAATTAAAATACGTCTGAATAAAATCTAATTGACGTATTGCCCTTAAGCACAGTTGTGTCTGTAAGAAGTAAAAAGTGCTTATCCATGAATTCCTATTTCACTGTAGTATAAATTTGAGATGACAGACAACTGCAGTCATCTATCAACACAGAAAAGATCAGAGAATACACAAATCAACTGAGACAAAAGGTTGTTGGTATTCATAAATCAGGCAATGGCTATAAAACATCGCTTCAGACCTGAAAAATACCATGTCTACGATTAGAGCAAAAAACGAAAAAGTTCCAAACAGCTGGAACTTTGACTGACTGTGGAACTTCAGATATAAGGGACTTTTTGGTAACAAACCTCAGAAGGTTTGTCATAAAATGAGTTAGGGTCATTTAGAACAGAGCATGTTGCCCACTCTGAAGTATATATTGGTAGGTGGTGGCAAGGCCGTGGATATCTTGTTTAAGACTACATGGCCACATGAACTCAATCTAAGATTAGGAAATTTTAATTCAAAAGTTTTCTGCCTCTCTAGGTCATGGTTAGATCTTTCAACAAATCAAAGAAACAAATCCACCCAAAAATTGTTTACTAAGCACAGAATCAAGCCTTTCCAGTGATCCCTCCTCAGACCTAAAGACAGTTGACAAAACCCAAACCCCTCTGGGAGTCAGGTGGCAGTGATGTTCTATGGGGAAAAGGTCGCTTTTTATGTGTTTTTCCACCACATTCAGCATCTTGACAAAAAGAGGATGCAAAAAGCAGTAAATCCAGTAGTTTCAATAACTGTGGTGTTTTTAAAGAGAGATTTTATTATGGATTTTTTGCCTTTGAATAATAATTATCTTACTAAAAGGTCCAAAAGACATTCATAGCTAAGTGAAAGACCTGAAGACCTTCAGCAAAAGTGAAAATAATTACTGAGGTATCATTTAGTTATAGCTCAGTTTTTATTTGTAGTTGTTTTTGTTGGATATGGTTGATTTGATGTCATCTTTCTTTATGCTTAAGCACAGCATTATGTACTTTTCTCTTTTCTGCTTTAGTGTGTTTGGTCACCCCGGGGCCTCTCCCCTGCCTTTCTTTCGGGTGGCTGTGTCCCATTTTCCATCACCGCAGAATGCACTGTGATCTCCCTGGCTGGCCCACTTTAAAACCAGGGTGAGCAAGTCACACTGATCAATACTCCAATTGCAGCTCGTTTCTGAAACAAATTGCTCCGGATCAGAGAGACGGAGGGAGAGACATGCATTTATCTGACGTTAACGCTTCTATGTGATGGTGCTTTAACCCTCTGCTTTTGCTTTGTGTTTGTCTGTGCACACGCAAGTATCCATGCCCATCTTTGATGGCAGTTAATGTGAGCTGATATGATGCTGACTCATGATGACCTTGTAAACTGGCCTGCAGGTATAAAGCCAGATGCAGGCTAATTTAATAGAACAACAATATGGCAGTTTCCTCTTTTATTCATTACTACGACCAGCCACCCCTAACCTTAATGTCCTCTTTTGCACCACCCCTGCTGATTTATGGGCTTTGAACAGTGTGGATGCACTGTTTTGGATGCGTCTCAGGACTCTAATGGAGCAGGCAGTGCAGTGAAGGCCTGGGCTCATGAAGGAGCTAATTGGGAGCAGTTACATATTGAGGTTTCAATTGGATGAGCAGTTGGTGGAAAGAGCCTGGGGCTGGCCAGACGCAGGAGGAGGAGGAGAAGGAGAGAGAATATTGCACTCAGGAAAATCTACACCAGCAAGCTCCGAACCCCAGCCAGCAGCACGGCAATCAACGTGGAGAGAAGGCTTTTTCGCCTGAATCGAGAGCTTTTGAACCCTGCGGAGAGTTAATGAATTCTAAAGCGACTTTATTTACAGCGCTACTCTGTTTTTGAAGGAGTCCTCGGGCGGCTCGTGCTGCCGTATTCCCCTGGATGATGTGATGTGATGGCGGAGGAGTTCATGCAATCTTTGATGCCAGGAGAGCATGCGGAAGGCGTGTGTACATTCTGAGTGCAGAGTTAAGTGATTGATCCTTGCTGCGCCATGAATAAACTCATACGGGGCCAGCTCGTCCCACTGTGCTGTTTGTTAGCTTTTCATCTCTGTTTGTTCTGGGAAAACTTCTGGTGGCACACAAGCCCGGGGCTCCTAATGTAGCTGCAGTTCTGTGTGTGGGTGTGTATTACTCACACACACATACACACCAGCACCAGATGTGTAAATCACTAACCTCACAATGATTTGATCAGATTATGATTATTTAGCAAATTATCTGTAACTAACTGTAAATCAAGAACTTTCATCTGATTTAATTAATTTAGTATTTTTAAAAATATGCAAATGTGAGTAAAGGTACTACTTATGCTGTGTTGGAAGACCACAGAAGTGTCCCAAACCAGAGTTCAGAAAATAATATTCCCACCATCTGTGTCGCCATCAGATGAACAGTACATGAATCTTTATGAGAGGGGAAAAATCAAGCTGCACTCTTCTTTCAGATCTGAAGAAATCCATAGGTGTTTCTGTCCATCCTTCCACTGTTAGAAGACAACTCAACAAGTCTGAGAGGATGTGTAGCTGTTAAGAAGCCCTTACTGAGAAAAGAAAATAGACACAAAAGAAAATTTGCAAACCAAACAAAAGCTGCTGGTGTTCTTAGAACGATGGACTGACCACCCCAGAGTCCAGTCCTCAACATAGCCTAATGTATTTTGAATTACTTGGATGGTAAGAAGAAGAAAATGCAACTAACAAGACTGAACTTTGGAGGTGTGGAAAAATATCCCTGCAGATTTCTTTAAAAAACTGAAGGCAAGTCTCCTGAAAAAAAGAATGGAAGCTGTAATAAAGGCAAAGGGTGGACACAGTAAATACTAAACAAATGTAGTTGTTTAAGTGTCAGTGTAATTTCTGTTGAATATGCTTTCTGCTTTTTGTTGACGCTGAAACTGCTGAATAACTTAATTGACGTTTTGAGTGGAAATTAAATAAAGGAAGGTTGGTCTCTGACGTTTGCACAGTATTGTAGAAAATGCAGCAGACATATTTGGGATTTTTGCAGTACAAAACAGCCCAAGAATATTGTAATTGTTTCATTTTTTACATACCAAAATTTATGCAGTTGAATCATCAAATTTAGATTGATGCATTTTTACATCCCTGACTGAAGCACACATATTGGTGAGTGTAATGATATCAGCTGCAGCGCTCGTGCTGCAGTGTGTATATCTGGAGCGTGGTCTTCTACGCAGAGTGGTGTATGTCTTCGGGCTCCATGCGTCAGTCATTCAGAGGTGCTCTGACAGACATGTTCTTCCTCTCTTCCCCTGGCCCTGTCCTGCTAACCCCCGGTGTCCCTGTTTGTCCTCTTACGGAGCCCTGAGGCTAGACATGGCAGCTAACTGTACCCTATCCTTCCCGCAAGCTTGCTGTGTACCTTAGCCAGGCCGGCAGCGGTCGCCACTGTGAGGACACGGCATGTGCTTTCATATCTCTTTGTCTCTCGCTCTCTCTCTCTGTCTCTCGCTCTCTCTCTCTCTCTCTCTGTCTGTGTCTCTGATGCTTTATTGGCATGTAACAATGGCAGGGATGGGATGAACAGCTTAATAAATTACCTTTACAATAACAATTTCAGTAGAAGTACATTTTGTTGATGAAAAGATGTAGAAAATCCCAGTTGATTAGCCAGGTGGTGTGCAAATTTTGCTTCATTCAGTTTTAACTGAACTACGAAGCGAGTGTGGTGTGAAGAGACAGTAGTCACCCAGATGTTTTCCATAAAGGTATCCTCAAACATCCCTCAACCGACTCAAACAGCAACCTTGTCTTTTATCAACGTTGCTTATATAAACCCAATTTCAAAAAAGTTGGACAGTATGTGAAATGTTGATAAAAACAGAAAACAGTGATTAGTAAATCTGTTTAGAACTATGTTAAATTGACAGCTAGGTCCATCAACAAATATTTCATGAGATGATCGCAGTTATTTAAGCTGACTCCAATCATTTTTCAGTCTTATATTTCACAACAACATTATGCCACAACAAGTAAAATGTAAAATGGGCAAGTAATTGTAAATAAAAGATATACTTGTAAGTGAATTCACTGAAAATTATGAAAACAAAAAAAGTTCTAACTTGGTGCTCTAAAGGCAGCATAACAAATACTTGTTTATATGTTATAGGTCAACAGGCATTTTCAACCTGTCAAAAACCGGAAAACGTCAAAAATGGTGATACAAGGTTTTGTTCCGACAGCAGCGATATGTTGCTGCAAAATGCCTTCATTAATGACGCCTTCACAGATGTGCAAGTCACCAAGATTGGGCAAAATACTTTGAAAAAGTAGTGACGGCTGAATACTAAATACACTGTCCTAAATGCATTTAGTAATGTATTCCGTTACAGTACATTTAAAAAGTAATACATTCAGAATACATTTAGAATACATCTTAGTAAGGCAGATGGGGGGAAAAACTTTTTTTAGATGCTTAATTCATGCTGTTCCTAGCTGTTACTGGTTGGCAGTTTTCTTCATGTAAATATTCTGTTAATGCGTAGAGGGTACGTATTCTAAAATATTCTAAAATAAAAAAATGTAAAATGTAACTTAGACTAAATGCAGATACTAGATTTTTGTATTCTGAATACGTATTCCCTGTACTTGTATTCCGATACATCCCACCCATGCAAATTACTCACCAATACCACCACCCCCTGCCCTAGTCATAACAGATTTTTGAACTTAACACTGGTATCAGTTTGGATGGTCCTTTTCTTCTTTGGCCCAGAGATCACACAGCCTGACAAAATGCAGACAAATTCATCAATCAATCATCAATAAACGAAGGGAGACAAAAGTTAAAAATCAGAAGGACTAACGAGGCACTCTTGAAAACACTGCTGGGAAACACTGGAAAAACCAACAAGGACCAAATCAAAGTCAACTAATATAGCAAGCAGCAGGTTTGGGATATTGAGGGGGCAGAACTGGAATGTTCCAAAGAAAACCAGGAGACTGAATAATGATGAATTATCAGCTATAATGTTACGACCTATCAGTTTGTTAAGTCTTCATTTACAAATAAATAAATATTAGTTAATATTTATTAATTAATACTTAATATTTACTAATAAGTATTTTAAAATCAGCTCTTCTGCGTGAGCCGGCTCCCAGTGTTCACCTCAAAGAGTTGACTTGTCCAAGAAAGACATCACTAAACTGGAGTTGGTTTGAGTGGGTTGAGAGTGATGTTGTGGATGTATTTACAGAAAAGAGTATTTGGGTGACTATTGACTTTAAGTGTTTAGTAGGAATATTAGCCTTGCAGCGAAGAAGCAAAATTTAGATACCAAACATGTCTTAACTGACCATATTTGGTGCAAGTGGAAAATTGGGTTAATTAGATATTTTGCCAAACCATTCTTTTGCGTTATTTGAACAACTGTAGCGGTACATCTTAGTATATTCAGCATCTGTCAGCACAGGAACTGAAGATCGTGAGGCGCTATTCTACTCTTTTGGGCTCCTTTTGGTCTAAAATAAAATGATGAATCTCAACAGGTAAATGTGATAAGTCATAGAGCAGTGTCACCAACATAACATGATGAAATACACAATAAAGGAACTGGGAGCTAAATGTTAATGACTAAAATATAACTGAATAAAAAGTACATTTCTTACCTTACAGCTATACTTGAGTAGAAATAAAATTATTAGCATTTGAAAACAGTACAAAACAGTACAAATCCGTCAGAATTTATACATCCATCAAATGTACTGAAATTGAAGAAATGTACCTACTACCTAGTTACTACTCACCTCTGTAACCTGAGCTATGGCAATACAAATGCACAGTTATTCAAAGTCTAGTAATATAGGGAATAATATTAGTATATAATAAAATAAATTGAACACTAAATATTATCTCTCTCTCTCTCTCTCTCTCTCTCTCTCTCTCTCTCTCTCTCTCGCTCTCTCTCTCTCTCGCTCTCTCATATGCTACAGGACCACATGGTCCCTCAGGGCGCTGAACTCGTGTGACCTCAGACGCATGCAGCCCTGCTGCTCCTGATCATGTGCATGGCGCGGCTCTGTTTCACGCTTGACAGCCATGCTGTGCCTCTCTGATCCATTGATCTGCTGGCTATTGCGTGGGTGACTAGAGGCCACTGTGTAGCCCTGCGTCCTGCTGACAAGCCTGTAAATGACCCAAATATCTCTTTATGACTAACTCACTCACCTAATAGTGATGCTAATGTAGTTAGGCTACCATAAAGTCTGGAGGCTGTCCCAGCAAAACGTCCTTCACAGGACTCTGAAGTGAATGCTGGATATGAATGTCAGATGCTGTTACACTACATGAGAAGGAAACCTCCTCTGTGTTGTGTTTTGGGCTGTTGGGCATTTACAAGGGAGAAATTACTCATTGACATTTGAAAAAAGAAGAGATCAGACTTACGATTTAGAACAGTAATGAGGTAAGTAAGTAAATAGTTTCTTGAAGGTTGTAAAGATGTCTGGTTTCTAGGGTTGGGAGTCACTTGAATATACAGCTATATTCTAAAGCTGTACATCCACTATTACATTTTCTCACTGCATTCTGCTGCACCAGATCTGTCTGCTTCCTGCTGGTGATCGTTCATGGAAATTAAGGAACCATTTTGAACATATCTGGGACAGTAAACAATCTCTGACATGAAAATACCGACTTATGCTTTCTTTGTTTTTTTGAATGCATCTGTCGCCCACACAAGCTGGACAGTTTTCTCACTCAGTCTTACTAGCAGGGACTCTTTGTAATGAATAGGATGTGATGAGGTGAAGTTGCATGTGGGTGCGTACGGTCATGATACGTGAGCTACAATACATATTGTGATTTTTAAAGATGTGAGGTCTGCGCAGGATTGTTTTTTCAGTTCCACTCCCGCCCGCTCCCACAAACTTTCAGTCCACTCCTGCTCGCCCCCTTTAGAAAATCTAAATCATTTGTCCCACTCCTGCCTGCAACCAAAACGTTTTGGCCTGCTCCCACGTGTGCAGTTCCATTAAGGCTGACATTCAATATTTGGAATAATCTATTTACAAATACATTATTCTCTGCTGAGATAACACAGTGGTCATGGTCATTGGGCTTACTGTGAAGTAACTTCACCAAACACCATTTATTCCCAGTAAACACAAAGCAAGAAATAAAGCACAGAATGGTTATGTTTGGTATTTTGCTGGGCTCGGCAGCTGTGGTCGTCAGACTGAAGGCTCCCCCATCTCTATAAGCCACAAGTATTTGCATGTTGTTCTCGTGATTGGTTGCTTTGCAACTCTGTAGAATGACTTCATTCATTTAAATTGTGTTCCTGTTATCATTTTATATTATTTAAATAGATGATTTAGTAATTGTTGTACTTTATTTAGGGTATTCATTAATTTGTGGGATTTCTTTATGCTTCCACCCCAACTCCCGCACACAACATTGAAAATTAGTCCTGCCCCGCAAGATATTGTGGTGGGTCCCTGAGGTCCAGCGGGAATCCTGTGGGAGTGCAGACCTCTACTGCAAATTATTGTGTGAAAACTTTCTCCATTTTTCTCTAGTAAAGAAAACTATGGATTTTAGTATCATCTTATTTCTTCCACTGGGCTTAGCATCATGACTATTAGAGTTAGGTCTTCAGGTTGGGCCAAAAATGTTAATATAACTAGAAAAATGCGCACACACACAAATAATTGCTAATGCTGTTTTCAGCTATTCCCCTCTTGGATTTTCTTGGAGTTCGTTAGCACTAAATCAATGCCTTGTGAGCTTTTTAGACCCTTGCAAAATTTGAAGCCTATGAAAGATATTCTGTATCTTTTCATTTGAGGCTTTAACAGACAATACATTATATAAATATTTTAAAATATTTTATATTGTTTGTTGCAGTTTTACAGTGACCGCTTCAGTAAGAAGCCCTGGCATATGCTACTTGCCATTTCTACCACCTGACTGAAACCTAGTGAGGCTACTGTTCGTATTCATAGTCTGTGACATACTTACAACTTCTAGAAGGCCTAGAGTTACTTTTTTCATGACAAAGTTGTTCTTACCCATCGTAAATAAAAATGTTATTGGTTGATTCTGCTGTCGGTTCCTAATTATGTTGACAGACCTTCTGTTCAACTCCTGAAGGCCTAACCATAGGAGATGTAGGGACCACAGAACACTTTTGTAATCATATCTGGATTTCAGCTTTAGAGCCTCTACAACCTCTCAATCATGCGATCTCTGGTACCATGACAATGACTAATTCACTGTTTTTTTACAAGCCTTATGGCCCGAGGATAAGGAGGTCATGGAAGCCTTCACAAGGGTTAAGGTATTGTAAAAGGGAGTCTGTCTTATCCAAACTTTCAAGTAGAGTGGCAGACCAAAAGCCATAAAATAGGTAAGGTACCTCTTAAGCACAGAGTGTGTGACATCTCTCTCTTGACTTACTAGCGGTCATGACCCAGCAGCTCAGTGGACACACAGCCTTCAATTGGGAAAAAAGCATGAATGTCCCATTTTCACAAAGACAGTTTTCCATTAGCTCCCCAAAGTGAAAATTTCACTGGATACTTAGAACAACATGTGACATGTTGTGATTGTGAAATAATATAAATATGTGGTTTAATATTGTAGGGATGTGTAATTCATTCTTTTCCCCCAATGTGTGCGTAGTATACAAAAAAAGCTATGTTTCATCTCGAATTAAAGGTAAAATCATGCCAGAGACTTTGAAATGATCTTCAAAGTTGTGGGACACACCAGCTGCATGATATGGACATAATGTGAATTTTGCGTCCAGTATCACAAGAAAAACCTGATAGACGTAGTAAGGACTAGAGGATTCCTCTCATGTGGAACTCCAGACTCCTCCCATGTAGGGAGGGCCAATCGGCATTGAGGTACAAAAGTGACAAGGAGTAGGTTCCCAAAGGCAGACCTTTTTTGGCGCAAGCCGAAGTCATTGAACCCAAGGACATGCTTTTAAGTGTAATATAAGCTTCTCTCTGCTTCTTTGCTGATATTGGCATGGTGGTGAGTCTCGAGATGCTGTAAACGATCTAGAATCTAATTTGGTATAAACCTTGGATAAGTAACTTTATCATTGTTGTTTGTCATCTTACATAAGATGTTAATTAATCCTGCTTTTGGATTTCATTCATAGTATTGCCTATTTGACTTTACTTGTATCTCTTAGATTTTTCATATTATCTTGTTCAGTTTGTTTATTTTTACTTTGTACGTGGTTGTCTTTTTTACCCTTCTTACCAATCGCTTCATTATTAAACATTGTAAATGTTTTACCAATGTGTGCATGGCTTGTATCACAGAATTTATGACAGCTAAGTAACAACGGCACCAAATTTGAGTAATCATATTTCCTTCCGATAATGAGAAAAGTATTGCTGTTTCTATACTTATTAACATTCTCTGTAGGGTCACCTATCAAGTGTTCGTCATTCTGAGACTATCTTGTCCTGTTGGGCTGGTGCCCTACTTATTATAAATTATTATTAATAATAGTAAAAACTTACCCATAACTCCTACAGAGATCTACATTGGCGATATCTACCTAGATACGATGGTGATTTTGTTTTCAGATGAGTTACAAATTACAGACATGTATTTCTCAGTTCTCAGAAATCATTGGGCCTCCTCTGAGGGTGTTTGTCAAACAGAAATGAAGAGCAGGCTGCTTGTCAGTTTGAGCGGGCCAGTAGTGAGCTATGGCCTGGGCTGGTATTGACCTCCTGCTGGACGCCAGGCTGTGGGCCAACATTAATTCTTCCCTAAGTTTAAGTCTCTCTCTCTCTGCCTCTCTCTCTCCCTCTCATATTCCCCCATCCGGTGTTATTGATTGTCATCTGATGGCTCTGTCTTCCACTGTGACTGTAATCCATACAGCTATTTCTTTCTCTACTTGGCCTGCTTTCTCTGCTCTCTTTGTTTACACACTCCTTTTCTTCAGCAGCTTTCTTTTTGTTTGTTTGTTTGCTTGTTTACTTAACAATCCCTTCTCAGCTTTGTGATACTTTTCCTCTGTTGTGCCTCAGATACTGGCAATGTACAGGCAAGCACACTGAGGCACGTCCTCGCAGCTCGGACGTATCAGATGGAAATTGAATTTGGCCTTTATGTTGAGGGACTTCAGCTGTGAATGTGCCAAAATGCTGCAGTGCATCTTAAACAATCGTGAAAGGTTACGTTATTCTGCATGCTCTGTGGAACAATGGGCCTTTTATCTTGTCACCAAATGTTGTTTTGGCTCCTGTCTAAGTTTTCAGCACCTCACAATAAATGGTTTAATTACAAATAAGTACACTCCTATTTATGGATAAACTCTTTATTACAGTGTTTTAAGTGATGTCATTCCTTAACCTGGCAGTGCTTACAAATGACAATGTGGCATGAAATAAGATGTTCAGTACATGCTTGATTGACAGTCATTTTCTCCTGGAGTCCTAATTTCCAGCTTGCATTTTCTTCCTGCCCAGGGAGAATGACGTGTTTATATGTCAATGTGACATCTTCATGATAATATGCTTTAACTAAGATTGATATGACTCAGCAGCCATGAAAAACAAAAGCCCACATCTGTATTCATGGTGATGGTTGCTAAATAAAAGCCGATTAAAGATTGCAGTGTTTCATAAACTTCTCCTCCTCCACAGGGCCCAGGGAGAGCCTCTCATATAGACTCTAAAATGGACTTTAAGCAGTGCCGTTCCAAGACAGGGTGCTTGTGTGAGTGTGTGTGTGTGTGTGGGAGTGTGTGTTTGTTCATGATGATTTGTTGTGAGGTATTTGGCACGATCGTGAACATTACTGATTGCTCTATCAAAAGAATTGCCAAGTCACTTCAGTCCCTTTGGTTAAGTATACAACAGAAAATATTTTGTTTTGTACTGACAGAAAAAGAACGGTTTTAGCACTGGACTCCCACACACGTATGCTTCTAACAGTTGACTGGAGTTAGAAAAGAATAAAGGGATGAGTGGATGGATGGAGATGCAGGGTACTGTGCACTTTCTCTCAAACTCTGTGAGACTCATAATATGTAGTCAGAGACTGTCCTTCGTTTATGTAATTTCCAATCAAACTGACCATTGAGTACAAGTTATTGATTTTTCAAGAGCTATTTCTGAGGAGTTTAGGTATCATATAATCCGCTTCCACGAGAAAAGTAAAAGGTAAATAAGTGGGGGTAAAACAGAACAATTTTTGCTTAAGAATGTAGAACAAATGAGGCTTCTAACAACCATGCAAGGTCTAGTAGACCACCAAAACTTTCTAAGAGGCAGAGAATGCAACCAACTTTAAGACTAAACTTTGGAGGTGGGGAAAATGTCTCTGTAGATTTCTTTAATAACCTGAAAGCAAGTCTTTCAAATATAAGGGAAACTGTAATAAAAGCAAAGGGTGGAAACACTAAATACTGAAACATTTAATATTGTATATAGTATATGTATTGTTGAGGCTTCTATTATTTTCTATTAAATATGTTTATTGCTTTTTTTATTAATGCTAAAAAATGAGTTATTTATGATTAGTGGCTGGTTTGAATGGAATGGAAATTAAATAAATTAAGGGTGCTCTTTTGCACAGTACTGTGTGTTTTATTTATTTTACTTCTTTACAAATTTGTTCTTTTTGCTGAATGTATTAGAACATAACTACTGCAGGATGTTTGTAATTTTCATGTTATACTGGGTTTCATGTCACACAGCAGTGTTGATTTTTAGTTTCAGTGAAATTGTATTGGATAACAAAACTGTCAATAATGGACTGTATGTCATTTACAGAGGTGTGTAGAGTAGCATAATATTGTAACTTCAGTGAATAAATGACTCCAAAGTAAAAATATCTTTTCAAAAACAACTTGAAGTATAAAAGTACCAGGTCCAAAAAAATAAAAAGTAAAAAGTAGATTACTTCACTCACAAGCTTGAGTTGAAATGAAAATACTCAGGGGAATATAAATTAATCAAAATTAAGTACCTGAAAGTAATTGTAACTAGTTACTAACCACCTCTGGGAGCTTCAAATTGTTATGAACATATGGTTTAAATACATAAAATACTTTGTTTACATAAAAACCTTTGTCGTAATACTGTGTAAGATTCCGTTGAGTCATGTTAAGAGAAGCAGACCCGCCCAATCAAAACAAGCTATGTCAGGTTTTGTAGGATGCATCAGGTAGTGTGAGTTCATTAACTTAGTTTACGCTAACTTAAATGATATCATCATATACTATGATAGAAAATGTTGTCATGTTGAATCATCACCATGCCCAGCACTACTCATTTCCTAAAACTGTGCCAGTGTGTCATAGCTGGAAATGGTCATGTGATTCATAGTGGTGCTGTGATCTATAGAATACGATCCTTTATTGCTTATGGAGGTGGAGCAGTGTGTACGAATGGGGAGCCTTATTTCACTCCCTATTTATTGTGTTCACAGCTTATGAAACGTACGCACACACACACAAAGTCGTGCTCCTTGTAATTAACACCCTCTGAGTAATAGGCTGAATCAGTCTGGAGGTGTTGTGCCAAATCAGCACTCAGATGAGTTTTAGCTCCTCTAGGAGCGTCTGCTTCCAAACTTGTGCCAACCGACTGACACAAACACACACTCACTCAGATGCAGATGGGAATATCTGCAATATATATTGATAATCAGTATAAATTTTAGCACTTTAGCAATCATGGATCTTTCATGTACCAAACGTCAGAGTGAGATTGAGGAGTTTGGTGGAATAATGTGAAGTGTAGCATCATTTCACTGTGGTTGGGGGGAAAGTCCATGTTATTTATAGTTAAATCATGCTGTGTTGATATCTGGGCACTCTTGAGTGATAGCTGCAGTATTGAAAGTGTGTGCTTGTATTGGGGATGCAACATCTAGCAAATTATTATTGTATTTTAAGGTGTAGAGAAAATTGGACTCCTAACTACAAGACTTGGTAGACCGCCAAAACTGTCTATCAAATAAACAGTACTTCTTATCTTTTAGAGATAGGATAAAATGAATCTCCACTCTCGCTTCAGATCTGAAAAAACAATCTACGTTTCTGTCCATCTATCCATCGTGAGAAGACAGCTCAGTGCTATGGGTCTGAAGAAATGGACGTGACCTAAAGGTTTATTAAGAAAAGGAAACAGACCAAAAAGAAGAATATTTCCCAACCAAATAAAGTAAAGAAGATGCTGGTGTTCTCTAAACAAAGAACTGACCACAGCATCATTTAATGTGTTTGGGATTACTTGGATTGTGCAAAGCAAAAAATGCAACCAACTTCTATGACTGAACTTGGAGGTGTGGAAAAATATGCCTGAAGGTTTCTGCAGAAAGTGTGTGTGTGTGAGAGCCGACAACTGAAGGACATTGGTCTGCAGTTAATATTTAACTGGCAAGACTAAAATTAAGGATGAGACCTGTTAAATAACTATTATAAAATGTATAGTTCCGGTTCTGAAATCTGCTCGGCTGATCCGCGCTCAAAGCAGTGGTAAAATACTTCATATATGCACACTAAGAAGAGCACACAGCTGAATTCTGTATTAATGCACCTGAACAGTAGTAAACCTACCTTATGTAAGATCCCAGTTTTGTTTAAACTGAACATTAAAATGTTGAAAAACTAAAATGTTGACAAAATGACCAGATTATATAATGATGGGCTACTGAAAGTTGTTTTTGTTCACTTTTTATGTTAAAGCAAAACAAAAAGCACAATGTGCTTAGTTTTGGCTCTGGGTGCCTCAGTAGCCGTCCACCACGTCCTTCTCTAATTTTTGCTAGCTGGTTGTGCGCGATTTCCTCATGCCACCTTGTGTCACACTTTTTCTTGGAGAAATAACGTTAACATGGTTAACCATTTATGTCCCCAGTGTGTACGTGTGAGGGGTGAAAGTGAGTACGCAGAAGTGTAATGTATGTGTACATGTATCAGACTGGTGATGGAGGAGTGTGTGCGCATGTTTGCTGGTATATGCTGGTGTGTATGTGTATGCACTTCGCCATGCTGTCAGTAATTGTGTTTGTGTTGTGGTGTTTTCTCGGCTGGGTAAACAGTGAATAGTCATGTCCTTCACATGGGAGATTGGTAGCCATGTCCTTGCGTACGGGAGGCCACATTAATCCTCAGAAGGGCCTGATACGGACACTCTCCCTTTGCTGCTGTTTGTTTACTCATCGTGCCTGGCAAGACAAAGTTGTTTCCCCCCTTCCCCCCCAAAAAAAGCAAAAAAATAAAAAGGAAAAAACAAGTCTTTAAATAACTGATAGTGGGACGTTTTTATTGGTACTGTTTTTAAAATAAATGTTTTGTGAATAAACTGGGACTGTCAGTTGTTTTAGTGGTCAGGTAATCTACAGATTGTTTTGATCTGAGGTTTGCTTCTTTAATTTTGCAGTGGAGCTAAAGGTTGATATAATAGAAGCCTGACATGACCTGGAGGTACATCAGTCCAGACCAACCCATCACTCTTTGCTTCCATTGTTAAAATTGTGACTGCTTGATTAACTTTGTGAGCCTGAGGAAAGTAGTGGATGAGTGCCATTTCGCTTTGGATAGCTTTTCTTCTGTTTTAACGTAGTGGGTTAGGGGAGCCATATTTATTTTTGTTTCTTTTATTTTCAGGTTAGTTTTTGAAATTATTAGTAGTTTTGTTTGTTGTTTTGGCATAGCCTCGTCCCTGAAGCGAACCCCCTTCAGTTTAGCCACTTGCAAACTTGCATTCTTCTTAAGAAGTCTAAATAAACTTGCAGTTTCTAATTTAAATGGTGTCTGGTGTTTGGTCTGGCAGTAGGTCTGGGGAGAGAGCCCACTCTCATTTACGGCCTGACTCTAGACTGGGTCGTAACAGAATTGGAAAATATGTAGTATGATCTCCCATTAATTGTAAGCTCTGTTAGCCTTATAGCTCCAGTGCAAAACAAAAAACTGCGGGCACCAAGCATGTCTTTGTTCGGGGTAACGGGAAAATTTAACTAAACAATAACAGTCCATGCACTTCCTTTCAAAGATGTTGAAAATTTTAATTGGAGGAAAAACATAGACAGCGCATCCCTGGCCGGGAGTCCGGGTGCATAATTGACCTTGCTCTCTCTGAGTTGGTTGGATCCCCCTTCCCTATCACCCAGTGTCAGTTGGCAATGAACAGAATTTATGAACAGACAGTTAACATTCTCCTTCAAGCGCGTTGAGACGTAATGATGTTACGTTAGTGGTGGTTCAAAAAGATGTGGTGGAGCTTAATGTGATTCAAAGAAAGCATGTGCTAGCCTTCACCCTCCCAGCTTGGTAGCATAGTGTGACTAGGGGAGACCTTGCTAGTGGAATTGGCATCAGGGGAAAGGTGCCTATATACCAAACGACCACTTCATGAAGTACCCTTACCTTGTATTTATTCATTGTCCATTTTATCAGCTCCACTTACCATATAGGTGCACTTATGTAGTTCTACAATTGCACACTGTAGTCCATCTCTTTCTCTGCATAACTTGTTGGCTCTTTTTACCCTGTTCTTCAAGGGTCAGGACCACCACAGAGCAGATATTTGGGTGGTGGATCATTCTCAGTGATACCACTGTGACACTGACGTGGTGGTGGTGTGTTAGTGTGTGTTGCACTGGTATAAGTGGATCAGACACACCAATGCTGCTGGAGTTTTTAAACACCAGTGTCACTGAGAATAGCCCACCAACCAAAAATATCATCCTGTTGGCAGAGACTGACCACTGATAGAGAACTAGAAGATGACTAACACAAACTGTGCAGCAACAGATGAACTACTGGCTTTGACTTTACATCTGAAGGTGGACCAACAAGGTAGGAGTGTCTGTTGGAGTGGACAGGAATCAGACAGTGTTTGAAACTCCACAGAACTGCTGAGTCTGATCCACTCATACCAGTGCAACACACACTAACTCACCACCACCAAAGAGTATATGATCCACCACCCAAATAATACCTCCTCTGTGGTGGCCCCGACCATTGAAGAACAGGGTGAACAGTTAAAATATGCAGAGAAACAGATGAACTACAGTCTGCAATTGAATTACAGTGTATGTATATGATATGTGGAGCTGATAAAATGGACAAAGATGGTAGATACAGTACTTAACAAAGTGTTGTGTCGCTGTAAATAGGCATGTCCATAAAGTTCTGTTTCTTACTATACGAGAGACCAGTAGTTAATCTCTGCCACTTTATTGAGAGGGTACATTTTAACTGATTTGTTGAGGTTCCATATTTTGTTTGAGTAATTGTGACAGTTGACTATATTTAGTTTACTTAAACTAAAATACTTAAAGCTTAAAATGTGTTTTCTGCTGGTTATAGATGCACTTTTGGACAGCCCTAAAGGCAAGCTGGTTACCATGCCAACAGAGGCCTTAGCATGGCCATATAGTCAAGGTCATCCTGCCCTCAGGTATGGTACATTAAACTGCAGTGGTCAGCGCTTTAATTCTATTAGCCTAATCTGTGTTGGACAAGTGCATTTGCTTGTGTGTGTGCATGTGTGGCTGGTAATTAGGTTGTGTGTTATTATGGAGCTCAACGGGACTCTTCAAAGCCACGCTGATGCACAGTGTCAACTCCAAATCCCATCACATCATTATGCGCTGGCAACTCTAGAACTATTCAACATGCGAACATCCTAGTCATTATGGTGAGAATGGAATTGTACCACTATTTTGAAAATCCATTACGTGTTTCAATACTATTTTAGCTTATTAACCTTTGATTAACCTAATGAAATAATTAAAGTTAGATGTGAGTGACGTAGACGATGAAAGCACTCCATTTAGAAAGTCCTCTCAATGCTTGGATGTTTATTATGTCTCTAGCGGAGCATTATGACTGTAGTACTTAATGTGATTTGTTGGGGAGTGTGCATAATGGTTTTCTCACGTTTTGTTTCACCCCCCCCCTCCCCCCCCCAAGTCTTTCAGGCACTTTGGCTCATCATCATAAATGTTTTAGTTGATTGCTCATCTCTCTAAATCAAACAGAGGATACATGCTTTGAGTGAATGTATACTGTAGACAAGGACATTGCTCATTTACTGCATGTACAAATCTCCCCTCTTTATCTTTGTTTGATGAATGCTTTATGTATGTATGCCTTCTGTATTTCAGCCATATGCCCTTGCTGAGCAATCAGACATGAAATTACATTTGAAACTGATCCTGTGCTCTACCTTTATCATCAGATTCCCATCATAATGTCTGTCTGTTACCAATTTGGACGCTGTTTTTAAAAATCAGGTCATACCATGTTCGCTACACATCTCTCTCTTTGGCTGACAGGTTGATTTATTTCCTGTGTAGCTAACGTATGTTGCCAGATGGCTGGTAATGGACTTGTTCACTTGAACCGGCCTGAATGGCTCAAATCCCGCCGATTATGAGCGGAGTTGGAAGCAACAGCAGGAGGCCTGAATGCAGCTCTGGTGGAGATGAAGGGGGGAGAGCTGACTGTCAGTGCTGGCCCAGCCATGATGCCTCTCCACTGAAGTATCAGCACTGTCAAGTGGAAAATAGAAGCCACACTTGACAGCTTTTGCTTTTAAAGCGCACAGTTAGAAATGGAAGAGTTTCAGTGTGGAATGAAGAACAGGGTTCCATCTTCACAGTGATGTCACAGATTGCCAAAGCACATTGTGTGACTAGTGTCTCTTGTACTGTAGATGCTCTTGTCCCGGAGTTTTGCAGTCATTGTTGGCTGCAATTCTGTGTGAGTCGTGGTAGCTGGTTATCTGAGGGTTTACTTGGTAATCTGTGATTATGAACTTTATAGACAAGTACTGCTAAGATTTTCCCACCAGCATTCAACATTAAAAGGCCCATAGCCTACATTTTTGTTTTGCATTTTTTTCCCCAAGGTCCATTTATGATTTTATGATAATGTATCTTGCGGCGTTTTCACACAAATTTTTTTTCCAGACCTAGGACTGTTTGCTCTGCAAGTTTGGTATGTTTGGTCAAGTGTGAAAGCAGTTTTTGAGCCCAGGAGTAATCCAGAGAGCTCCTCCTGAAATCAGTGGTCTGGGCTTCGCTTACAGTGAACTCTGTCTGTTGCACGTGAAAAAGCTGTCTGCTCCTGGTGCCGCATGTGGGGTTACGAGTTTGTATCCACGGAAAATAATAAAAAGCAGGAAACGGATAAGGCTAGTGCTTGCCATTTAGCAAATCTGTGACTTGCACAATTAGTTCGCGGTTCAGATGGAATTCTTAGTGTGAAAGCAAACCAGCAATAATGAGCCCTTCCCCCAAATAGGCCCAGAATCAGTTCTGGGTGCAGATTCAAGTATTCAGGACAAGTGTGAGACACCCTTAGAGTTCAACAGGCTGATTTTTGTTACTGTGTCTTTAAGACTGATATATGTAAAAGAGCTCTGTTCTGATTGGCCTTGTATTGTACATTCTGTATAACTTCAACATGTTTGGGTGGGGCTAAGCTTCTGTAAGCTAATCAGGCAGATGTACAGTCGTATGCAAAAGTTATGTTTTGTTGTTAAGTAAAAATAAGTTAACATATGCTCTACTGAGGACGCACAGTTTTATTTGCTGAATTTAACGTTGGGAAAAAAAATAAATAAATACGTCATAAAATGTGGCCTCTTCAAAAGATATGGCACGTTTTATATTTTATGGTTTATTTTTTCCAGTATGTTAAACTCAAATAAAAAGAAACTGTGCTGTAGAATTTATAGAAGAATGGCATATTTAAGTTTGTTCCCTGGAGGATGTGATAACTAACTTATTTTCACATAGAAAATCAACAAAACATGTAATTTAACTGGGCATGTTCAAATTTTTGCACGACAGGCTTTGTTTTTGCAGCTTTAGTTTCCATATATGGACTGGTTAACGGAACAGTATGCTTTGATATATGTTTCCGTACTAGATATCAAACTCTAAAATTTGGTTTTCTGCGATATGGGCCCTTTAAGCTCTGACCGTACTAAGAACTGATTAGGGCTGTCACTGTTATGATTATATTAGCATTTGCATATTCGAGTAATATTCCCAAAGCTTGAGTAATCAGAGGTTTTAAAAAAAAGACACATTAAGAAGCCATGCTTTTAAAGGTTCCAAAATGACAAAAAAATAAATAAAATATAAATTGGAAAAATAGTTTTTATCTTCATGACTAGATCATGTTTTTCATTAAACAAAAAAAGAAAAAGAATAACAAAAATCATATAGAAAAGTGTATCTATCTCGCTGGTTGTCTTATTATAAGTGTATCAGTAGGAGGATGTAAAATATGCATTATTATCAGGCATGTTATCAACAAATTATTGCTGATTCGTTGAAAAGGTGTGTTTTAATCAGTAATTTTTCTTTTAAGGATAAATAGAGTTTGTTTTTTAATTCTGATGACCCTAATGCTGACAGAAATACTGGTCTGCCTGTGTTAAACATTAGACATTTAAACCGTGACTTGCAACAGTACACAGTTCAGTCACAGTTCAGTGTGAGTTCGGTACAACAGGGGGGAAAAAGCAACAAAAACCCCCAAATGCTTTAGGCTAGTTTTCTTTTCATTTATTTTAAACAGACAACAGTGAAAGTTCCAGTTTTTCCACAAAGTGTTGTATAGTCTCAAGTGAGGGTGTTGGTACAGCCTGTAGTGTGAGTCATTTGCACTCGAAGGGTGAAGTCACTAACATTAACTAATTTGTTGATTTTGTTTTGTTAGAAGCAGAGAAAAAATTGTAAGGTTTTGTGCTGAATTTCTTCACGGACGCAAAAATACAGCAAGCTGTGGAGAGGGATAAGTCTCGTCTCGTTTCATTCATTTAATTTTAGCTTGTGTTTAAAAAATCCCCTCTCTTTTTATTTACTTCGATAGTGACCTTCCTCACCTCTCATTCGCTGTTTAAACATCCCAGATGTTCAGTCTCACAGCTAAGCAGGGAGTTTAGGAGTTATGATGCTGCTGTAGTTGTGAATCCTTGATAGACCATATCATTTGCCGCTAGCTGTAGAGGAACACTGCAAAGGACGCGCTCTACCTAGCAAGGGCATTTAAATGAGTGGCCAGTGAGCTTGAGTGAGAATCTCTAGCTAAGCTTAGCATGGCATGTTGCTAACGGCTTACAGCTTAAGGTTTCTGGGTGGAACTTTCTGCATCGTGTTCATCAATCTTTGTGCATAAGCTACCATGTATTCTCTGCATGTACCGAACCCTAACGTCTGTACCATGATGGTTCGGGACGACTGCACATATCGTTACACCCCTATTTGTATGCCATGTGTGAGTGTAATGTTTCGGCCATGCAGGCTGACTATGCCAAAGCTGTGGCTTGTTATTATACTGTAATTTCCTCCCTTTTATAAATTCACAAGGGGTCTTTATTCATCTACGTTTCTAATGTGAACCTGACCTCCCTAAAATACATCTACTACTAATGCTTGATACTTGATTGCTCTCTCATGCGCTCACTGCCAACTCGCCAAGTTAACTTCCTTTGCCAACAGCCTTTCTTTATCTTGTGCCCTATTGTGTAAGGCTTTTGTGTCATCTATTATGTATGCCATGTGCACAATGCATCTGCTCCCAAAGGGTTTCCTGCTATTCTCTATATCTGAAATGCATTTTCCACATTCCAAAAGTTCTATCGCAGGTCTAGCCCTGTTCGACCCACAGTTGAAGCTGCAGTGCCATCAAGATGTAGACACATTGTATAGTGTAATATTGAAAAATGGGGGCCATTGTACTTTTTACCTTTCCAGTCTTGCACAGTTCCTGAAATGTTCAGCAATAATGAACCAAGATAAGAGCCATAGGCTCAGCTAACCCTGGATAATTAGTGAATTCGTCTGTCACCCTGCAGCATGTCTCACTAAACACCTAAAATTAATGCTACTGACTTCTTATGACGGATCCAAGAGCATATTTATAGACTCGTTAATATCAAGAAAATTCATATTTAGCAAGAAACTGCTGCTTTGGTGCTGCTGTCAGGTGTAAAAGAAAAACATGCTGGAGGTTGAGCTCAGCGAATGCTCAAATGACCATAGTGAAGATGATAAGAAACACTTAACAAAAAAGGTTCTGTATAGTTCCAAAAAGGGCTTCTGTGACTTGTAATAATAACAGATTCCTTTTTGTTGCTATATAGAACTGTTTGTTAATGAGGTACATACAGTATTCTCAGTCGTAGAGATGTGCAAGTAGAAGGCGAACAATAACGAATATAATTACTGACCATCGTAAGCTGACTACTGTGATGTATTCCACTGTTTAGATGAAATCCTTTGCCCCTCAATTTATATCTTAAACACAATTAATATGCCCCATACAGTGCTATGTAAAAAGATACTATATCATTCATTGGTTCAGACTAATGAGATGTGGTGAATATTTAACACCTCCTCAGATTTCAAAGGTAGTGTGTGCAATAACACAGGGAAGATTATATAATAGTGTGCAAACATGTGAGAAATAATATAAAAAATCTATTTATATGGACAGTATTTGATTTAAAAAGCACTAACATTAGAATAAATACAAATAAACACAGTGATTTTGTATGACTTAGTGTGTAGGTTAAGCATTTACAGAGCTCTCCTCGAGGAAGTCCAGTAGATACATTTACTGTCCAATACCTGCTTCAGCCAGTGAATCTTTCATGAAATTAAATCAGGTGTGCTGCTGATGGAATGAACAAATACATGAAATGAAAGTTCACTGAGAAGAAGGAACTAAACCTGTGCTCTTCTGACCAAGACGTCAGTAACATTTAAAAAAAAAATAAACAAACAAAAATTTGTTTCACTGTATTTCTGTGTATTACTGGGGAAAATGCATTTGATACTGAGAAAAAAAAATGTTTGAAATAATTTTAATGGCTGTCAAAGACTCTCACACAGTACTGCATGTTCCTAGAATTATTTGAAATGTACTAAATTTACTCTTTCTTCTGTCACTTCCTGTCTTCCTGTTTGAGCCTGCTTTTTCTAGCTGAATGGAGTACTTAGATCTATGGGTCATAGATGAGAGAAGCACTGGTCTCCCTGTAAAAGCATTTGTTAAAATCCTTTCCCTTTTTCATGCTAGCTTGAAAAAGCAGGTTGGGAACTTGAGTCATGCTGGAGAAGGTGCAGCGTGTATCTGGCAACACTTGAGGTGCTTCATTAGAGTGTCTCAGGGCCTGATTGCTTTAAAGGTCAAAAGAAAGCCTCAGAAAGATGGTCTCACTCTCTCTCTCTCTCTCTCTCTCTCTCTCTCTCTCTCTCTCTCTCTCTCTCTCTCTCTCTCTCACGCTCTCTCTCTCTCTCACGCTCTATCTCTCTCTCTCTCTCACGCTCTCTCTCTCTCTCACGCTCTCTCTCTCTCTCTCTCCCTCTCTCCCTCTCTCTGAGAAACCCAGACACTCCTGGCCAAAGGTCAGCCCTGAATCGCCAGCTCTTATCACATTGAAGGAAAGCTTTTAAAAACAAACCTGCAGAACGAGGAAGAGAGGAATGCTTTCTTCTGTGAAGTGCCTTTCATTATTTCCAGGCTTTACGAAGCCGCTCTCAGTAATGTAAATTAGGCTAAGCTTATTAGACCATGAGTGGCCATTCCATAAGGCAGGCTGGTGTGAGTGTTCTCACATTCTTGCACCAGAACCGCCTGCTCTCCGTATTGTAAGGTCATGTTAACTAAGGTTAATTTTAATTTTATGGATTTTAAAATGGTAATATGAATGATATTGCACCAGCAGAATTATTGCAAAATGTAAGTTAAACAAAAGACAAAACCATGTTGAGGTATATAAGTAATGTAAAAACAAAACAAAAAAAATTTCAAAACGTATGCATTGTCTTAACGTGAAGAAAAATATATAAAAATTAATAAAATGTTAATTAGAAAAGGGTAGGCATTTAGAAAAGTTTTTTTATTTTAATAATCATGTTTTTCATTTAGAAAAAGCAAAAACAAAAAAAATAAAAACCACTGTATGGCAAAAAAGAAAAACAACAAAAAAAAAACAACAAAAAAAATAGTGTTTCTATCTCACTCACATTCTTACTGTAAGATAGACCAGCAGGCCAGCAGGAGGATCTAAAATGTGCATCATCGATATGCAAATTGTCAACTAATTATTTTGGATTAATCAAGAAGATAAATTTTAATCCATACATTTTTTAACTGATTAATAGAGCTTGATTAATTGTGCAAGTCCTATTGCTGACAATGTGCAAAGACAAAACTGTAAAATAGGCTATTCTCAAACTGCAGGCAGAGAACATCTTTCTAGAGTAGGACTCTAGGCTACCAGACAGTGTAAAGTGAGTGTGCATGCGATGTGTGGGGTAAAACCAATTAAGAAAAAGGACAGGAGAAATGTAGACCTTCAGATGTTTGTATTATTACTGTCTCTAGAGATATTATACATCACAAGTGTCACAGTGCTGCAGACTTCATTCCTCCTCTTTAAACACACCTGATTCAACTCATCGGCTGATAAGCAAGGTCTTTGTGTTGGATTAGCAGCATTAGAAGAGGGAAAACGCTAATCTCTGCAGAGCTGTTCCCCATAAGGAGCCCAGTTTGACTCTCCTGGTTCTAATAAGAATGAAGAAGAAATAATATCGTAAGTTTCTAATAATGAATGTTGTTATATACTGTGCTCAGAACTGGTGTACGAGCACTATTGCCCTTTTCTGTCAGTACATCTATTATAAGAAATCAGGCCCTAAACCAGGGGTGTCAAATGTATGACCCACAGACCAAGAGCAGCCCAGTTATGGTTCTTATTTGGTAAAATAAGATGAATTTAGACTCCATGTTCTAAATTAAAATAATCTTGGGGACCATAATTGACTGTTTGCTAAATAATGATGCTCAACCAGTCACTGCTTAACAACGGTCTCTAAGTATTACTTCTTATGATCAATGAATGAAAAACTCTGCGCAACAAACCTGCAATGAGAACGGTGGTGGCAGTAAATTGGTTAGAATTATAGACTACGAAATGGTGCAGAGATGTTGCACTGCAATGGTTGCAATGGTGCACCGAGGGATGTATAATACCTGACATACACTTTTATGATCATCTTTAGGATGGTGCTGTTTATATTTAATTCCTGAAGCTGAAAAGGTTTTAGAGCAAACTCTGAGGAGGACCATATTCACAGCTCAATGTAAAAACTTTTCATAAGCTGTTTTAGGTTAAGCTAAACTCAGATTAGTATACAGTTTGCTAACATTCATTTTGTTATAATGTTTAATGATAAATAACTTTGCAGAACAATGTTAAGGTCAGTTAGTTAGCTTTCTTAGCTTAGATGCTGACCGCTTAATAAACTAGTCAGATTATACAGGACAGTGCAGTGCTCACATTTGTCATTAAAGCAGTCTGCCTGAAGATAAAATTTACTGCACTTGCATGAATGCAATCCTTTGATGTTTGCTAGAAGACCTTATATAAAAGAATAGCATCCTCAGCATCTCATGTTGCACTGACTAACCTTTAGTCTGACTGTCTGATCTCTTTTGTAGGGGATGTTTGTTCAGTCAGTTTGTTCATTCAGAAAGCACTGGTTGGGTAAATGACGATAAAATAAACACATTTATGAGGAGTTGTTGTGTTGTTGGTCTACTAAACTGTTAGGCCTGTTACCTGTATTGCTTTATGTACTGACATCATTTTCTGCAGAAAGTTGTTGTTTTAGCAATTAAAAAAAGAAGAATGTGACGATGGACGTTTCCTTCTCTAATGTCATGTATGTTGCAACTTTTATACCTTAGGCTTCCGTGGCTTCCCCAAAACCTACCGATGAGGAAGTTTTGTTTCTTTTTTCTGTAATATTTACAATATTGTCATTGTTCCGGGCTGCGTCTAGATAAGGCTTTAGAAAAGACACTGAAATCTGTTGAAAAGTGATTATTTATCAGCTTTCCTTTCATAAGACTTATTCTGAATGTATTGTACACTGTGGAAAACACAAGCACTCCCATGTTGTGATGTATGTTTGTAGTACATACCATTTACAGTGAGTCTGAAATGAGTGGCTGTTATTGCTGTGCTTTTCTTCCAAAGATGAGTATCTTCTGACCAATGCTCTTAGATTACTAGCAAAGTGGAGAAAGAAAGTTTTGTAATGTAATGAAATAAAAAGTTAAACTGGAACAGAATGAAATAAAGTAACCCAGTGGCTACAGAACCAAATGACCCTTACTTTTACCCACTTGTTCATAACAAACGCCAGTGTTCAGAGCATCAGTGGAGGGAAAAGATGTAGTATCCTCTATGTTCCTTAGCTTAATAATTGAAGTGAATATTACTACAAAAATAAAAGCATTTCCAGTCTTTATTATGTTCACTCAATAAATCTTGGTCCACTGAAAAAAGCGGATAAAACTACGTCTCATTAGGCTTCACAGTTATATACAAAACACTTGGCGGCTCTTTTAGGCAGCCATGAAAATTGCTTAAAAATATTTATCTCGCCAGTAAGTGTTTCTGCCTGTAAGGTAAAACGTAACAAGAATTTCCTTTTTCAATGTTCTGTTAGAAAAACATCATTGTATGCATTTGTTAAATTCCATCATCCTGATTTAATTTGATGAAGGAATGATTGGGTTGTAACTGTAAATACTGGACTCAGAGGAGAGCTTGAGGAGCTTCAGAAAAGTTTAATCTAACACGCACATCTATACAACAACAATATATTGTTTGTTAATTATCATTTATTCTAGCAATAGGTTAGAATCTGGCTAAATAGTTTTGCATATCATCTTCTCAGATGACCTAAATCTTTTGTACAATAATGTAAACATACAGTACTGTGCAAAACTCAGACACCACCCTTCATTTATTTTGTTTCCAGTACAAGTTATTCGTTTTTTCAGCGGGAGATGTTTCTGAGGAGATTAGATATAAAATAATCCACTTATCTAAATAAGTTTCAAAAACTGCAGTTCAAAAAAAGTATTAAAAGATACCGAGAAAAAGGGACTTAACCTTTTCAAGGTTGTGCAAGACCTGGTAGACCACCAAAACTGTCACCATCAGATAAACAGTCCTTAAAGCTTTCATCTTTGATAGAGAGGAGAAAATCAAGCTCCGCCCTTGCTTCAGATCTGTTTCTGTACATCTTTCCACTGTGAGAAGATGACTTGGTGCTTTGAGTCTGAAAGTGTGCGCTACTGTCAAGAGGTAATTTCAGAGAAAAGAAAATAGACAAAAATCAAAAATCAAAGAAGCTGCTGATATTCTCAGAACAATGGACTGACCACCCCAGAGTCCAGACCTCAACATCACTGAAAGTGTTTGGGATTATTTGGATTGTGAGAAACAGAAAATGCAACCAACTTCTAAGACTTCTATTTTGTTGAAATACTTTGTCTCCTGAAAGAATAGCAGCTGTAATAAAGGCGAAGAGTGGACACACTAAATAATTAAAAGGGAATTGGGTTATATTAGTATATTTTATGTAATTAGTGTAATTTTCTGTCGTTTTCCCTGAGGCTGAAAAAAGAATGAAAATGAACTTGTACTTAATGGCCGTTTTGACTGGAAGTTAAATAAATGAAAGAGTGGACTCTGACTTTTACACAGCACTGTGTACCCTATCAGCAAAGGTATGTTGTCTGTCAGTTAGCATCCCCACTTCTAGCAAACACATTTATCCTAGTTCATTTCTTCTGCAGTCATATGGAGGACATGGCCAGCTCAAGTTGTTGTCCAGTAGGGATGTTTGCCAATGCTGTGGTTCTTGGGATATATGGAGAAAGGAGCATCAGCGTGTCTGTGCCATGGACAAGCTGCTTGCAGGACAGCTTGTTTGACTTTGTAGTTCAGTAGTTGCTAGACAGTTGACTTATTATGCCTCGGATTCGTGATCTAGTGCGCCCTCGTTATCTCGCTGCGTCAGCTCACAAATGCACAGAGTGACTTTGGTGGTTTTTTCCTGCCACAAAGGGAGGCAGAATGTGCCCTCAGCTTTGTCACTGAAGCCTGTTCACTGGGACAACTGCCATCCTCTGTGCTGAGGCTGATCCGATTGATGATGAGGATCTAGTTCAGCTGCTTTCCTCCTGCAGTTTTAAATAGTTTTCCTATTATCATCCTGTACTCCTGTACTTGTATAGTTTGAAAGTTGCTGTGTTTGGTTTGTTGCTTAGACCAGCAGCTATTTATTGCACCATGGGAATGAACGTGGAGTCTGTCCACAGCCTCTAGAACCTTTACAGTGCTCTAACTAATGTACTTCTTATCGGTTGCCTTCATTGCTTCCATTTCAAATGTGGATGAAAAATTCGCCTGCTCGCTAGTTTGTCTAATGATATCCACCTTAAAGGGTTAGTCCACCATTATAGAGGTCTGCAAGGACGCCTGGTTACCAGCAAATTTGTACTGTCGAGTTGACAAAGGTTTTTTTTGGCTTGTGTTGGCACATCACTACACCAGCAGAAAGTTTTGCCTAACCTTTACGTCCACTCAGAAAATGGTCCCTGTAGAAAAATGGTGTTACTTAGGTAGTTAAGTGTCATAATGATACTATGCTAGGCCCATGTCATAGATAATTAAATTTTCTTCCCCGTTTTTTGATGTACTTTGTAAACAGTGTTAATCTTTCAAAACACACCATTTACTCTTCACTCAGTAGGGTCAACATATGTAACCTAAGCTAAAAAACAGCTTTGAATTCATGTTTCACAAAAAGTCACAAAAAAACCAGTGCATTTACATATATCCAGCCAAGAGATGCTGGGAAATGGTCATGTAAAAATGAATTATGACTGTTTTGGTACATAAACCCACACAGCTGTTATAAGTAGACCTCCCTAAGGGGAGAGAAATAAAATGCAAGAAAAATGTAGAATATGCAGAGGTGGGTAGAGTATCTTAAACTGATCACCTTCTGCAGGACACAATACATTCTTCTCAGTACATGCAGCATCTATCAGCATAAGAAGTGATGTTTAAGTGATATTCTTCTCTTTTTAAGCTTCTTTTGGTATAAAATGAAATAATAAAAAAAAAACTTCAGAAGTCAGAGATGTGACCAAACGCAGAGCAGGACAGATGCTGTCACCAGTGTAACATAATAAAATTAAACACACAAAATGAATGAATAGCTAAATGTTAATAGGCCTCTGAAGTCATGCATCATTCTGTAGGCAGCGTCATGTCCATATTAGCGGCTCGGAGTCTAAGCTGGATTTCTCTGTTAAAAAAATGAATGGAGTTTTCAGAAATTGCTGCTGTGGTGCCCTGTGGCTGACAAAAGGTTCCAAACCTGATATGTTGCACCATATGTCACCCTGTGTCACTGGATCCTCTGGATTATGTGGGAGATTGTTAAGGAGTTGATATGTGAACATTGCTACATTCATGCGGATAACAAGTAGCACTACTGTGCGATAAAATGATGTTGCATGAACATTATTAAACTTCAATTGTATTATAAAACCAACTACTCCAAATGTGCCATAGTGCTGCCAAAGCAGCTTAACTACCACACTTGACCAGCTGGTCTGTTTGGGGTTTTTGTGTAGTAGATGTCAATCAGTGCGCAGCAGTGTTAGCTCCCATGTTCCCAAAGTTCTTTAATTTACGAAATGAAGACACACAGATACAGTAGTTCCATTCAAACACTGCCATCAGAACATCTGAGTGCAATGACTTTTATTCAGCATTTCACATTGTGTACTGCACTAAGCCCAGTTAGACAGGACTGACCATGTTCTCTCTGTAATGAAACATGCAGTTGGTCAATGTTATTTGAATAATTTACTCAAAAAACTTTTTGTGTATTCTGAAAAAAATTATCACCAAAATGATAAAATATCATATTGCACACTTCTATTTGAAAATACTCAGGAAAGTATGTAAATGCCTAGATGTGACTAATTACTACCTGCCTCTGAGAATATGGGCTCAGTGCATAACAGTGCAGCAAGATTTAGGTGTGTTGGTTCCCTCTATGGCTAATACCTGACATGCTGTTGTGTGCAAGTGCAAGAAAACACAGGAGGTGAATTAAACGTGATTATTCTGTGCATGGGACTTGGACAGGTGTATTTTCAAACATAATGACATTTGACAATATGTAATGAAAATGTATTGCTTTTTTGTTTTTGAAGCCTCCTTTTGACTGACTGCATTAACTTGCATTGTGTTTAAGGAGACTGACACCTCGCTGTGATAGCTTGCTCTCTGTGAAGAAATATGTTCAAAAACCTATTTAAGTGACAAGCACACTGGCAGGCTTGAGGTTGAGTAAATAATGACATAAATTCTCTATAAAACTGTCTACCATTTTAAGACTCAGGGAGATAGAGCTACAGTTTTGGCTGCCCTCTGGATTTTGTTAATCGTACAATTAGAAATGTGTTGCACTGCAGTAGGCCAAAATCTTTGTTTTGTACCGCCTTGAAAGAGGTGCTTTTTTGCTTCTTGCCATATATAGCATGATCCATAATTTTGGCACCCTTGGTAAAGATGAGTGAAAAAGATAATGGGGAAAAAATATTTGTGCATCATTACCTTCATCTAAAAATGAGATAAATGTAAAGTTTCAGTGAGGTAAAATTATTCTAAGAAAACATTTAACCTTTTCAACTCCTTGAGACCACCGGTGGTTCCAAAACGCACTTTGTCATATTTTTCATAACTTTCATATTTCATAAGCTACATTCAAAAGGTGGGTGTCGTATGAGAGCTGTAACTGTCTTCTTTCCAGTCAAATAGATGGGTAATGTAATTTTAAACCCTTATAATAAAAGAAGCTGAACTCACAATGTTTTTTGTCTGCTGAAAGTCGACCCATTTTTCCACAAATCTGGGCTATAAACTATAAACAGATGGCGTTTCTTCAGTGATCTGCTCTGTAAAAATTATTTTTATAAAATAATACAAAGAGTGTCTAAGATTTTTGGCTTTTGGCAGTAAATTGTAAGCATATATCAACGTGTATGATCATAAAACACATTTTCTGTTAATTTGAGAAGAGCTTTTACAAAAAATAAATAAATAAATAAAATAAAAAATTACATTTATTTCATGCAGTTACTGAATAATTTGCCTTACGATTTGGTCCTGTAAATACAGATGGAAAAACCAAAATATACCCTGGTGAATAAGAGGTGATGTATATTGCAATTTATGTTCGACTGCTTTTTTTACATTTTCTTTATAAAAGTACACCTGGGTTCAAGTCTTCCTCTTTTACTGAGGTGTGAGCTGACAGACACTCAGTCATTCATCAACATGGAGAACATCTGAGAATTCACAAATAAAGTGAGACAAAAAGTTGCTGACCTTCATTAATTTAGATAGTGGCAGTAAAAAAGTAGCTACACACCTGAAATTGCCTATTATCACAATAACGTAAAGCTTTCAGATCTGCACAAAAATGTTCACAGAATTATACCTGCTGCAGTAGCCATCCTAGTCGTCTGACCAAAAAGCCATGTGAGCTGAAGAGCAGACCCATGGAAGTGGCCAGTTCAACTGTTACAGAAATAATAGTCTCTGCTGTTTGCAAACCACAAATTGCTGAAGCTTTGATCGGACCTGGGCTGTATGGTCAGATCAGACAATAAAGGAGCCCTTGGCGTTAGGCACCAGGAGCAAGATGATTTACCAAAGCAGAGCTCCAAATCCACACAAAAGTGGTTTATTGACCAGAGAATCAAGCTTTTACAGTAGCTGTTCCAGTCCCCTTACCTAAGTCCTGCCTGTGGGGACTGTGGGGGTCAGTTACAACAGTATTACTTAAAGAATCTGCACTTTCATCGTAACAAAGAAAAACACTATACTTCTTTTTCTCGCTTCCTTACCAAGGTTACATTTTCTGCTTAAGTTCCGTAGCAAGTATTCAGCTCCTGAAGTGTGTTTGTCTGACAGCTACCTCAGTTCTTCATGTTCTTCTGTGTTCTGACAAGCTGTTCCATTATCCCACTGATCCTCCATTCTCAGGTATGCTGCTGCCTTGCTGGTGTGAACTGGCCCGTGTAGTGTTCTCCTGCCCCGTTATATGTGAGGCTTGCTGCAGTGCAGAGGACCTGCCGTCGGTTACGCACAACTTTAAATCCGTTTCCCCGGCAACCAACATGCCTGCAAATCGACGGCAACTTCCCCAGACAAGTCCTTTTGTTAGTGCAGTCACGATCTTAGAGTGAAAGGGGGTGAGAAGAAAAAAAAACAGGAAAAAAAAAAAAACATGAAACACTAACAAGGGATGAGATTCGTAGGTGAAGACTCTATTTCTTTGGCCAGAATGCAGTCTGCAGATGACTCATCAGTGCTGTGTTATGACTGAAGTGCACGTGGCTCAGCAGAAGCAAACATCTCTGACAGCCAGCCGGAGCACTAAATCCCGGGGTGGTTTCTGCCAGCCTCTGATACCCGACATCAAAACCGGCCTGGAGAGTTATCAGCGTAGAATACGGCAAAGCCCAACAAGAGGAAACCTTTCAGCTACTTTGTGCTCGCGTGGCCCATTTATGTGGTGCTGATGGTGGCGGTGGCAGCAGCGTTGGTTAAGGCTCTGCAGCAGTAGAGTTTGCAGTTTGCTTTCCGCAGTTGGGGCTGACTCACTATGCTGCTTCAGTAGGAGGCGTACAGGATTTTTTTTCCCCTCCATGAGGGGGAAGGCCACAGAAATGGCCCCTAAGGGGGGGCGGATGATGCGCTCTTACACAATCAAACGCTGCCTCTCACTCAACACCAGTTTTACTGCACATTATCAACATCAGCCACTGGTAGCCTGCGGGCCAGTACTGATCACGGCTGATATTATCTGGAAAGACTGTTACATGGATGTAATTATGTGGAAACAGCAATACTGTCTTAACTTGTTACGGCGATAAAAGCTTTTCCATCTCCTCACATTCATTCAGTCTTTATTTCAAGTGCTGCCAAAGCAATAGATCTGTATAATTTACAGATATAATTTACTACTAGGCTGTATCTACACAATGCAACACACCACCTCATTCCAAATGTTTAGGTTTTCTGTAGCACCTTTTAACTGCATCAGAGTGTTTAGTTTAGCTATCCCGTTTGAGAGCAAATTGAGGAATGCTTGACCGTAACACAACATAAACACCAGTCTTTAAAACTGGATTATTTTTGACTATTATTTTCTTCTCTACCACTGATATTTATGTGATGCTATAGATAAGCAATTTCCAATTCATTCTTAGTTGGGAGAACATCTAAACTAACTACTGTGATGCATTTTAAAAGAAAAGTGTTTAACCTTTTTTCACTGTAGCCATAAAACATACTCTGCCTGTTTTCTTCAGCAACACTGATGATATATTTTAGTAGAGATGTATATGATTCACAAACCAGGTTTTTGTCCTTGTATGTAGTCAAGACAGCATTTATACAAGTGTTTTTATTATGTTGAAATGGTATTTTTTATTATTTCTGCCAAATTTGCCACATTTTTTTTCTTTTGGTGAAATAGTTCATTTCTCAAGAGGTAGTAAAGATGATATTTAAGAAAACCATAGATTGAGAGATGGGACTTGAGGAGAAGACCTTAAGTGATATTTTTATTGTGTCAGTTGTACTTAATTTTTTATATCAAGATGTTTATCTCCTCCCCCCCTTTCACCCTTTATTGCTCACTAGCAGCTCAATGTAGTCACAGCATTTCACACACTGAGAGCCATCAGTGCACTAGTTCAAAGAATCTAGTAATCAAGGATAACAACAGGGAGTTTGCCTCCCTTTACTGCAGTAACAGCCCCTACTCCTTTGAGAAGACTTCACATTACATGTTGGAACATTGCTGTGAAGGTTTGATTGCAGCCACAAGAGCATTAGTGAGGTCAGTTATAAACATTAGTATGTTTAATGATTCGTTCTGGATCAAACACCACTCCAACTCATGCCAAATGTATTCAGGGGCGCTCCATGGATCACTCTACAATGTTAGGTACTGTGCAGGTACATTTTTCTCATGAAGGTACAAACAGTGTAAATGTACCCTGAAAGGTACAACAGTGGTTTTAAGGTCCAATTGTGCATCTTACACTGTTAGAAATAAAGGTTCTGTGCAGGTACATTATCATTCCTTAAGGTACAAACAACATAAATGTACCCTCAAAGGTACAGCAGTGGTTTTAAGGTCCAATTGTGAACCTTAAATAAGTTTTTCCCAGATGAAAAGTACGGATTTGTACCTTTTCATAACCAAATGTTTTAAAACAGAACAATAAAATAAAAGCCTGGAGACGAGACGGGGTGTGTGGAGACAATACAACTTAGAAAATATAATTTCAATGGATTATGGTACAATTATGTTTCCTGACTAAAGGTACTGAGATGTACCCTTGAGGGTACCACCCCAGTGACAGAAGGGGTACTGCTCCAATGACAGTTTAGTACCTTTTTTCTGAGAGTGTAAGTAAGTTTTCTCAGGTAAAAAGTACAGATTTGTGCCTTTTCATAATCTAATGTTTTAAAATAGAACAATAAAATAAAAATCCTGGAGACGAGACGGGGTGTGTGGAGTCGATACAACTTAGAAAATACAATTTCAATGGATTATGGTACAATTATGTTCCCTGACTAAAGGTACTGAAATGTACCCTTGAAGGTACCACCCCGTCGACAAGAAGGGTACTGCCCCAGTGACAGATTCGTACCTTTTTTTCTCAGAGTAGAGAGCGCAGCCCAGTGCTGGGAGGCTTTATACTCCTCTAGCTTATGCTTGGTGTTGGGTGTAGTGACCTTAGGCTCGTGTGCAGGTGCTCGAAAGTGTTCCATTCTATTGACAGTGCTTCTCTATGGATACTTTACAAGCTGAGTGTGCACAACTGAACACTTGTGTCAGCAGTGGGTGAACCTTAAAGTAGCTGAATTCAATAATTAGAAACAATGTCACCATCATTTTATGGATGAAAATAGCATAAGGCCTTATCAGTTATTTTGATCAGCTGTCTATAATTAATTTAATATCTGAGGAAGGATCCTGCTGTTTTACAGGACATGTAATCACAGTTAGTTGTAGTGATTTAGCACACCTGGGTAGCCCAGATCATTCTGCACTACCACACTCAAAGTAATCTTTCATGTGTCTACTGTATAGTCCTGAGCCTGAAAGGGCTTCCCTTGTGCACTGAGAAGGATTTGACCTGATTTCCTCACTCTTAATTATATAATTCTAATTGTGGGATCTGGTTCCTGTGAGCTGTGTGGTTGCACACTGCCCCGGGATACGCACTGATGCAACCAAAGGGAAATCTGTGTTGAGACTCCTGTAGATGGCACCTGACAGTAGGGGGTGGGGAGTTGACAGTGCCAGGTTAAGCCATTGTGCTGGCATTGTGCTCCATGAAGCCTGAGCGCCTGAGGGTGCTTTTTGTGTGGAGAATTGCCTGAGGTCTAAAATGGAGTGAAATTAACTCTAGTCAGCAGGTCAGACGTTACACTGATTTATTTCCACTGCCATGTCCTCCCATAACCTTCCATATAACTGGCCAGTTGCACTTCCTCTAAAGAGGTCACAAAAACAGCATCCCAGCATGCAGTGCTGCTCTATTATATAACTCTGGCCTCTAGACAGTTGCACTTGGACAGAGTCAACCCTGTCATGAACACGCATCGTACTTTATCCAAGTATGATGTGATCAATCTGAGGTTTAAAAGAAGTGCGGAATTTGCTTTCTGCGATTGTGGCTTTCCCTCTTATTAATGCAAACCTACAGTATGAATATTTTAGCTGCTCCCTGTTTCCTTTCCTTCCTATGGCAGCGGTCTCTTAAGATCCTGTCTGTCTACACCTTTTGCCACCGTTCTGTCTGGCCTTGAGCTTTTATCAGGCCCAAAATTTTGTTCTGAACCCATAAACACCCACACAACAGGAGTCCAACACAACCCCAGCTACAGCATTAAGTTTTGAATCTAAGCCTAACAACATTTTGTCTGAACCCGACCAAGATCAGCCTAAGACTAAGTAAAAGTGTTACTAATATTTCCTCATTGTAGCACCTCTTTAATTACCTTAGCAACAATTTAAAATATTTTAGCCACAGTAACTACCATAATCAGATCGTTGATGAATTAAATAATAATAATAATAAAAAGACTAATTTTCCTCTCTTAGCAAACTTATTTAAACAAATTTAAACATGGGCCAAAATTTTAGATTATGGATAAACCCTTTAGGTTACGTAGTCTCCTTTGTTGTTCAAATGCCACACTTGCAGACCTCAGCTCAGTGGACCTTGCTGCCAGCAACACAAGTGACTCAACAGTTCCGGCCAAAATCTGTTAAGGGACACTCAGAAACACAAAAGTGAATTTTGAACCCGAACTCAGCTTGAAAAATATTCCAGATATACCCCCTACAGGTCTGCTTCCAGACCCAACGGAGCCTGACAAAATACCAGGTTTTGGACCAGGCTTGGGACAGTTTTTTCATGTATGACATCGGGCTTGGGTCAGGCTGGAGTTAATTTTCTGAAGAGGGATCATTTGTAACATAGTAGATTTTTATTTATTTAAAGTAATATGCCTGTGCCCATTCTCTCTCTCTCTCTATCCCTTAGAAGTAAACAGACTGTTTTTGTTACAGTGCATTTAAAGAGTAACTACATCCTAAGACCTTTTTTACATTAATAGCTGAAATGCATTGTTCTGTAATAATCTTTCCAAACCATATAAAAAAAATAAAATAATAATTTATCATGGTCAGTTCCGCCTCTGCAGCGCCCATCTGGTTCAACTCTGCTATAGACGTGCATGACGTGTCTCCGTACCAAAGTATGATGACACATCACATTATGCAAATCAGTCAGCCAACATTACCACCCCCTGCTCATGCCCTGCTCGTGCCCAGAGCCATGTAGAGAGATGGCTTTGCTCGTGCTGCGCTCAAACATAGGGAACCATACAAGCCTAGAGCGAGGGAGATCATAGGCGCTATTTTGGATGTTTTTCCATATATCGTCTCATCGCATTTAGCCTGTTATTTAGTGTTCTAGTTAGTTATTATTGATAATTCTTAGTTATTGTATTTGTACATATTGTAGTTTTTAGCCTTTTAGACTTAACTGGCCTTCAATGTATGATTAGGTAACCTGACGGACCGATTAAGTTAGGATTCTTGCAAGTCTCCATATGGCTGCTAAGAAGTGCCATGAATAGCTTGCAGAACATAAGGATTTAGGGCCACTGTAGCAAGCCCTGGATGACAGGTGAGGCAGTGTACGACCCCAACCTGGTCACCTCTGTGAACAACCTGTTTGGTATGACAGTCTCCCTGTTATACTTCTGTGCTTGGAATCAAACAGGCAGCATGCTGAAAGCTAGGTTGTGATGCTAGTCATGCTAGAGATGGCTAGCGTAAGCTAACTAGCTTAGGCTACAAAGGTTGGGTTAGATTGTTTCTGCATTAACTTTTAACATACCTCAGCCACCTGCCTACTGCAAGTATTCTTAACAAGTGAGAGATGTGCACAGTGCCCACAAGTGCACCCTGTATAGAAAGACATGGTACCTTAATGGCCTAATAGAGGTTTTTCACAGCTTGATGTCAAAATGAATGGAACAGTGTTCAAAGAAATCCACTTTATTCATTTGGAATTCAGTACATCTAAGAAATCAGGACTTGGGTTATATCGAATATGGACCTGCTGAACAGATCATTAGAAGCTAACTATCATGGTTTTAGGCGATGTTCTACCATTCGGAAGCCTCTGTCGCTCGCTGTTAATCATTTTCTGGCCCTATGTTATCCCGTTCGGTGGCTTGAGTCAGTGGCTCATACTGTTAAGGCTCAAGACACACTGTCTGATCAGAAACACCTTCCCTTGTCGAGGATGGGGATAGTAGTGGAGAAAAATCATTAACCTCGTAAGACCTCGAAGTTGCAAAAGTGCAGTTTGATTCTGTCTCTCTCCATATTTCCTGTAGCTAACGTTAGCTATAAAAACACAGCAGCCCAGCCCACCCAGTTTCCTTCTTAGCCCCACCTCCAAACCTGAACATCACTGCAGTGGCCCTCCCAACATGCCCCAGTTAGCTGAAAATAGTGGGGTGTAGTTACTCTTTGAAGTTCTGTTTGGACAGGATTAAATTTACCTGGGGTCTTGGAATAATTTTCTTTTTTACAGATGCTCCTTGGTGATTTTTTTTTTCCATTGGTATCAGCCATGTCTGTGTTTTTCTCTTTCCTCACCTGAGAAAAACAGACCGAATTACCTGGAAATTACCTTGGAAATAAAGATTTTTAACCTTCGCTATTTGCCACCTTTGGTCTCCTAGTGCACATATTAGAGATATTAAACACTTTCAAAATTGATAAACCAAAAAGAATGCTTTTGAAGAATCACTTAACCCTTTATTTGGTCTAGGTGATAAAGCGTTGACTCCATACGCTACCCAGGAGAGCATTATCAGGAGGAGAATGGAAAAGCTTATAAAAAGCCACTAGGAACTCGCTTGTGCGGTGCTAACTTTATTGCTGTCTGAATGTGAGAGTTTTATCGCTGTGGAGACATGTAAAAATAATTTTTGCAGATGTCCCCCTGATAATAATCTGAATATCTGAATAGTGCTAATGTTTACAAGAAATTTTGTTTTTCATGATATTGGCCCTTTAACTACACCTGCAATGTAATGCATTTTTGCAAATAGTAGCAACAGTAGCAGGAGAAACTGTAGCATAGCAGGGCCATCAGTTGTTTAGAGGAGGGTAGATGCTGTTCTCTGGCAGCAATTCCACAATAATATATTAACAATAAATATTGTTAGTGTATTATATGTGTAAAATACTAGTTTGTACATTCAGAACATTTTGCAAAGCACTGAAAAACCATGTCTGCGATAATCTGTCTCTTTTACTGTGCGCAAGCAGGTTCAGGGTAGGTTAGAGTTTCAAGTTTACTTGTACCAGTTGGACCTGGTCAGGTCAGGTCTCAAATTCATGGGTATGGGCTTCAGTATCATGCCCATGCAGACCTCTAATGCCCAGTCTCATTCTGGCACCTTCTCCCTTGGAATTGTGTGTGTAGGTCAAAAAAGGTGACACCACCTCAGTTCAGCTGACTTGGTTCCCTAATATCCTACAATCAAACATCAATTTAAAAACAAAATACTTAATTTATTTTATTTCATATTTTGTTTCACTTGTGAAATGTTGCAGATGCTTTCTTCATCTTTAAGCTCTTATTCGGCAATGGTGGCTTCCTCTGGAGAGTGGCAAAAGTGTCCCAAAGTTTATTAATATATTTATACCCTCTCCCTTAGTAAGGAGTGCCCTCCACAGCTGTGAGTGTGACATCATATGGAGTGACACTCTGTAATGTTGTGAGAGTAGGGAGTAACTGGTTTGGGAAAAGGACGTTTATGCTTGAACTCGATAGAACCCAACATGAATATTCGGGTCCCATTGGGTTCAGAAAGATATTTGAAGCCCTAGCTGGGCCTAATGCCCATCCTCCCTGTAGTTGACTTTCTGTGAAGAGGATTCTCTTCTGCAGCATTTAAACACCTGCACACTGAAGACTTCTGAATAATACACAGCCCCTGGAAACATGAGATAAATATTACAGTAAGACTTGTGTTCTAAGCCATGACAATAAATTTAATAGGAGTTACTGAGCTTTTTTCTTGTTTTGCAGCAAAATGGCTTAAACCTCACTGAGAGTGCCAGCAAATTATAAATGAGAAGAATCCTGGTGTCTGTCATGCTTACAATTACCTTTAGACAACCAGAACCTTTAAAACTATTACCTGTCTAATAGTTGTGAATGTACAGTACTGTGCAAAAGTCAGAGACCATCCTTCATTTATTTAATTACCAGTCAACATAGCCATTAAATACAAGTTATTCATAAATTAGCATTAGGGGAAAAAAAGTAGAAAACATATTAAACAGAAAATAACACAGAAACCTCAAAAACTAAATATATTATCAAATTTTTCAGTATTTTATGTTTTCTCTCTGTGTCTTTGGTACAGCTTGCATTGTTTTTGGGACACTTGCTTTTGGATTTTTTAAAGAAATCTGCAGGGATATTTTTCCATACCTCCAAAGTTCAGTCTTAGAAGTTGGTTGCATTTTCTGTTTCTCGCAACCCAAGTAATCCCATCATCACACATTCAGTGATGTTGAGGTCTGGACTGTACTATGACCAGTCTGTGAACACCAGCAGCAACTTTTTTTGTTTGATTTCTTCTTTTTTGATTATTTCCTTTTCTCACTAAAGGCTTCTTGATGGTTGCATATCCTTTCAGACTCATAGGCTACGTTTACACAACAGGTAAAAGTGGCCCAAATGCATTTTTTTTCTTCATATGTGACACACGTGTCATCTTTGTGGCAGTGGGAACGGCAAAAAACACATTGAATCTGACATTTTCAGTTCCGATTTGAGACACTTTCATGTGTGGTACTAAAATCTGATCCGTATCCGATACGCAGCAATGCGACTCAGTCAGAACAGCCAGATCAGAATTTATGCAACTTTTACGTCAATCCAACTTGGCATTTGTCATAATTTCACGCTGCTGAGACCTCAAACATTTGGGGTGATATTTCTGTATGAAAATCAGAAGAGACTCATCCAAAACCCTCCATGTTTGAAGAGATTTAAAAAAGAAATGGCTGAACGCGGCCGTAGGAGAGCGAGGCTGCTGAGTCAAAGAACAGTTAAAAGTCTGAAAGCAAAGTGTAAAGAATCCGAGGACATGAACCAAAGAAGTGACCGCGCCCTTTTGTACGACAAGCTCGAACACATTCTGGGTGATGAGCCCAGCTGTCAGTCAAAGAAGCTTCATGATGGCTGCTGTGATGTTGGCGAAGATGAAACTGAAAGCTCTGGGAACAACGGGCTTTCTTTGGAAGTCATGATTGTTTACCTCTGGATGAGCCACATGAAGCGTTGTTCTTTTGCGCATGCGAGGTTTAGGAGCTGATCTGTTCAGACTGATGTCACATACAGGTCAGTTTCAAAAGATATTGTCAACAGCCTCACTTGGTGAGAAAATCAGATTTGGGCCACTTTTACCTGCTGTTGAACATAGCCATAGTGGTGTTGTCTTCTCACTGCGGAAGGATGAACAAAAACACTTGTGGATTTTTTCAAATCTGAAGCAAGAGTGGCGCTTGATTTTCTCTTTTCTCTCAAAGATTAAAGTTTTAGGTACTGTTTATCTGATGGTGACACATTTGATGGTCTACCAGGTCTTGCGTGGTTGTTAGGAGTCTCATTTTCTTTATATCTTTTAATTAATTTTTGTTTTCCTTATTTTTTCTTTGACGTCCCCCTCTTATGCAAGCGGATTACTTTCCATCTAATCTTCACAGACATTAATAACGTGTCTAGGCGTATGTACTTATACCATCCACTGTTATTGAAATTGCCATTATTGACAGTCTGTGTCTATTCACTGAGCAGCACCAGTAGTAAAGTATAACAGCTAAATCTCTGATAGCTTGTTTTCATTTTACATGCCTTTTGTGAATCAAAATGGATGCCTGCAGCTGAATCGGAGACCACAGTGGTTCATTCCCATGTTTCCTTTGCATAAGAGCTTATAAGTGGATTAGAACCATATACCCATGCCTCAAAGAAGCAAATTCAATATTTTACACCCCCTTACCAGGCGACTCAATGAACATCATAAGTTAATGCTAACAAGATCATTTATAAATGACAGTCTCTTTCATTCAAATCCTTGAGGTCAAGGATTTGATGCATAAAAATTATGCTGGATCGTTTCTTTCCTTTTTTTTTCAATTTGTCAATTGTGTACAATATGCACCATTACCACTGACAAATCAATGAGGCGAAGAAAGGAAAGTGATGTGGTTTTTTCCTCCCTCTCTCTCTCGTGCTCTCTCGTCCTCCCCCTCACTCTCTCTAGGCTATTGGCCATAGTATAGAGGGAATCATATATGCTGGCTATTGAATATTTATTGTAGAGCCTCGCTGTAAAGAGTCTCACTGTAACTGCAGCAGTTTGGAGTGAGATTTTCTGAAGAAATGTCTGTAGAACGTTTACTTATTTCAGACATTCTTAATGATAATGTCACAGTTTGGAGCAGTCAAATGTAGCAAATGTGGCATTCTGTATTATTGATATACCTCCATAACAACATTTTTTCTCCAGTTTTTATGTTTTTTTGTGCAATTGTCGTTTTTTTCTTTCTCCTGAAAACGTACTATTTTCAAGGTTCTATTCTGATAGCGATGTTACAGAAAGTATTTGCCCTCTTCCTGATTTTCTCTATGATTACATATTTGTCACAATTAATGTTTTTAGATCTTTAAACAAAATGTACTATTAGACAACGAGAACCTTATCAACCACAGAACACATTTTTCAGATTATTTCATTTATTTAAGGAGAAAAGTTATCCTATATGCAAATCACCCATGTGAAAAATAATTGCCCCCTTAGTTACTCAAGCAGCAAATTAACCAAATTTAATTGATTATGAGGTTCAGCTGATTGAACACACTCAAGCTTGAATGCAGCCAGACATGCGGAATGTAAATCTAACTCACATAGAAGCTTACCATCGGAATGGTGTAGACCCCACGGAGTTGTTACAAGCACACCAGGCCATGATCAAAATAAAATCCAAAAGAGATTAGGGAAAGAAGAGCTGTTGAAAAAGCAGCCTAGGAAGGGTTGCAAAACTAGTTTCTAGGACAACGCTGAACCACAGTGAGAGCCATTATCTACAAATTGAGAACCCTAGGAACATTGATGAATCTTCCCAGGAGTGGCCGGCCTGCCAAAATTTCCCCGAGGGCACAGAGGCAAATCGTCCAGGAAGTCATCTAAGAGAACATCTAAGGAGCTGCAGGTCTCTCTAGTTTCTACTAAGGACAATGTTTGTAACTCCACAGTAAGAAAGGGACTGGGCAAAAGTAACATCCATAGAAAAACAGCAGGGCAGAAAACACAGCTTACCAATTTGCAAAACTGCACCTGTACAGTCCCTAAACCTTTTGGGATAATGTTCTACGGACAGATCAGTCAAAAGTGTGTAACTTTTTGCACAGCACGGGTCCCTTTACATCTGCTATGTAGCACGTTGTGCATTTCACAATAAGAACATCATACCGTCACCACACCAGCTTGCTATTGTTAAAGGAACCATCAATTTTGTTCATCATTGAATTTTTCCGTTCATCTGAAACTGAAACATAATTGTTATGCAGCAAGACAAAGATCCAAAACAGACAAGCGAGCCCGTATCTGAATGGGTGAGAAGAAACAAAAATTGGAGTGGCCTTGTCAAAGGCCTGAGTTGAACCCAATAGAGATGCTGTGGTAGGGCCTTAAACAAGCAGTTCATGCTCAAAAACTTACCAGTTTATTTGATTTAAAGTGTTCTGCACAGAGGAGTTGGCTAAAACTCCACAACAATGTGAAAGGCTGGTGTTAAATTATATGAAATATTGGTTGGAGGTTTTGCTGCCAAAAGTCATTAAACAAGTTATTTATTGTAATGGGGCAAACCATTTGTTACATGGCTGGATATTGTTTGATATTTTTTGTTGAATATCTTTTGCACCTTAAATAAATAAAACTTTTTGTTAAAAAAAAAATAAAATAAAAAGAAGTATTGTGTTTGGGAATGTTCCCTTTGTGTAATATTACATTGTGTTTAAAACTTAAAGCATGTTGTAAAAGAGAAAATCAGAAAGGAGTAAATGCTTTTTTTTCATCGCACTGTGTATTTGTGAAACAAAATCCATAATTACTAAGATGTTTAATGACTTTCACCCCCTAAAATCCCAGGCTTATTACACACTAAGGTTTATTATTCATTAACTACAGGGACTACAATGCAAACTGGGTGAGTTATTCTTAGGTTATGTAAATATGTAATAAAACTTTGGAGTGGCCATTTAAGGGGTTCAAGTGGTTTCTCTATGTACACATTGTACATTACACAAACCTACATTTATTGTAGTTGCTAGTTTAAATCAGCATATAATTTCTCTGTCTTTCAGATTTGACTGTGGCTAAACTTGCCCTGTGGCTGTAGCAATCACACACAACTCAAGCTACCCCATACCCAGCCAGATAAGACACTGTTTCCAACCTCCCTGGCTCTAAAACAGTGCACTTACTCTTTTCATGAGAGATAGCCTTGACTTGGCTCACTGATTCAGCGTTGACATGGATTGATGGAATAATTATGATGGTTCCAATGGCGAAACTGGCATATTAAGAAGCTGACCCAGACATTACCTCATACCTCTGCCTTTTAAGGCAGACAATGTTGTGGATATCTGGCAAGGATTGTCTACGCCCATCTCCAAAGATGCTTCCCCATCCAAATGATTGCACTTCACAATGTCTAGTTTAATGTAGCATACTCTCTCTGCTTTTTTAAGAGGCAATCTCCAAAAAGTCAGAAAATAGACTCAGGATGGAGATACTCTTTGCCCCCCTATGAAACCTGCTTGCAGATGTTTACTATTTAAATGCTAATTTGGTGGTCTAGATGAATGGTTACAGTCCATTGAGAGAGCTAAGTGAGAGGTTTTGTGTTTATGGCAAGTTTGATTATGGCATTGGCAGTTTGAACGGCGGGTGGGAGGTTAATGGAGGTTTTGTGCACACTCATCCAAACACACACTTTCACATGCTTTCAGTCTCACAGCATCTCCATCCCCACAGTGCTGAGAACTGTATGGAGGGATGTGCACTGCTGCTTAAAAGTTTGCAACCACCATTTTCAATCATGTAAAACCAGTTTGTTGTAGATGCATGTACAAACCTCAATTCCAAAAAAAGGTGAAAGACAGGATGTTAATGTTTTTCCTTATCAGCTTCATTCATTTTTTGTAAATATATGCTCATTGTCAAATAGATGCCTCATAACTCTAATTCCCTTTATATTTGTGGAAATTGTATGCTGAATAATAGAATTACTATTAGAATTATAGAATTACTCCAAAATTACTATCATTGTTATTACTGTTACTATTTCTTATTAATTTGCATTTAAAAAAAAACAATAAAAACCCTTTTTTTTTCCTGCTCTTGAAATGGGATTTTGGAGATACTAGAGGTTTTGTTCCATCAGTGATGAGAAGGCCAGTCAGTGCATTAGGACAACATGTTACAAATTGGTCCTTAAGATCTGAAAATGTGTTGGCAAACAGATTTGGTTGCAACAGTCTTACATTTTAACAGTGCAAAAAAAGTAACTGTAGAATATTTACCCAGATTATGAATGTTACAAATAGGCCAATTAGTTGCAGGGTTGCATGCAAATGTTTTAGGACAACCTACATAGGACGAATTTTTGTAAGCAACAAACTTTCATGAAAAACAAGACAAGAGAGAATTCTAACAAAACAAATGCTGAATGTGGCCCTTGCACAGAAAGTTATTTAAAAGTAATGGAAAGTAATCAGAAAACATTACTGACATTGTGCAAACCATTATATTAGGGCACTTATTACAATTATAACTTATAATGAACACATTTTGCAAGTAACTTCTCGACCCTGAGCGAGTAGGTGAAGTCATAGAAAGTTAGAAAGGCACAAATTATTAGCAGAGACGGAGGCAGGTACAGTACCTCTCAAAACAAATTCAGCACAGACTGTGTTTTAGGTAGCTTTAGTTAAACACTCAAATGCTCACACTTAATTGTTGTCACGAAAGTAGATTCTGGTCCAATCCTCCCTCATGAGGGCACTTGGATGAATTTCAATAGATTTAAACTGTTCAAAAAGTGTAGGCTGCAGTACTGAGGCTTAGCAAAACAGAAAAGAACAGGAAAAAAAACTGCACTGAACACAAATGCACTGAAAAAGTGAGGCAGTGAATTGAATTGATTCAAATGTCTGCATTTCCACATGTGAAATCCATGTACAGTTTTGTCTTTCAGTTCACTTTAACAGTATTCAACTCATTTAAAATGACTTAAATACCAAAAACAAATGACTTTTATTCTGACATGCTTTTAAGAAAGAATGGGAAATGATGAATGAGAAGGAATGTGTATTGCACCATAGACCACTGTAGTCATGCGTCATTCTGTGGTCCTTGTTATGCCCATATTAGGAACTCTGGGTCTAAGCTCCATTTCTCTATGGCCAGAATGAATAGAATTCTCTGAGTTATGAGGTCGTTAAAGAGCATTAATACTAATATTGCAACATGCAAGCTAAAGCTACTGTGCGTCAATTTGTTGTCACTAAGCTACACGAAACTAATGCGGGCTGTGCCAATGCTCTGACGAGTTGTGCTACCTTATCAAAATGTTCTACTGTAGCGCATATTTACGAGTATACCCGTAAATAAAACCTCTAGGTAGGATATTTTGGTAGACTAAAACTCTTTATCAAAAATACTATCCATGTTAAAACTACAAGGCTGAATTTAGCTTTTTGTTTGAATGTTCCCATTCCACCTTAAATGGTGCAGTAGCTGTGACTAGCTATCACAAACATGAGCAAACGAGACAAAATACTGACCTGTCGGTTTTGTGAAACAGCAAAAATAAGTTAATGCTTCTCAGCTGTTAAGCGGAAATAGAGAAACCTCCTCACATCATGCCTTTCAACCCTCCATGAAGCTGAAGTCATTTTTCGCCGGCTGCTTGTTTGAATTTTCCTATTCCACCTTAAATGGCGCAGCAGTTCAGAATGTGACTGCTGCACCATTTCGAATGAAAAGCTGGCGAATGTCCTGAGAAAATGTCCTCCGAAAAATGCTACCAGTATTAAAATAATAATTAGGATATTCTGGTAGCCTAAATCAATTTATCAGGGGGTCAGCAGTGATATTAAGAGTGCAGGTACGTTTGTAGATCTTTTCAAATCAAGCTAAAAGGAAAGATCTGTTGTGTTTCAGTGAGCATCAGATGAAGAACAGAGAACCTTAAGAGGAAACCTGCTAATTTTGTTCTGACTTCTTTTTATCTACCCTCAGTCTATACATGGAAATGTAGACTGCCAAAGCCTGCTTAAGGAGACTGCCAGTCTATTGGCATAAATTTAGTGCACAGTAGCTTTAGCTCACATGTAGCAATATTCATATTTCAACTCTTTAACGACCTCATAATTTGGAGGATCCAGTGGTATTCCAGAAAAGAATGTACACAGGACAAAACGTATCGGGTTCTGAACATTTTTATTTAACACAGGGTGTGATAGAGGTGATTTTTCGAAAGCCCTATTAATTCTGGCCATAGAGAAATGGAGCTTAGACTCGCAGTTCCTAATATGGGCATAAGAACATGGCACCGACTATAAACTGTCGACACAACTACAGTGGTCTATTAGAAAGTCTCTAAGTGACATTCATTGTGGGATGCCATGTACACTTCCACAAGTATTAAAAAAGATTGTAATTTTTAGGCTGGTTCAGTTTACCAAGTTGAGTGGTGTGACCCCAGGAACACCATGAAACAAGTATGATTATCATAAATAAATGTTTAAAAAAAGTATATAAACACTGAGTTCAGACATCATAGATGACAATGATTTAAGTACAAAAGCTAGTTTATACATGTTTTCAGTAGTGCTAAGTAACCTAAAAATATTATATTTTCTTACATTTTCTGGGTTATAAAATTGATGCCATTTTTAAAGAGGAAAAACTATGAAACAAATTTGAATACACCAAACAGATCTTTGCAAATGCAAAAAAGCTCATCATATTCTTTTTTTTAAATGATCATTTTGAAAGCCTTATTTGTCATTGACCCAAATATTTTGTGCCTTCTGCAACAACCTTGTGATGAAAGCAATGAAAGATGAAGATTGAAACATCTTATGTTTCCTCAGCTGGCCGCCCACACATATATGTGAAAGAAGACCAAGCATGACCAGTACGACACTGACAACCCTCAGCATTTATAAAGCTCTATTTCAATCTCACCAGGGCTGAGATGTCATTGGTGCTGTGTTACCAAATGTCTTGATTGAGGGCAGAACAGCAGCAAAGTGAGGAAGGACCTGCATCTCTATGGTACATAGCCGTAATCACTTGTGGCCCACTCAGGTCTAAAATCAGGGCGTTTCTAGTTCTCTCAGTTCCTGGTATAAGGGCATCGCTCACTGTGCCACTACTCCTGTCGGCCCATGTGACTGATTAGGGAATAATGTTGGAAGCAAGTGTTTATGGCAGGTTTTATTGGAACTGGTTATTGGATGTGTTTTATTGATGGCTTCATACTGGGAATCCTAGATAATAAATGATGCATGCATGCTTGCATAATTCAATACTTCACAGCAAAAAAGGTCTGGAAACAACGTACCACATAAAGTGATCAGCATAATTCTGTGTAGAGAACATGTTCCTGTTTCCCCTGCAGTCAGAATCATTTGTGTAATAGAACCTGATGGTCATGGATTAGTGCACACACTTCTGCTACAATCTGCAATTAACAACCTTAAAATCCCAGGCTTATTACATACTAAGTCTTATTATTCAGTAACTGCAGGGACTTCAATGCAGACTGGTTGAACCATTCTTAAGTTACAGAAGCATGTATTAAAAGTTTGGGCCTGCCGGCGGGCCCTGTCATTCAAGGGGTTAACCTACATTTCACTGTTCATCAGTCCTTCTGAATGTTGGTACTACTACCTTCTACAACTGGAATGCAGAGTAAAACAGGACTAAGTTGACTATGATTCTGTTTTCTCTTAGTCTAGTTAATAGAAATGCAAATGTGGAAGCTACAGAGCAGTTTCTGTTATAATTATCCCCTCACTTTTAACAGATGTGGGGTGCGGCTTATGTACAGTGCAGCCTGAAATGGCTAGTAATATTTAATATTCATAACTCATGAAGTGGACAGTGTCCTAAAACCTGTAGAAAAATAAGCCCGTACTGTGTGCGGGAGGTTGGGAGACAGTACAACTGCTCATGGGATTGCATGGATCTAACAGTGTAAAATAAAGCTTGGGATTTCATAAACTCCTTAGTTTTGTTTATGATGTGAACCAGGTACAGTCATAAAATCATTAAGATCTGCTAGTTGTATGTCATTACATAGCAACATTAAATACAGAAACGCTTTATAGCCTAAGTGCCCTCGCATTCTCCGATTAGCTGCTAGCATGTTGTATAATTACATTTGATGCCAGTTCTAGCTTAAACACAGACATGTGAAGCTTGGAACAGACAAACAAGTAACATTCTTTATTCCATATGCAGTTTTACTGTGACTTTTCTGTACAGTTCTGAATGTGAAGCCTGTTTTAAAGGTCTGCACGGGATTGTTTTTTTTTTCAGTCCCGCTCCCACCTGCTCCTAGATTTCCAAGATTTCATCTTGCTCCCACAGAAAATCAGAATCATTTGTCCCACTCCTGCCTGCAACCGAAACGTTTTGGCCTGCTACCGACCAGAGCAGTTGCGTCAAGGCGAACTGACATTCAATATTTGACACAGTCTATTTACACATTGCCTTATCTAATGATGGCAGAATATAGTTCAGTCAGAGAATATAAGTGTAAAATGGTTAGAGTCTGCAACAACAGCCAGTGATGTTCAACTGGTAATTCTTCATTTGCTTGCTTTTATAGACTCTCAGCAATAATAAAGCTTTTTACATTGTGAAATGCTATTACACTGGAGGAAAAATTGGGGTGCCTTTCACTTAAACCCTGGGTGGAACGAACGGACGTAAGCTCGGGAAAAAATGCTTTACAGCAGAGATGGCAGACCTTGTGATCAAATGTACTAAAAACAGCATAGATTTTTAGTATTTTTAAAACCTTAGGCAATTTTTAAAATCATTACTTCACCTGACAAAATCTTCTTACACTTAATAGTTCATATTTTAAAAGAAATTGGCGTACAGTTCAGTACTGCTAGAAGCTCATTTTGTGCAGTGAATTGATCATAGTCAGAGAGAGGTCTTAGAATGAGTGGCATGATGATTGAGTTCTGTTCAGCAAGCAGTGAACACAACACAGTAGAATCACAAATGTCATGAATCATTTTAAAACAACTAAACAATATTAAAATAAAACCAATAACTAACCAATATTAAAATAAAACCAATATATTAAAACCAACAATATTAAAATAACAATATTAAAATAAAACCAATAAAACCAAAAGGTGAACGGATATCAGAAATTGACCATTCGGTTCCATTTGCTTGAAGAAATCCTCATACCCTTCTGTTTACTGTATTTTATATTATACAGTGGCCCTGAATATCAAAAGAAAATCATAGACTCTGATAGTTGTGGCATCTTCACTTTCGTGGATTGGACTCAGAGACCACTGTAGTGCAATGATCTTCAAATTATGAACTTTATATAAGTGATGACATAACATGAAATGTTTCATGACAAGACCAATATTGACATAACTAATACACTAGCAGGTTTAACTGCCTACACTCAGATAAAAGAACTAAGACAGGTACTAACTGTCACTGGGGTGGTACCATCAAGTGTGCACCTTTAGTTAGGCAACGTATTTGTACCATTTTATTGAATTTGTTTTTTAAGTTACATTGACTTAAAACACCATATGCTGACTTCTAGCTTTTTATTTTATCTTTATATTTTTAAAATGTTACAAAAGGCACAAATATTTCCACTTTTCACTGGGAATCTGAATGTAGTTTACCTTTAAAATGTATATAAGATACAACAGTGGACCTTAAGATCATTGATGTACCTTTGAGGGTAAATTTATACTGTATGCTGTACGCACTCTTTTATGCCCTTTTGTAGTTGCCTCTAAGATTGACCATTGACCATTTGGAGACACTGCAATAGTTTCACATTTCATAACAGTTTGTACCCAATGACTATGATTACGGAAAAGCATGACTTTTGTCTTTTGTATGATATGCTTATTATGATTGATATCAACAGGGACAACAAATAACAAGATCAATTTTGATTTCAAGGCTGACTTAACTCTTTTGGGAAAAATGCGCCTATGACCATGTTTTAAATAGGAGGTGAATTACATAAAACGTGTTCCCTATTGAGTATATAGGCAGTGTTATCAGGGCCTACAGCTATGGATGGTACACTCACTGTAACATATTTTGTTGATTTTTGAAGGGAAAAGAAGTAAACACAACCTCTGCAGGAAACTATTTTAACTTTTTGTTTCTTGCAAGTGTTATTGCACAGTTACTTTATATTTGATTAACTTAGCAGACAGACAAATGAAATTGTGGTACAAGGAAGATTGGGCACCTTTTCAGTTGTAAAGTCTGAGAACTTGCTAGACCTTACTTGACTGATTAGGACTAGTTAGGCAGGTTAATAATTATTAGGGGTGCGGGAAAAAATCGATTCTTAGATGCATCGCGATGCAGACGTGGACAATTCTTAATCAATTCATTCAACGTCAAAAATCGATTCTAAATATTTATTTTATAATTTAATGTTGACGGAACGCAAAGGGCGGAACTTGGAAGTGGGTAAGTGCAGCACCCGGACAGTCTGTGGCGACAAAAACAAAAGTGGGATGAGCGAGACATCCGACTGGCTCCCTCTGCATTAAAAGCCAGGTTAGGTCAGGAGTCACAACACAAATGCTAAGAAGAGCCATTTTGACCTGTCAACAAAAAATCAAACCACCTTGGGAGCCACAACGTTTAATGTCCAGTATGTGTCAGTATGTGTTAATGTCCTAGTATAGACTAAACAATATAAACGAAAATGCGGACTTACTCTACTCTGCTTTAAGCTTCAGGTATAGCCGCTTTTCTTCCATCTCTGCCAGAAAACTTTTCCTCAAAAGTTGAATAGTTTCTTGTAAAATGTCTTTCAGCTTTCGACTGTTTTACGAGGCTGAAGTCGCTTCTCATTCGCCAGCTTCTTGCTGAACTTTCCCGTTCCACCTTAAATTCTGACTGAGGCGTCGAAGGTAAATGCGGCACCATTTAAAGTGGAACAGGAAAATTAGAAAGAGAAGCGACTTCATCTTCGCAACTTTTTAGTGTTTGACAGTGTCTCGTTGCTTATAAAAACGAATGAGTCCATTCATCTCCAAATGTTCGTCTGTCTTTCTCTTTTCCTTTTTCGTTCGCTACTAGCTCGGCGAAACCTCGTTGCTAGGTGACCTGCAGTCTGCAGGCCAATTCTCAGTCGTTGCGAAACAGGGCTTTCGCGCTATGTTGCACACGACTCGTCTAGAAGATATTTTACTGACACAGCGACCCCCCCCGCCCCCACCACTCTCTACCACGAGACCAAAACTGAAGATATAAAATCACTAAAGAAAACGGGTAGGACGGCTATAATGTGCCGCGTGGTCATCCATCACCACTGGATCTTATTTCACCGTAACAGCGCATTTGATCACAGATGAGTGGCAGCAGCGTCTCCAAACAAGAGCAGTGAATGAGAGCCTTCTAGTTCACTTGCCACATCACTTTCATTTGTTTTATTAATAAAAGATATTGGACATAAATGCATTATGGATCATTATAAATACTTAGCTTTAAAAGTACCGTCCTCAGACAGTAAGAAAATAGAAATAATATATTGAAAAAAAGATGCATCGAGATGGATCGATAATCGTTTTATAATCGCGTCACAGCCCTCTGAATCGTAATCGAATCAAATCGTGAGGTGCCTAGAGATTCCCACCCCTAATAATTATCATAAAGAATTGTCAGCTGATGACAACTCCAGATTGTAATAAATTCTCTGACTCTTCGAGCCTTGTTCTAACACTGAAAATGAAGCTAATTCATGCCTACAAAGGAGAGGTGGGGAGAGCTATAAACAGATATTAAAGCGCTTACAGCTTGTAATTTCCACTTTCTAAAATGTCATTAAGAAACGGCTGTTAAGAAGAACCGTGGATGTCAGGGTAAGATCTGTAAGATAAATAAAACTCTCAGATATAACTGTTCATATGCTGGTCAAAAAGGCAAAGTAAACCCCCATATGACCGCAAAGGACCTGCAGAAAAGTTTACCTGGCACAGGAGTGGTGGTGCACCATTTTAGAGTCTTCAAAAGGATGGAAACCTTATCACAGGAGTCAATATCTGAAGTGTGCAAAACCTGTAGAGAAACCAGAGGCATTTTGGAAACAAGTGCTGTGGACAGTGTAAAAATTAAACTCTTTGGCACAGGAAACATTGCGGGGGTAGATGGAAAAATGAATTTTATTAAATATTAGCATATTATGAAAACAACTGTGACAGTCAAGAAACTAGAGCTGAAAAGAGGCTTTCAACAACAGAACAATGTTCCAGAGCATACCTCAAAATCCACCTACTACGAACTATGTTGAGAAACACAAGCTGAAATTTTCAGATTTTCTCTCCATTCCCTGACTTAACATCTATCCACAGATTTTCAATCACGAGTGGATCAGACACAGCAGTGCTGCTGGAGTTTTTAAACACTGTGTCCACTCACTGTCCACTCTATTAGACACTCCTACCTTGTCAGTCCACCTTGTAGATGTGAAGTCAGAGACGAGTGGTCACAGGATGCTGCCCACAGGACGCTGTTTGCTGGGTGTCTTTGGTTGGTGGACTATTCTCAGTCCAGCAGGGACACTGAGGTGTTTAAAAACTCCAGCAGCACTGCACAATACCACCACATTGATGTCACTGCAGTGCTGAGAATAATCCACCTCCCAAATAGTACCTGCTCTGTGAGGGTCCATGAGGGTCCTGACCACTGAAGAACAGGGTAAAAGGGGGCTAACAAAGTATACAGAGAAACAGACAGACTACAGTCTGTAATTGTAGAACTACAAAGTGCACCTATATAGTAAGTGGAGCTGATAAAATGGACAATGAGCGTAGAAACAAGGAGGTGGTCATAATGTTATGCCTGATTGGTGTATGCAGCATAAGAGAGGTGGGCCAAAGAGAAATCTCCAAAACAGCCTAGTGTTCCGTTCAACTCTCTGAGCAGTCAATCGTGCGTTAACACCACCGTCTCTTTCTTCTTACCTGAATGAGACATGGCGTCCTTGACCTTTTCATGCCTGTAAATGTCTAAGAGCATGTAGGATGGAAGAAGAGTCTTCATTTATTCAGAGGGCAGCTGCAGTGTCAATATGAATGAGCCATTTGCATGAACTGAAGAACTCTGCAAATGATGATGTGACATTGATTTGGGGTATGCAAGAGGTGGAGAAGGAATTTCATGCACCATTACTGCCCTGAAGTTCAGGAAACATCCAAAGTATTTCATGCGATTGCGTTTCAGTTGCTTTTACTACCACACCACGTGTGTGAAATTAAAAAATTGCACTTTCCTGTTGTGTCTGAACATTTTTATTATTTTACACATTATTCTATGCAGAATACTGAGAACGTTTATTGTATGTGTGTGCATAGCATGTAATGTGTGTGTGTGGACTCTTGAAATCTTGAAAGGTTTTTTTGAAAGCAAAATGTTTAGATCACCGTTACATCATCAGCCTCGCTTTGCAGTTTAACTCTCTTTTGCACTTGATGATGTAAGAAAAAAAGAGTATGGCTTAGCATTTCAACATCCTTTTTGCAGCCAAGCTCAAAGCAGCGTGCAGTTCCTCTTTTTTGTGTAATGTGAATTTTTGACTCCAAGTCACCACATGAAAACAATTTTGGTCAAGAGGCGCAGTATTTTTCTCCCTTCTCCTACTTGTTTCTGATTTGTGAAAATGTAATGTTCACCACAGTGCATAAAATGGTCAGTGGGCTAAAATGCACAAATTATGATTTCAATCAAAGGGATTTCTTCTGACTTATCGGTTAGTCGAAATAAAATGAAACAAAATTGCCCCTAATATGCGCTGGTTGTTTACCTAAATACATCTTCACACTGCCAGAGCTGTGTTAGTGGCTAAAGCATATAATAAAGAGATCATCCTTTGGCACCTGATAGCAGTGGGTAATAAACATGCACTAATAGCTTTTTATATTATTTTGCTTCTTTGTCTGTTTCTAAGTGCAGAACCACTGAGCGTCTAGCCTGTAATACAAAGTGTAATTAGCCTACATTTATGCCGCGGCTGCATATCTCTTTGTGTCCACAGCAATGTGCCTAATGCACACATCAAGGAAAGAATTATGCTGATTATAGAACAGACGTGTCTTCACACCAATTTCTGGGATGTGCATTTTCTCTGTGTTGTTACTTTATCTTGGCCTTAATGGGAAATTGGGAAATTTTTTGCAGGTCTAAACATGAAATTATGAGATTGTCACTCACTTTTTAGCAGTTTGTTGACAGTTTGTTATCACTCATTTGCTATATCTATTCACTAGAATGGCTCAGTTTGTGTACAGAATGTCTGAAAGCAGTGGAATCAGTCCACTAGCAATGTATACTTCTTTGGACATTTTTGGGGGAAAGAAACGTTGAAAATGTGTATGTAGCAGAGATGGGTAGTTGAGTCAGCAATCGAACATGAGTTGCACGCTGTCTGACTTGCAACCCGACTCGGACTAGCCATTAAATCACTTGCAGCTCTGCTCAGACTCAAGACTTGCGTCTTGTGACATTTAAGAGATTTTCTGAGAGAAAACCCAAACAACTGATTAAAATAGGACCAGCAACCTTACTGTGATAAAGCAGACCTTTTGTTTCCAACCATACATGTGTCACTTTGTTTTGATACGGTCATTTTGTGGGTTAGGTTTACTTTACTTTTATAAAAAGCAATGCCTGCAGCTAATGAGACTAAATTAAAATTCTCTGTAAAGATTCAAGACTCGACTTGCATCTCAGATTGTCGAGAATCGAATCTGACTCTTACCCCAGAAACTTGAGACTTGAATCATACTCACACCCCAGAAACTTGAGACTCAAATCAGACTTGCACTTCAAAAACTCCAGACTGAAATCAGACTCTTACCCCAGAAACTTGAGACTCAAATCAGACTTGCACTCCAAAAACTCCAGACTCAAATCAGACTTGCATTTCAAAAACTCCAGACTCAAATCAGACTCGCACCCCAGAAACTCAAGACTTGAATCTGACTTGCACCCCAGAACTTGAAACTCTTAGACTTGTACTCCTGAAACTCCAGACTCAAATCAGGCTCACACTCCAGAAACTTGAGACTCGAATGAGACTCGCACCCCAGAAACTTGGCTTAAATCAGACTTGCATCCCCAGAAACTCCAGACTCTAATCACACCTATACCCCAGAAACTCGAGACTCTCAGACTCGCACCTCAGAAACCCCAGCTTTAAATCAAACTTGCACCCCAAAAATTCAAGACGCTCAGACTCACACCACAAAAAATCCAGACTTGAATCAGACTCATACCACAAAAAATCCAGACTCGAATCAGGCTCACACCACAAAAAATCCAGACTCGAATCAGGCTCACACCACAAAAAATCCAGACTCGAATCAGGCTCACACCACAAAAATTCCAGATTCGAATCAGGCTCACACCCCAAAAGCTCAAGACTCTCAGACTTGCACTCCAGAAACTCTAGATTCCAATCACACTTGCACATCAGAAACTCCAGACTTGAATAAGACTCACACCTCAGAAACTCCAGCCTTGAATCAGACTCACACCTCAAAAACTCCATACATGACCTGGGCTAGCATAAATCATCTTGTGAAAATCTCTGATATGTAGCACCCAGTTTGACAACAGATTTAGTGTTAAAATGATAAGACTTTATAATATTTAATAGGGAACTATGTTGAGACTAAGCAGGTTAAAATGCAGTATGATGAATAAAAATTTGTTTGTTGTTCAGTTTGAGGTACATTTACCTTGTGCATATACTCACTTGGCATTTATCAGGTACAGCTATCATATAGTATACTTTTTAGGTGTATGATTACTGACTGCCCATGTGTTGCTGCACAATTTATAAGCCGCCCTCTACCCCATCCATCAGTGGAGAGGGACCACCATAAGACCACTGCAGACCAGATGTTATTTGGATGGTGGACCATTTTCAGCACAGCAGCCACGCTGGCGTTGTAGTGGCATGGTATTATGTATGACTGAGTGTATCACATACAACAATGTTGCTGGTGTTTTTACAGATCTCAGTGCCACTGCTGGTTTGAGAATTGTCAACTAAAAACATCTAAGCAACAGTGGTCCTGTGATCAGAAACTGAACACTGATTAAACGCTAGAGGATGACTAATACAAGTCATGCATGAGAGTGATCCACAACCCAAATAATATCTCGTCAGTAGTGGTCTTATGGTGGACCCTTTCCACTGATGGACAGGGTATAGAGTGACTGGCAAATGCAGCAACAGATGAGCACCAGTCAGTAATTGTGAACCTATAAAGTGCACCTTTATGGTAAATGTTCCTGATGATATGGACAGTAATTGTAGGTACAAGGTAGGTATACCCCATAAACTGGCTACTCAGTGTATTTCCCCACAAAGCATGTGAAAAAATACAGCATCACCTTGATGACTGGAGCATTGTTTTCATATTGGCAGACATGCTCTCGATCAGCTTGAAACCGCAAACCAAACGGCTCAGTGATAACTGTTTGATTATTATAGTGGTTGGTGGCAGAGCACTGGACCATAGGTCCTGTCTTTGTGTCAGTTAAATGAGTCAGTAAATGCAGGGTGCTAGCCTGTAGCTAACCCTGTCACAGTCCCTCGCAGGGTTCAGCCCCTCTCCCCCATTAGCTCAAGACCCATACATCCTGCCTGTGACGGCCCACAGATGGCTGCTAATTAGCAGGGAAATTAAAAGTGGCTGATTGAGATTGGAGAAAAGGCCTGTGGCCTGCACTGAAATGGTCTTACTAAAAAACACCAGAATGGTCATCCAGCTAATGCATCATTTATGAAGGAGATGAAGGTAGTAGTAGTAGTAGTACTGTTCCCTTGCTCTAAGAAAGGAAAAAAAAATGTTATATTTATTAATTATATTTATTATTTGCTATATGTATTAACATCAGAAAACATGCTTTACACAGCAAGTTCAACAATGAAATATAATATCTTGTAATTCAGTATTTAGTGTTTCCACCCTTTTCCTTTACTACAGCTTCCGTTCCTTTCAGGAAACTTGCTTTCAGTTTTTCAAAGAAATCTGCAGGGATATTTCTCCACACCTCCAAAGTTTAGTCTTAAAAGTTGGTCCCGTCTTTTGCTTCCCACAATCCAAGTAATCCAGACACGTTCAGTGATGTTGAGGTCTGGACTCTAGAGTGGCCAGTCCATTGTTTGATTAGCATTTTTTTTGATTAGCATTTCTCAGTAACAGCTTCTTGTCACTGACACATCCTTTCAGACCCATGGAAGAAAAACCTGTGGATTTTTTTTTAGGTCTGAAGCAAAAGTGACACTTGATTTTCTCCTCTCTGTCAAAGATGAAAGCTTTAAGTACTGTTTTGGTGGTCTACCAGGTGTTGAATACAGCGGATTTAGTGATTTAAGGGCTCTAGGCAAAAGGCAGGAATGGGGCCCCCTGGAAGCACATTTTTAAATGGATGGATGGATGGATAAGACAGACAGACAGACAGATTGCTGGAATTTATTTTTGGTGCTTTAGAGTGTTTTCTGTAGTGCACAGTCAAACCAGCAGCAAATATGATTTTTTTTTTTTATATTACTTTGTCTACTACTTTATTCTATGCTTTCTAATTTGAATTAATACGTAAATTAGATTTAGGGCCATTTTGCTCTTCATTAGCACAAAACAGAACATTATTATTCAATATTTTGAGCATTGTTAGGTCTAAAAAGTTCAGAAGCCACGATCACGTCATTGTTGACATGCTGAGTGTCATTCCAAAGTTATATATTTATGACAGGCTGCCTCGAAGGGTTAAGCCAGTTAGAGCAGCTAAGCCTGATAAGCTGTTGTCAGTGACAAGAGGCAGTGGAGGAAAGTGGTGGGAGATCAGTGTTTGCACTGTGGTGGTGTGGATCCATTACCCTGTCCTGCCGCCACCCTGGCCGCAAGTCACTGCTGATGACCTTGATGCTGATCCACTGTCTCTGCTGTTGGTATAAATCAATCAGAGCCAATGTATTCATCTATTACACCTGCCATGCTTCACACTTGTACTTACGGGGCTTGACAGAGTTTGTGTGAGTTATGCCAGAATGCTTCAGCAAGACATACATCAAACACACGGTGCCGGATACGTACCTGTGAAATCCTACTAGTGCTGTCTGGGAGAAGATAGGCTTTTATCTGCACGGTTTTATTATCATTGCAAAGCTGTAAACTGCCACTGAAGTGTGTACAACATCATCATGTGGGTTTATTTCTGAGATCAGACATTCAGTGAACGTGTTTACAATGTTGCTCGCATCATCCTTTCCATATAATCTCAGCAGTAGATACGATGTATAGTGAGTGTAATGCTATAATAATCATTCCGCTAGAGGTGGGCAAAATGGCAAAAATCAACTCCTGATACTTCAAGAGATTTTTACGATAAATGATGTCGCGATTTTTATTGTTTTAGATATCTGATCAGTTGGAGCAGAGAGAAAAGAACTAGTAGTGCCAAGTAAAAAAAAATATATATCAAAAACTGTGAACACAATGATTTTTAATTCCTTATTTTGCATGCTTTGTTGCACTAATTCCAGTGAATGGGACTAATTTTGCTCTCTTCATAATAAAATAAAACCAGCAGTTGGTCAGTGTTCTACAGGTACTGATGATATCCACGATGTGTTCAGAAAAGCGTATTGTATTGTGCATAATTTATCACAATATATATTTTCATATTGCCAGCCCTACGTTCCACACCTCATAGCGGGATGTGGCCGAAAGCGGCGTGAAGCCACACAAACGCCGACATGGTGACCATGTTATTGGCAAAAATGGATGATCATCGGAGGAGAGCTTTAACAGTGAAGATTGTTTAATCGCTAGTAAAAAGGCAGGAAGATGCTCTGTGCTCTTTTATTTTTGTTTTATAAAACTGGGTTCATCTGGAATTCAGCAATGAGAAATGTGGCATTCGTGGCTTCACTGCGGTCTGCAGAACGTTGCTGCTGGCGGTGGCAGAATTTTCCTTCGTGGCTCCGTAGAAAACTATGGAATATCTGGTTTGCTCTTGTCTTTCACAAACCTGTGAACACAGCATAAGTGTAAGTCTGTATGTCTCCAATGGAAATGTCCTCATTTAGAACATATTGTAAGGATACAGAGGATGTTGAGCACAGTAGTACTTCCAGCTTTTTTTGTTTTGTTTTTTTCTTTTCTTAAAGCTTCTCATTGTCTTCCTCCCTGCTCTCTATCCATCTCTCTGTCTATTAGGGGTGTAATAATACATATGCAGTCATACACAAACGTTTGAACACCGCCAGTCAAATTATGGTTTGCTGATTTTCCAAGTGAAAACAAGTGTGTTTTAATACACAATTACTGTTTATTTGCTGATTTCAACAGATTGGAGGGAAAAAACATAAAATGTGCAAAAGTTATATATGGCACATCTTATTTATTTTTTTTTGTTTGTTTTTATGTTAAAATCAGGTAATAATTAGACATTGTACACAAATATTTAAGTTTGTCTTGTAGAGGATGAATTCACTTATTTCCACTTAGAAAATCAACAAAATGTAATTTGACTACAGTATGCAAACTTTTGCATACAACTGTATTTCCAGGTTTGGCATGATTTTCAGTTCGAAAGTCAAGATTTCGTTTATGTAATGCGCAGATGGCTCAGAAATATATCAGTGTTATTTCAAAACAAAAAGATTGCAAACTAATGCCAAGTTTTGACACTGATTTCCATGAAAGATGGCAAATGAGACTGTCCGAAGAGACTGAGGGGTGTATCTTTCTCTCTCTCTCTCTCTCTGTGTCTATTAGGGGTGTAATGATGCATATTTTTTTCAGGTTTGATGCAATTTTTCATTTTGAAGTTAAGATTCTGTTCAGTGTTCAATTATTTAAATGTTAAAAGTGTCTTGCTTCTGCAGAGCTCTAATTAGATACTGCACAGACCAGTTAGATTTAGAAAGATGTCCGTTTTAATAATGCTTAGTTTTGATCATTGACAGTGGTTCTATGGAAGATGGCAGTCTCTCTATCCATCTGACTATCTATCTATCCATCCATCTATCTGTCTGTGTAGCTGTCTGTCTATTTATCTGTCTATCCATCCATATCGTTTTCTCTCAGGGTTATTAGGTTCTCAGTGTTAATTTAATAGAACACAGCAGTTTTAAAGTTACAGAACTGTTATGATTTAGTCGGCCTTCACCTCAGAGTTTAGTTCAGTCTGGCTTTTTGCCAGAAGAGATGGCATATTTATTATCGCTGTCATAAAAAAACCTTGTATCGCAGAAATAACAACTTTATGGTTTTGCATAGACATTTTTACACACATGTCAAAGACAGCTGGCATTTTCAAATAGTTACAAGGGTTTAATATGAGAGTCACGTTATATTATCACCATGTAAACCTGTGGTAAAAGCCGTTCAGTGGATAGTGACTGTGTGGTCTGCATAGATTAGTTTAGAGCTTGATTCTGAAATGTATTCCTAGCAGACTTTTTTTACTGCTATATGGCACTTGACCTTGATTGCTTTAACATTTCAAATATATTTAAATTGTTCACACATAATTTGCTACGCTGATGAATGTGATGCCTTGCCTAATTATTTCCAGATCAATTAAAACATTTAACATTAATAAGTTCAAATTGCTTCTATCATTTCACTGCAAGTGTGCATTAACCCTGAAGAAACTGACATATTTTACTTTCTAAGTCAGTTTTGTCCTCAGTGGGAGAACAGCAGTATCTCAGGTAGGGCTGGGCAATATGACTATATATATATATCATTATTGTGATAAGTCATGATATGCTTTTCTGAACATATAGTGGATTTCATCAATACTTGACCAACAATGACCAACTGCATGTTTTGTTATAAAGAGGGCAAATTTAGTCCCATTTAACTGGATTTAGTGCAACTATTTGCCAAATATTGAGTAAAGTAAACCAAATGAGAGGAATCATTGTGTTTACAGTTTTTAATAGTAATTTTTTAAATGTAGCACTACTGGTTCTTTTTTCTCTGTTCCAACTGATCAGATGTCTAAAAAAATAAATATTGTGACAGATTGTGCATCGTGAAAGTTTCCTGAAGTGTCGCAATATTATATTTTTGCCATATCACCCATCTCTAATCTGTGTTCAAAAAGGTTGTTATAAATCAATGATCATGTCACTGTCATACTATGTTAAAGGAAGAGAGTTTTGAGTTTAACCACGAACATCCGACATGTGATTTATTTAAGTAATTTCATGGGCTTGCTGAAAACAGGAGACAAAGCATTATGTGCAAATTGTAAGAACATTTGTTTCCTATATTGAATAACATTTGAAGAGTTTCATTCCAAAATACTGTATATCAATTTGTGTCCATTTTAGATGTAAGAAGTTTTTGAAAAGAATAACACACGCTGACATGTAAAAGAAAAACAATTTTATTTCTCTATTAAAGGTTATGTTGACCATAATGTACAGTCATATGCAAAGGTTTGAACACCCCCGGTCAAATTATATGTCTTGCTGGAAATGAGTACACATTCTCTACAAAGAGCAAACTTATATACAACAGTTTCAGCAAATTTCCATGCACAATTTGTTTATCTGAGTTAATATATTGTAAAAAAAATAAAACAAAGTAGAAAATGTGCCGTAACTTTTGCACAGGCCACGTGGCACTGTCATGGCCACCTTTGCCATGTCAGTTTGTGAAATTTCTGCTGGATCTGCCCTGGTCATTTGTAAGTGCTGTTATTGAAGAATGGAAGTGTCTAGGAGCAACTCAGCCATGAAGCTGTAGACAGTGCAAGCTCACAGAGTGGAGCCACTTAGTTCTGAGGTGAATAAAAAATCATCTATCCTCTGTTGCATAATTTACTACAGAGTTCCAGACTGTGTCTGGAAGTAATATCAGCACAAGAACTGTGCATCTGAAGCTTGAAATGGGTTTTAATGACCGAGCAGCTGCACACCTAAGATCACTATGTGCAATACCAAGCGCCGGCTGAAGCGGTGTAAAGCACGCCGTGTCAGACTAATCTGGGTTTGGCGAATGCGACGAGAACACTTCCTACTAGAATGCATAGTGCAAAGACATGAAATATTACAGTACAATTATAAGACAATTATATGCATCCTAAGTTGTGGCAACAGTTTGGGGAAGCCCTTTCCAGTTCCAGTGTGACTGTGCCCCTGTGCACAAAGCGAGCTCCATGTCTTGACTTCAAACACACTGAACACCTTTGGGATGAATTGCAACGTCGTTTGCCAGCCAGGCCATCTTGTCCATCATCAGTGCCCTGGCCTCACAAGTACTCTTTTGACTGAATGGGCGTAAATTCACACAGACACACTCCAAAATCTTTTGTAGAAGAGTAGAGGCTGTTATAGACACCAAACAGGGCCAACTCCATATTAATGCCCATGGTTTTGGAATAGGATGTCAAACAAGCTCGTATAGGTGTAGTGGTCAAGTGTCCACATAATTTTTTAAAGTGTATTTCTTGCATGTGTAAAGCCCACTCCCAACAACATATATCATGGAAAAAAGTATATTCTTGAAAATGGTCTATAATGTGTTTTGGAACTTTAATACTACTTCAAACACTTCTGTGCACAGTGTAAATGGAGTAAAAATCAATGATGTTCAGTGTCCATTTCAATGTTATAGTCATGACCACTGCATTAATATAAGCAACAGAGCCTTGAGTATAGTTACAGGCAAAAGCTCTGGCATGATGGAACTTTTGCTTATATATTTATTTACTTTGGTTTATGTATTGTGGGCCAAATATAAGCAATTTTGTCTCCTAATTTGCGGTGTAAACAGTGCATTAAGCTTACTTTTGTATATCATTTACATGCTGTGCAGTCTAAGAAGTTGCTGCGGAATATTCTGTTCTTATTTTTTTTGGGGGAGTGAAGAAAAAGTAACAGATGGATAGAGAAAAGACTGCCTTGAGGTAAGATTATGAAAGAAATTTTAGCTAAGCGCAGAAAAGGCCATCCGGCCTGTTAAGCGCCCTCTGATTGTATATTTAGGGACAAACAGACCCTGAAAGAGACAGTGGGGGTGAAATGTCCCTCGAGCAGAGAGCATTATGAGTTTTACACACTTATCAGTGTGTTTTTGGAAGCAAATGCATCCCTTTCTATCATGAGTGCACTTTCAAAAATAAAGCTAAACTAAACCAGAAAGAGTTACTTGTAGCCAAAGTGGAATCCCCTTTTGGTTCAGTAAAGAATTCTGTGGTGGATGGTTCTTTAAAGGGGCCATGTCCTACATTTTTATTACATTTTATTTTCCCACTGAGGTCCATTTATGAAGTTTGTGTGGGTTTATGTTTTAAAAGCATGGCCATTACCATGTCCATCTCTTTATCCCTTAGAGTTAAAAAGGTTTTTTCTTGCTGTGCGTTTAACCGTACATCCACATTAGGCGACAAATCACTAATGACGCCTCAAGTTTGTCTCTTGTGGGTGTGTCGAGGCTGCTCTTCTTGTTGCGTTTGGGACAGTGTTGAGTTTCTGATAAGTAGTATTTATGTATTGCTATGTTATTTATATGAACTGTGCTTACAAGTGTAAAAATGTATATGTTTCTCTTTCATGTTTTGAGTGATACTTTTGGGAACAAAATGCCACCAGGGACAAAAAGTTCAGAGAGCAGATGCTGAGGACCTCAGACCTCTGTGCCTTCGATTGGCCTGAAGATTTTGTTTGAACCATTTGCTTAGATTGTCGCATTAAAGTCAAGAGAAGTTCAACTCTGCTTGTTACTCTCCCTCCTTGTCACCTGAACGTAACATTCTGAAACTTTGTGTTTATGTACTAAATCAAACAAAATGTACGCTACTAAACAAAAATCAAAGCTCTTATCTTAATTTCCATTCAAAACATCCAGTATGTACAAGTTATCGTTATTGATTTTTCAATAACTTGTGTCAGAAAAACAACAGGGTCATAATGAAATTTTTACATAATGTAAAGAGCTTCTTTTTTTTTAAATGGAGATACTAATTTTATTTATTTATGTTTTGGACAGCAGTGATATATAAAATAGTGGCTAATGGAGTCATAGTTCTATGGACGTACTCTAAATTTGTAATTGGTATTACTTGAATTATTAGACGCAGAAAATGCAACCAGTTTCTAAGACTGAACTTTGATTCCTTTGAAAAACTGGTAGCAAGTCTCCTGAAAAGAATGGAAGTTGTAATAAAGGCAAAGGATAGACACACTTAATACTAAAAAATTGTTGTTGAGGCTTCTGTGTAATTTTTTGTTATATATGTTTTCTGCTTTTTGTCCTGACTCTGAAAAGTGCATAATGTACTTGCTGGCCATTTTGACAGAAGAGTGGTCTCTGACCTTTGCATAGTATTGTATGTCAAAAAAGCAAGGAAAGTTTGTGTGAAGAACCTTTTTAAAGTTTTTATTGTTAAGAGTGTATTAAAGATGGCATATGCATAACCAAGTTACATTATCAGCAGAAATAAAGCCAGTCCTCCCTGACACAGCTCCATTTAGCCCTTTTAAGTAAACCAAATGAGAGGAATAGTGTTCACATGGTTCAGTGGCAGCGTCGTGATGGGTGGCAAAAACCTTTTAAGGCGAGGGAGGTGAAAAAAGATTTCTCATTGCTAAGCCACAGCTGTGTAATTATCTAAAATGTCCTTAAACCGACATTTCTGAGAGGGTGTTCAGAATCGATTTAAATCTCATCGAGGCGAGAGAAAGGCTCAGAGTCACAGCACATTACGGGGCTTTTATGTGTGCTTTGATGCTGCTTTGCGTGCGCGTAATTTGGTATCACACTGGAGAGGGTGGACCCCCAACTGTGACTGAAATGATCAGCGGTCCTAAAGGAGAGGATTTAGTCACTCAGATCCCCCTCCGCCTCATCCCTCTATCCCTCTATCCCACTATCTTCTCTTCTCTGCCCTGCAGCATCTCCACAAGATGAGAGGAGGTCCTGCCGTTACACACCCAGCCCTGATACTGCTCCTCGTCATCAGACTTGCTCACAGTACCGGCACTATAGAACTAGAGGAGAGGAGAAACATGCGTTTGAACTCGGAGGCGCTTTCTCAGAGACTGAATCAACTAGAGAGAGAGAAGCACCCAAGGCTTTCCAAAAAAAAAAGGCTCAGGGCTCTTCACCAAGCCAGTATACTAGAATTAATGAATCACATTTCTCTCCCTCCCTCTCTCTCTCTTTTAGTCTTAAAAAACACAGTGGGCTTCATGAATTTATGAAATGTGAAAGTCTATAAGTCTCTTATATGTAGTGTGAATGTGCTAGATTTATCAATATCTTCATTAACGTCATTTTCAGTTCATTCTTATATTGATCCTGTTTTGATGGATCTCAGTCTATATGAAATTGTGTTCTTGCACCTCAGTTTTCCAAATGAAATTTCTTCTGGTTTGGTCCCTTAAGTGAAGTCCAGCGCAGTAAACACACATTTCTAAATGAATTTCTTAGCTAAACTCTGACAACGTTTCATTTTTATTTCACAGCATTAATGAAGCCTTCATAGATGTGCCAGTCACCCATGACATTTGCACTAATGCACTCCCAACCATCACAGATGCTGGCTTTTGAACTGTATGCTGATAACAAGCCTGATAGTCTTTAGCCCGGAGGATGCAGTGTCCATGATTTTCCAAAAGAAGTTTCAAATTTTGATTTGTCGGACCACAGAACACTTTTCTACTTCGTCTCAGTCCATCTCGAATGAGCTCGGGCCCAGAAGAGGTGGCGGCGTTAGTGAGTCCTGTTTGTATTTGATTTCTTCTTTGCATAGTAGAGTTGTAACTTGCATTTATGGATGCAGTGATGAACTGTGTTCACAGACAGTGTTTTTCCAGAAGTGTTTCTGAGCCTATGCAGTGATTTCCACTGCAGAATCGTGTCCATTTTTAATGCAGTGCTGCCTGAGGGTCCAAAGATCATGGCCAGCAAATACTGGCTTTCAGCCTTGTCCCTTGCATACAGACATTTCTCTGGATTGTCTAAATCTTTTAATGTTATTATGTACTGTAGATGATTAAATCCCCAAGTTCTTTGCTATTTTTTGCTGTTATTCTTGAATTGTTGCACTATTTGTTTGTGCAGTCTTTCACAGAGTGGTGAACCCCTCCCCATCTTTACTTCTGAAGGACTCAGCCTCTCTGGGATGCTCTTGTACTACTCAGTGATGTTACTGACATCTTGCCAATTAAGGTTCAGGTGTTTTTTGTTTTTTTTGTATTACACAACAAATTTGTTTTCTTTTGTTGCCCCGTCCCAACTTTTTTGGAACGTGTTGCTGTCATCAAATTCATATTGGGCATACATTTTCCGAAAAACAATGAAATTTCTCACTTTCAACATTTGATATGTTGTCTTTGTACTATTTTCAAATAAATATAGGGTTTAAATGATTTGCACATCATTGCATTTTGTTTTCATTTACATTTTGCACAGTGTTCCAACTTTTTTGGAAATGGGGTTGTATGTTAGCGCTAAGCGTATAGCAACACAAGCATTTTTGTCTGTTGTAGATTAAACACAAATATTTGAAACTTGTTAAGGACGTTGCATGTTTTATTTGAAGCTTGCTACAGACATTAATACATAGTTTACCTTGTAGTGGTTTTACAGTGAAGTGTACTGGCACAGAGCTGCCACCTCTTTCCATTTCTGACTAAATGTGTTGATTAGGCTAACACTCCTGTTCAGTCATTGTTGATCTAGGGCTTCCAGAAGGCCTTAAGTGTTCCCATTTGCAAACACTCAGTTTGTATTAAAACATGTAAATTACACATATTGCACTGCTACAGTGTTTGTTACGAGTTGTTACACTATTTTGAGTTTCCAGTTTAAACTGATGTAGTGTGGAGCAGCACGATGCTGTCATAGCTGATCAAAACTAGGCAGGTTGGGAGCAAAAACAACAGCATAGAATTTATTGCCGTGCTAATGTTAGCTTGATTACATAACAAAAACTACACTAAATGTATCCTAACAGGATGGCCTTTTACACATGTACAATAAATAGTAGAAATTAAGAAAGCACTATAAAATTGGGTCTTTTTTATAAAAACTGCCAAGTTGAATGGGGTTATGGGGTTGCAAAGGAACACATTTGTGGCCAGAGCATTGATACGTCAGTTGGTAGGTGTCAGAACTCTCTCTGATTCTGGACAAGGAACTCTTGAAGTTATTTCATAATGGTGATGCACATCAATCCAAACTGTAGATATTTCTACTCAGCTTTGCTTAAAAAAAATAGTTTTGGCTTAAAAGTGGGCAACAAGAACCTAAATGAAAAGGACAAAATACTGCAAAAATGTAACTGTTTAACCCTCTTTCAATACCAAAAAAAATTAGACATGAATAGTTGATGAATGTGGTATGGGGTAAAATAGGAGATGTGCATGAAAGACTACAGTGAGCTCAGATAGAGCCCACATACTCCACTTGCGTACGAGCATGCTGAGAACAGGAATTCCAGAAATGGAAGAGATGGAAGAGTTGTTCATGTATAGTGCAGGGCAGAAAGAAAGAAATGAAAGACAGATAGAGAGCGGCACTCTGAGCCTTTGAAGATTCCTGGCGTGCCAGCACACTGTCACAGTGGCCATATCGTCTTTGCTGAACAAAACGGAATAATGCTCTATTCATTAGGGATAATGTATTCCAACAGCAGTGCCTGCTCTACCACTTGAAAGAATTCAAGTAAAACATGGTTCCCTTGGTTCTCAGAGGACAGTGCTTGAATCACATTATTGCATTTTGTGCTGTGAATGAGTTTTTCCATGGTTGCCTGTGGGAATAGGTAGTTTGGTTGAGTAAAGTGGGAGTCTAAATTTGATATGTCTGTCTTAATTCTTGATGAAGTGGATGTGTGATCATTTAATCTTGCTAAAGGAAATTACAAGATGGAAAGCATTATTACTGGAAATTTCATCCGTTTCACCTGTGAAAAATATCCCACGCCTATGAGACAAGAAAACAATTAGACAGGAGGATATAAATCAAATGATGAGGGTGATAATTGCGTATTTTACACTGTATTATTAGAAATGATGGCGTGGTCAGATAATCAAAGCATTCTCTTTGCCTTTCTACATTCCCACAGATTGTTAGGAGGGCCTCCTGTAGATCATATATAGCATTCTTACCTCTTTTTTTTTCTGATAAATCAGTGCTTATACCAGAGATAAGCAATCTTCTCTCCCTGACGCTGACATGAAAAAAACATGCTGGTGTATCATAGAGTATTACCAAGGCTGGAGCTGTGCTGTGTATCTCCGTCTATGTTCAATCAGGGTAGAGAATAACTAACTTCACACCTGAGAGAGCTGAATGTGGGAGCTGAGTTTGGATGGGCTGTGTAAGAGCTATGTGTGTGTATATGTGTGTGTGTATCTCTGGTTTATGTGCCTCTATGTCCTGCCTGGTGCCAACTCCTTATAATGCACTTTTTATGGGCGGCCCCTGATTTCCTGAACGTGGTGAGCAGTGCTGTGGAATATCAATGACATCCCACTGAGGCAGTGCAGTAAGAGAACACGGCCTGGTCTGGCTCATGCAGTCAGAGACAGAGTGTGTGTTTCCCTTTATTCTGCTGGTGTGTGTCTGTGTGTCTATCTGTCCACCGTCCAGCCATATCCTATGCAGCAGTTTTAAGTGGCAGTCTGTATGTTTATGTAAGGCAGTAGCAGAATGGTGTATTACTGACCGTGCTCTGTGCCTTGTCTGCTTGCTTGTCTCACTGTGTTTTTCAGCTGTTTCAGCCGGCCATTGGTTTATATTAGGGCTGCAACAACTAGTCAATGTTATCGATTACATTGATAATAAAAAAACTAATCTTATTATCAGCAGGGTTGGGTAGTAACGGAATATGTCACATGTTGAATAATCAGGATGCAAAAGAAAAGATAACCGTGTTCTGTTGCAAGTACAGATAAAAGGACAGTAATCAGATTACCTGTACATTATCAAACATGAGTACATTAAAACTGCTCTTATTGTAGTTCTTTTCTTACCTGTGTTTGTGTCTCAGCTGAAACAGATTGCTGAATGCAGATTTTGTCCTCTTTCATGAGGGGAGCGGGGAGACAGTGGGCTGTTGCTGGTCGTAAACTTGCACAAAAAAACATCTCCCGACAAGCAGCATGTTTACTGTGGCAGCGATGATTTAACGATCAAGTTCTGCTGAATTTCACTTTGTGGTAAATTTCACTTTTTTTTCCACAGTTTCATGCAGCTCTGTGTTCTTGTTGGTTAGACATTTAAAAATTGAGTTGGGATAAAAAGCTTTCCGCACGGGACAGAAAATGACCAGACTGAGAACAGCGGCACACAGCTATATCTCACAAACTCATATTGACTGAGAAGTTGGCTAGGAAATCCAATATACCAGTATTTCATTGTTATATTCCAACCTACTCATGCCTGTCTTGAATACCTGATTAACTTCACCAAAAATGTAATTACATTTTCAAATGAATGTACAGCACATCTAAATCACAGACTGTTAAACATCACCTACACTGTTTATATGTATTGTTTCTTATGTTAGGTTACAATTGTCCCATCTAAATGGCTTTTCTCTGGTCTTTATTTAATTATATGACTACAAGTAATCCAACAGTAACAAAATAATGAAGTGGTTTTAATTTAATATCATAATCATTTGGAATTACCAAATGAAAGTTACATATACTTTTCAATTGCAACTTCAAAAGAAATGATATTTTATGTAGTGTTTATATATTATTTTTATATTTTCCTAACCTGCAGTACCCATACACAGAATCCTTACCCCAACTTAACCAGGGGAACCAGACTGATGTCTGGAGAAGTGAAGTTTATTCGTTGCGCACGCAGGTACCAGACACCTAGCCAGCCCGTAAGACAATGGACTGGCAGTTCTATAGCTGGACTGATGCCAGGATTAGACCCAGTTTATACATGGCAAATGACAGGTGTGACAGGTATGACCATTTAGGGATAAACACAAATAGGCAGCCTAAAATACAACTTCAGCACATGCACACACAATACTGCATATAATAATGTATAACAGAGCACTGAACACATTACACAACAATGAATTCCTTCAACTGTTTAAGTTAATGCTGTTTTTAGAGTTTAGAAGAGGTGAAATATATGCAGAAGGTTTTGCTCAGTCTGATATCACGTTTGTTTATTTGCACCTAAAAAAAATCTACTAATCAACCATTAAATCTCCACCTTCGTGTGTTGGAGTATTGATTCTCATCGTGTAGCTTGACTATGGGTGTGACACAATCTGATACCACACCACATGTTATCTGATTGGTCGCTGCTCAGCTCATTATCATAAGGTTCGTCCAGAATGAGAGAGCAGATGTGCATCAGCAGTTTAATGTGTATGTTTTCATCTCTTGCCACATTAAAGCATGTTATGGAACAGTCTGTTTTGCGAATTAAACAAAAATACGAGTGAAAAAAAACAGAGACTACAGTACAGGGTTATGCATGACTCACATAGACATAAATATGGGAGCACATCACTTTATCATCTGAAAATACAGTTTATTGTAAGATGTGTAAAACTGAGCTCTCGAATTTCATAGGGTGACAACTAGAGAAAACTAATTCATGGCAGAAAATGACGAAAGCTCAGAATGGTGAGTAAGTGCTAAAAATGTACTGAAACTGGAGTCAGAAGTTAAAAATAGTGTGTGTTGTCTGCTTTTCAGTTACTGTGTTGTGGTTCAGCAAAATAAGCACCTTTGGAGGTAGAAGTAAGCTGCATTTTTGACTAAACTGCACAGCTAAATTATTCTAGCTGTTTGTGTGCTAATAAACACAGACTTGCTCATCCACATGTGTCCAGATATTCTTTGAGAATGTTTTTTTTTCTCTCACATATTAGAAAATGGTGTTTTAGGTCATTGAAAAATGAGTTTCACTCCTTTATCTATATTTTTAATGTGGTTGGATGTTTTTGGAAACACTGACACCACACATGTTTATTGCTGTATCATGTGTGGTAAGATAGCTTTAGGAAATGATTTGACATGATGCTACCAACCACACAAACGAATTCATTTCTATTTGCTTTGTTGTTAGAGCAGAGCACCTTAATCATTTTTGGACAGATTGCTAGCTGCACCTTTTCTTTTCCTGAGTAATTGAAGCCATAATGAACCGATAAATGGATTATGGAAATCATCATTAGTTGCAGTTTTACACTGCGGTGCTTCTTACAAGGCTGTATAACTGGCAATAGAAATATTTTTGAAGGTGCCACTAACAGTGACCTCAGCTTAGAGTCTTTCAGCAAATTAATAACTATTAATATGACTGCTCTTCAGTGGACGGTGATCACTTCACATAACTGCTTTCAATGAAATCTGAGATATGAGCCTTTTAAAGATTTTATGAGCCCTTTAAAGAATTTTGAAGACATCCTGGTGCTTTAAAGGTTCTTTAGTTAAAGTTCTATATAAAATCATGAACAACCAAGATTTTGTGGGTTCTTTGCATCATGCAAGGGTTCTTTAGATTGATGGAAAATATGCTGTAGATGGTTCTATATAGAACCTTTTTGAAAAGGTTCTATATAACACCAAAAAGGGCTCCACTGTTGTTCCAAGCCAAAGAACCCTTTTTTGGTATGTAGAACCTTTTTTTTGTTAAGAGTGTAGATTGGGGGTTTAGTACAATAACAAGGCATGTAAAGAATATTGTAATTATTACATGTAAATATTCTGTAATAGTGTTAAATATCAAAATATAATGCTGTGCAATAATGGAGAGAATGTGTGGATGGACATTGTTAGAGATTTCTTGTGTATTTGTTGATAACTCTATAAGTGATAGGGGCTAGAAATAAAAAAACGTAAAAAAACACTAGAAGTTAACTAACAAAAGATCCTTGCAAACTGTTGCCTTCATTTTTAAAGTTGACTGAACATCTGTAGAGTAATTGGCCTTTAAAAGTGGGCAGGGCTTTTTTGACTGTGGGACTAGGAGACTGCTGTTAAGGGAAAATGAAATAAATCAAAACCAGCTTTTAAACATTTAATACTGCTTGCTCCGTTTTATTTAGCTGCTCTAGTTGCCATCAGTGGGCTACACTGGGGGGGGATAAATTAGCCCTCGATCCTGCATACACCTTAAGAAGTGGGTAGTTGTGCACTTGCTGGGCAGTAAGCATTTATTTGTTTAAAAGAAAACACTAACTTTAAAATCAATAGAAATAAACAATAGATTGTATGTGTGAGTATGTTAGCTTAACCATTTCCAAACCTGTCCTTAATGAAGTCTAGTATTTACAGTTTGCATCCAACAGCTGCTTCAGCTAATTATTCCTTCATTAAATTATGTGAGCTATCGATGGATTTAATAAATCTATGCGATGGCTGGAGTGCACTGAGAAATCAGGAACCGAGCCTGTATGCTTCTAACTGTATTCTTATAATTCAACAAATATGATTATTCAATTATTCAAAAACAGGAAAAGCAAATACCTGCATTAGTTTTTATCAGTCCGATGGGAAAGAAAGTTTTGTTTTTGAAGCTATGTGCTAGCAAATCACCAGTAGCGCAGAGTAGTAACAGATCTAAAGATAACAAGATAATCGTCCTGTACATCATGCAAAAAGTCAGATGGTCCTTTCCTGTCAAAGCAATGGTGATACCTTGTTATTAGTTTTTTGTTTATACTCTAATGGTATATATAATCTGATAGTTTTAGTGGCCAAAACACACTTACGTCTGAGTTTTAAACAAAACACAGTACAGTAAACTTTGCCCAGTAGTGTGTGTATAAAACTTTCTAATATAATAACAAAACATATATATGTTTTTATATATGTGTGTGTGTATGTATATATGTATATATGTGTTTATATATATATATATATATATATATATATATATATATATATATATTGTGTGTGTGTGTGTGTGTAAGATTGGTTAAGAAGATTAGTTAACAGATTATGTGAGTTTAATTGACGGGCTACATGTATGTGTGTGTAAAGCTAGTGTAAGGCAAATAAAATTCAAGCAAGTGCAAGATATGCTACAGGGATGATGCTCTGAATAGCAATAACGTTAGCCAGCCAGAGGTCCTGATCAATCAAGCTGAGCTTTCTTCCACAGCAGTGTAGGGCTTTTCTCTCAAAGCCTGCTCAAACCAACCACAGGCTCCTCTCTCCACCTCTCCACTTTCTTCTCTAAACTGATTATGCCTCCATTGTTTTTACAGTATATTTTAAGTATTCTCTTTCACACTGCAGCGTAGGGCTTTTGCCCATGCTGCCTGGTCTGGGGGTACTTGTAATTCAATGATGTGTCGGTGTACAGGGGACCAGGGCCAGCCGAGCCTGCTGGAAGTGAATTATACCCTCTCAATTAAATCTGAGAAATATTGAATTGCAAACTCTGAAGATTCCAGTCACGCTGGGAAGCCGCATAGAGGCTGACTGACTACCTCTTCGACCCTGTCAGCAGCAAGGCTGGGCTTGAACAGTTCAAGCTCACACACACACACACACACACACACTTGCATGCTGTTTTAGAAAGCTCATGCACGAAAGCTCATGCTCTTTTAACATATTGCAGTTTCACCTGTAGTTGTGATGTGTGCTAATTGCTAGCTAAGATTACTTAGTTATATAACTGAGGGGCTACATAAATTCAGGCTCTGAATTTTTGTTTCCTGTTCAGTGGGTTTAAAAATGGTGCATTAGTGTATGTAAGTTTTATTATATGAGCAAGATATAACGTACATGAAAAATAAACCTGAGGGTAAGTCGACTGCATCAACGACAAAATCCCAAATATGAATAAAAATGAAAATATATCAAAAGCCCTGTTTAGAATAGCTCATCAGGACAATGTCTGTTTGTACATGTCCAGACAGCAATACAAATACTGCAGGAAGAGCGAGTTTCTAGTGGGTTGTATTTTCTCCAATCTAATATTTGCATCACATGTAGTCAAATGAGCGTGGTCAGTATTTCTAGAAAATTAAAAGTCACCCCTTAAATCAGTCTGTGGGATCTTGCCTTTCTGATTTTCTTTCTCCTTCTTGCTAGTGCTTTTCCACTATAGAGAGGATGGAGAGGAAGTTCTGGAATCTAGACCAAGTAAGAGGTTGCAAGATTCTTCCACAGCATCCATCATTTGTGATTTGATTAGTGTTTGATATAGATACACAGTAGGGATCTATCGATCTGTATTGATGCATTAACCACATAGCAAACGATCTGCTGTCATCAATGTGATGCATAAATATTTATGCACGTGTGTTTATTTTCACACCTATTCCAACATTATCTGCATGATTACTCTGTGTACATTTCTATGTTGTGGCTGCGTGCAGTGTAAGCATGTTACTGTCTGCCAAATAACAATATAAAATAAGGCCTCACTTCCGTGTTCACATTAAAGTGCCTAATGATGCAGCAGCAATCTACTAGTCGTCTGAGCAGTAAAAGCCAAGAAAACTAAGTCATAGGTGATTCTAGTTTTATAACAATAACGGACAGACACATTTTTGCCATTTGCAAGGAATGTAGGTGTGAATTAAGATACCCAGGTAATTCCACAGACTTTTCAGCTCACCTGGAAAGATGACACAGTGTTGAAGCCAGAGGCTTGATTGTGAGGTATTTCATCATTTTTTTTTTTTACGGAGAGTTTCTCCAAGGAACTCAGACAAGTCGTAGATCTGGTCCATAACTCAGCTTTACTGAATAACTCAGAAACGATATACAAAAGCAAAGGGAAACCTGAAACCGTTCCTGTTCAGTCTAGCACTTGGCTCTAACTGCTAGCTGGCTAGGCAGCTCTGTTTACTACTAGGCTCACGCTGTTTACCTCAGCATGCAGCCCTGCCCATCAAAATAAGAGTCCTCACAACAACCGAATCACATTGCATTGTGATACATTTTGAAGTATTGAAAATCATTGTATTGTTGGATAAAAGAATGTACACTGTCCACAATCAACTTGTGATTTACACCCCTAATACACACACTACCTCCTAAATGTGAGATAAAGCAGTGGTCACAAACCTATTTTTCTGGCTCTACCATAAAAAAATCACAGAGATGTTTCTTCAGTTTGGACTAAAATTATCAGACCACTGCTGGCTTTGGAGAAAAACAGGTAATTTGGCCTGTAATGTTCTCAGAGGAGAGATAAAAATGGATCACTAAGGAACCTGTAAAAGAGAAAATTATCTTAAATTTAGTCTTTTCCAAATAGAGTTTATCATGTTTGTCAAGCTAAAGTGAGCTGGAAGAGATCAAATGCCACAGTACTATAAGCATACACTGCTGATCTCCACATTGCATTTTGTGAGTTTGTTGGTTTCTGAGTTAGTTGCGTGCAGCTGAGTCACTGTGATGTAGCCTGGAGTCTGTCGTATAGTATCAAACAACAGAACCACCAGTGTTTATCTCCACAGTCCAGTATACTAAAATGAAAGTTTGGAAAAAAGCTTATAAAGTCCAGCTATTACAGATGTGTGAAGGTCAACCTCTCAGCTGCCCTCTGAAGTTTTAGCTAATCAACAAAGATCCTGCAAAGCAAGGTGAGATTTCAGGCAAGCATATCACCACTGTCATGCAAAAAACCTTTAAATCTCCATTTTTTGTCATTTTTACTGGAAAACTTTAGTTACCCTTTGCATTGTATTAAAATTTCATGATGAACAGACCAAAAGAAATTGTCCAAAATTACTTGAAAAAAATCTGGTTACACTAACTTCCATTACAAGTTAAGAACATTTTTTTTTCCTGTAAAATAATTTTGAAGACACGGTTTTGTTCTGAGAGCAACAATATCAGAAACATTTAATAAATAACTTCATTCGAAAGACAATGTCATCTTCATTCGAACAGCCTAATCGCTCCTAATGGCCCAATAATAAGTGAATACAATCTAATGTGTACATATTATTTAATATTATTTTGTACTTTTTTCCTGATCCTGTTTGGGGGATCAGAGGAACTTGCTTTGCTTCTAAAAGTTCCAGGTCCAGAGCTAACTTAGCTGCTCTAGGGTAATAGCTAGTCACTTTCGCAAAGTGCGGGTCACTCTGAAACAAATTAGGTTACTAAGCACATCAGCATTTATTTTCAGTTCCACATTATCAAGCTAAACTTAATATAAAGTAAAATAAGTACAAGATGAAGAGCCATGCAGGTACAGCTAGCATCACAGTGACTTCTTAACAAATCTCTCTCTCTCTCTCTCTCTCTCTCTCAAACAGAGAAAACTGACTATTGGTGCATGCTCCTGAACACTTCTTAAACGCACATAAACACTAGTTAATTTCCCAACATATTTAGCAAGCCACTTAACAATAAATAAGTCCTCTCTAATTCTGACTCAGTTCTCTTCCCAACTCTGTGATTATCGCCTTTTACAATCGCCATCAGGTTACTTGTCAGTCATCGATGATATCTGGTTACATTGCCCTGGCGTAGTGTTGATAGCACTCACTGACTTAGTATCAACTCATAACGAAACAATAGCAACGTCAAGTTATACACTGTGTGGAATAGTCTAAAAAAACTGAAGAAGAAAGGGCCAATGGATGTTATGTTGTTAATATGTGTGTTGTAAAATGTTTAATTTGCCCCAGATATTTCTTTTTTCCAACAAACAACATTTAATTTTGTTGCACAGGGGTTAGATAGTTCTAGTTTAAGTTGGCTACCTGGAATCTTTGCACCTGAGCTGCTAAATCATGTGTAAAAGAGTGGGAGAGTGATTTACAGGCAAGGTTTATGAGGTACTCCCAATCTAAAAACTACGGGAAGCATTGGCCTGGTTTTACATTGCTCTACCCAAAGCTACTTTAGATGCTGACAGCCTGCTGGTTTTTGTGCTTCTCCCAGCTACAGAACTTGTGATGCTGGTAAGCATTCCTTTTTTTGCGGGCTGGGGAGTTACGCAGGACTGTCTCTGAAGAGCAGGCTGTAGCAAAGCATTATGGTATTTACAGTACTGTCTAAAGAAGCCTCATTGAGTGTGAAAGCATGGATTTCCCAGCCTCTGAAGGGAATATTTTCACCAGTCTTACTCTGTTCATTTCCTGTCCAGCTGTATTGAAATAGTGAAAAAGTTCAGGGGTGAAGCTCTCTAAAAATGAGTTCAGTAAGTGTTCAAAATCGAGTAAACATATCAGAGGAGAAAACAGCAAACCTAAAATCTAAAGGCCACAGCAGCAAACCAACTCAACAAACATCAACAAACTGAGATGTTTAGTTGGTTTACTGTATATTTGTGTGTTTGTTGAAAGACTCTAGAATGTCCTCCCCCCTTTCGCACTGTCCTAGAGTGTTCTCTCCCCCAGTTACATGGTTCTGGAATGCTCTGCCTCCTTCATACTGTTCTAGAATGTTCTTCCTATCCATATTTCTAGAATTCTAGTTTCTAGTTCTAGAATGTTTTCTATTCACACTGCTCCTAAATGTCCTCTAGAACAGTCTTGAAAGTTCTCCCCATTCAAATTATTCGAGACTGTTCTCTCCCTATTTACACTATTCAAGAATGTTCTCCCTGATTTATACTGTTCCAGAATGTTATCCTTCATTCACAGTTCTAGAATTGTATTGCACTGTATTATTCAGTAGTTGACTGTATACCTTACACTACCCCACATGTGGTCTCTTACACTGTGTTCATCATTCTGCCCATAGTACTACACCTTGCTCCGCTGTGTATTCACAGTACAGTGTTATTACTGCCATCTACCTTATTATTTACTTCCAGTCCCCTGTGCTGTTTAGTGCCACTTCTTTATTTATTATTACTTGTTGCCTGGTGTACTTGTCTAGTATGTGCAATATCCTTCTTGTATGTGCAATACCTCCCTCCCCTGTTGCCCCCTGTGTACTTCTATTTATTTTTTATGTGTAAGAGCATGCTGCTGGAGTATTTCGTGTTTTTCAATGCCCTGGTATTCTGAATCTAGAATCTAAAAAGTTTTTTCTCTTCTTACTGTTCTAGCATTGTCCGTCCTCCATTCACACTGTTCCAAAATGTTCTCTCCCCTTCACTCTGTTGTAGAATGTTTCCCCCCCACTGACACTGAATGTTATCTCCCTTTATGCTTGAGTGTTCTCTTTCCTTCAAACTGTTCTAGAATGTTTTCCCCTTCACATTGTTCTAGAGTGCTCTCCCCATTCATACTGTTTAAGGATGTTCTTGCTTCCATTCACACTGCTCTAGAATTATCTCTATTTGCTCAGTTCTGTAGTGTTATCTCCCTTCACACTGTTCTAGAATGTTCTCTTCCCCTCACACTATTCTAGAATATTTTCCCCTTCACACTGTTTTAGAGTGTTCTTCCCATTCGTTCTAGAATGTTCTCCATTTGCACTGCTCTAGGACGTCTTCCTCATTTATACTGTTTAAGAATGTTCTTTCTTCCATTCCCACTGCTCTAGAATGTTCTCTCTTCTTCCCTACAGTTCTGTGATGTTCTTTCACCTGTTCTAGAATGTTTTCCCCCATTGACAATGAATGTTCTCTCCCATCACACTCATTCTCCCCATTCATACTTTTCTAGAATGGTCTCCTCCATTCACACTGCTCTAGGACGTTTTTCTCATTCATGCTGTACAAGAATGTTTTCTTCCATTCAGATGGTTATGGAATGTTCTCCCCTGTTCAAACTGTTCTAGAATGTTCTCTCCCCTTCACACTGTTCTCCTGCACTGACACAGCATGTTATCACCCTTCACTCTGTTCTAGAATGTGCTCCACATTTACACTGTTCTAGAATGTTCTCCCCCTTTGACACTGAATGTCATCCTCCTTTATGTGGTTAAAGAATATTCTCCTCTTCACACTGTTCTAGGATGTTCTCCCCCATTGACACTGAATGATATCTCCCTTCATGCTGTTCTAGAATGTTTTCCTTGTTCACACTGTTCTAGATGCCCCATTGACTCTGAATTTTATCTCCCTTCACACTGTCCTAGAATAATTTCACCTTCCCACTGTTCTAGAGCGTTCTCCTCATTCACACTGCTCTAGAATGTTCTCCTCCATTCAGACTGGTTTATTTGGTATGTCAGTTATTTTTCTAAACATTCTAAATAGCATTGGAATGCTGGTGGTTGTTGGTGTTTGTTGGTGTTCGTTGGTGTTTATTAGTGTTTGTTGGAGCTTGTTGGTGTTTGTTGGGTTGGTGTGCTCTGTAAAGTAGAATTCCTAGGAGCCCATTGCACTGCAGGGTTTAGTGTTTCTCTGGCTTTATCACTGGATTAACTCATGAGCTAATGTTCTAAATCTTTGATGAATGGAATCTGTTGTGTTAAAGCTGTTGTAGAATGTAGACTGAGACACCTTATATGTATGTTTAGCAGGCTTGGCCTAGCTTTAGAGTCATTTCTTTCAGTCTATGAGACTGCAAACCTGAAAGCCTGTGACATGGCAGAGCTTTTGCATGTCTTTGACATCTTATGATTCTGAAAGCCAAGATCAATACAAGATCAATACGAGATCATCTGTTAAACTGAAAAAGGAGGAAAAAAAAATCACTGTTGTCCCTCAACCCCTTCACAATCAGCTGCTAACTGGTCAGTGTGTCCAGAGGGCCATACTTGGATTTAACATTGCTGAGGCATCGAAAAGAGTATAAACTGTATTCATTAAGTGCAATGTAATTAAAGCCACACACTGATTTTTGCAGATATTTTTTTTTGTTTACAGCAGTTAAGGCAATTCCCTTAAGATGCCCCTAGAATTTAGAATAGGTTTCTTACACCATTATGAGCTCATATATAAAGGTTTTTGGTTTCACTGTGTACAAACAATGATATGCAAACAAAGCAATTACAACTTTAAAGTTGTTTGTTGAAGTTATTGACTGGCTTTTTTTGCATCTAGAGCAAGAGCTGTGAATTTATAATGAGCAGTATAACTTCTACTTTTTTCCATTTCATAGCAAATCAAGTCACCAATTTGTTGTTCTCAAATTGCAAACTGTACCTTTAAGGCATTGTGTATTCATAGAAGCTATTCTGTGGTTTCATGCCATGACACCAAACATGAAGTGACACCAAATATGAAATAGTGTCAAAGTTCTATGCGGAAAGATAGATTTACACATTTATAAAATATATTAGAATAATATAGCAAATGCTACAGAATGCTGTCCAAAGGGCCTTGTGCTATAGGCATAAGAAAGGTTTATTTCCAAATGTGTGAAAAATGTCTTTTTGGACGTCAGGAGGGTTTACTTATTCATAGTGACAGATCTCATTGTTTTTCACATGCACACATTCCTGTGTGAGCCTACAGCTATTCATTCTCCAGGTGTATTGTTCGTCTGATGCCAAGGCACTAGGGCTGCATGATATGGACAAAATACTAGTATTGTGATGATATTGCAATGATTTTACTAGATATATGGTTGCAGTATAGCACAAGAATAACAGTACATATTCAGTATATCAGTTTCTTGCCCTTTACAGCAGCAGATTTAGTTCTGTTGTTTGTCACTAAAAAAGAATAAATTCTATATCTAATATGATACATACAGTTGTATGTTGTTGCCCCTTTTTAATGTACTGTTACTGTTTTTTTGTTGGATTTAACATATTGGAAAAAAAAATAAAACCTAAAATGTGGCCTGTGCAAAAGTCATGGCATGCTTTATGTTTTTTTGTCTGTGTTAAACTTAGCAAATACATAGAAATTATGCACTGCAGTTTACAGAACATATAATATTTTAGTGTGTTCTCTGAATATGATGTGTTAATTTTTTCACTTAGAATTAAACAAAATACATAATTTGACTGGGGTTGTTCAAACATATGCTTACGACTGTATAATTCTGAAAAAAAATGTTTTGGTCATAAATTCACAAGAAAAAAAGGAATTATGAGTGCAGTGAATAAGAGTGGTAAACAATTGAATTTAAGGCAGGGCAAGGCTGATCAGTGCTTCATTTCTCGATTCTGTAGTATTTAATGCACATAAACATTTTTTGATGAAAAGTAAATTGAAGAACTTTATAACTGTGGCTCGCACACAGGGGTACAGGATGTTCGTGATGTGCAGGACTCAAACTCCTTGATTTGCTTGAACTCCTCAGAGTAAACAGCCGAGGTAACTATGGAAACAGCAGACAGCACTGATATACAAACTTTCTGAGCCACTACTCTCCAAAAATGTAGTCTGGGTTTTGTAAAAAAAAAACCCTCAACTCACGCAGAAAAAGGTATCACCCATGATGGCTTCCAAACGCATGGAAGAACACGGAATTGATGAGTATGAAATGAAATGGCAACTAATTGTGTTGTTTTATTGAAAATATATTTTGTAAAGGAACAACTGCTGTTTCACAGTGTTGTTCCGAACGAAGCTCCAAATGTGTTTATTTTTGTAGATGGACAGTAATCACATAATGCTGATGGAAATAATAGGTAGTGGTGTTGGCTATTAGGCTAGCTGAACAGTCCTGCTCACTGACAGCTCAGTCTGCATGTGTCATCATTCATGCAGCCACTGTGTTTTGGCTTAGTGACAACACAATAACATTGGTGTGTGAGATTTTATGAAAAGGTTACTCTCAAAAATACGTCATCAGTAATATAGCCTCGGTACCTTTTGTGACAATCATCCCAAGAACCCCCAAATTGATCTCACATAATAGCAAAAAGGGGAGGGGGCATGTCCCTTGTCCCCCCACCACTTTATTTTTTACCAGTTAAACCAGGCACCCTGATCTTTGCAGCAAACCCAAAGGCTAAACAAATGACTGTATTTAAACCATTTTTGCTTTGAAGAATGGAGATAAAGCTCTGTAGAAGAGTGGCGGCATCATAAATGGCTTGGCAGTCAGTGCTGTGCAGTGTCGTGTTCTTTTCACCCGAAGATGAACCAGCAGGGTGAAAACGTTCTCATTGATTAATATTAGGGAGCTGCTTTGATGGGTGAGCTTCTACAATGGTTATAATTAGATTGGTTTTATAGAATTTTCATATGCGTCAAGGGATTATTATCTGTAGTATGAAAGTGTGTCTCATTATCTTGTTATGCAAATTACAGGCCATGTAATATGTGATGAAACCACATAAGCAGTATATTCATTTTTTAAGGGGCTGGTGTTATATTGCCACTGTGTGTGTGTGTGTGTGTGTGTGTGTGTGTGTGGTTGAACGGTGGATTTGTAGATATTAAAGCTTTAGATTTTCATCCCATCTGGGAGTGTGTGAATTATTAATCCTGTGATGTAGGTGTAGCAAATCACTGAGCCATACACAGACTTCAGGGACTATTTGTGTGAAGTGTTTCTGCTTAACAGCTTTCTCCCTGCTAGATAATATATGAGACAGTACACAAGAAAATGTCAAATGGTGACTGCAAATATAAAAACGTCTTCATTGTATTGGAATTCATTGTTCAGAACATTTTAACTCCTCTTGGTAAAAATAAAGTACAAGAAAAAGGCCACTGTAGGACCTTTTATTGTATAATTTTCTATGATTTGCTTCATTGTACCTCATGGTAAGTGACTCATGAGCCTCGATGCACGTTGGCATAAGGTCCCACCTGAGTTCAAATGGTAGAGGGGGTCAGTGAAGTAATTACTGGGGAGGGGAGGGACAGCCACACTGGGGCCTATGGCACAGAGCACCATCACATAGAGTGCACCCATAACTCACAGAAAGATTCAGTTTCTTAACATACCTCAGCAGAACTGGGTTGCACCAGTTTTATGTAAGTTTGTACATTGGTACTTTAGTAGGTTTGTGCGCAAAGTCTTACTAAAGTTTGTAAGTTAGTTTCATATTACCATGGTACTAAATTTGGTTGCACCTACAGTCTGAAAGTACTGTCTTAACTAGTAACAACTAACTAATGTCTACACAGTTATAAACACTAAAGACCATCACTTTAACATGACATGACAGATTCATAACTAATCATTAAACATGCTACCCTGGAATTGCAACAGTAGCAATGGCAAAGTCAGGCCAACTGACACAACAGCACCATGATTCCACAACTAGTGTCATACACAAGGCCTGTGGGATAAGTCAGGTCTGTGGCGTAATCCTATCCAGCCTGTGAAATTATTTCAGTTTTGTATTAATATTAGCCCGTTTCACAATGTGCTGCATTACAATCTTGTATCTCCATTTTTAACGTTTTTCAGTTTTTGACATAATTTGAAAATGCCTGTTGCTCTTTATATCATTGTATGTAAATTTCATGATGATTCAACTAATAGAAATGACCTAAAATGACTTGGGGGGGGGAAAAAAGTCTGATTCCATTGACTTACATTAAAAGTAAAGTAGGTTTTTTCCTTCTCCTGTAAAATGACCATTTTGGACATACAAGGTTAAACTATCCTTTATGTTCAGAACATGAAACAGTGGGACATTTCACAAATCTGTCACAGGAGAGTGGGAGAAAGTGTCTGGTGAGCTGTTTTTAGCAGCTGGAAAAGCATGGCTATTTTGTAATAGTCATAATTTAAGACAGAAAACATTATTTTAGCTGGTGCCGAGCGCTCGGCTACCCCGCTACAAATGGCATCACAGTATTCAGACACCAGCTGGCGACGACTGGATTTCTCTATACTATCGTAGTAGTTTAAGGGGTGAACCGCAAAATATCAACACCAGACGAACAGAGTCCTCTTTTAGGTACGTTTAAACTGAAAGCGGTGTTTTGTGTCTTGTTTGATCCACAGTATCATCAGTTGTCTGTGTTGTGCGAGTGACGAAGCGCTGCTTCTAGTTAGCCAGCTGCTAAAAACAGCTAGCCTGGAAAGACAGCGCTCTCCCGCTCTCCAATGCCTCACAGCTTCCTCAGTTTACTTTCGTTTAAATCAGGGCTGTAACTCACATTAACCCACTTCTTTCTTTCACTTTCGTTGCTTGGGAATGCACTCATACTAAATTATGACTATCCGAGCGCTGTAACAGCGCTGTAGTTGTGAGGAGTGTGACTGTGATTTAACGCTGCTAAAGCTTGTTAGGATGTTAGAGGTGAGTTCACCGTAGGACAGTACAGTTACACCACTGACCTCGTCACTCACACTCGGTCACAGGAGATCAGATCGCCGTCGCTCCACTCAAACAGGGAATGTATAACTCCGCGTTTCAGCCGTTGCTAAAGACTCATCCTCCTCGTGGCCCCCTCCCTCACTAATCATGTAGAAAAACTCGGAAGTGCGCCCTCTCCTGGCGACAGCAGAGTAGTGTCGCTTTCCTTGCAATAGAAAACACCACCAAGGCTTTCTCTGAACGTGGGAGTGTGAGAATGGTGTATTATATCGAACATTTATCGAACGTGTCGTATCGCTCTATCGAGGAAAAGTTATATCGCGATAATTATCGTTATTATCGCTTTATCGCCCAGCCCTAAAATATTTATATAGTATTTATAGTTCAAGTATTCATGTAATATTTCTGCTCTTTCTACTACTACTACAACTACTACAAGTGCCTGTATTTTGCTGTTGACACATTTGACACATTGCAATATAATGGCCAGTTTGGGTCATAGCAAAATGTTGATTAAAAATGACATTTTTTCATTCTCTGGCCCATGGATTTGTTGAGATTTTTTAATAAAGTCCTTATCGAGGTAGAGTTTGACACCCTGGTCTACAAGTTTTGGCATCTTCTCAGTCTAATGGAACTTGGAGCTAAAGTGTAAGCTTCATGTTTGGAGCTGAAAGTTTAAGGACATACATTCTGTTTCTAAACTGAGACCCCACATTTCACTAAACACATCGACTAGATGAGGTGGGAGATCATAAATAAAGGGATCTGAGACCTGTTCTCCGTACATTATCTCTCTAGTTTCTTGATCCTCACTTGTGGAATCTTCCCTTCATTTCACTTCTTAGTGGAGTTTAGGTCAGGGAACTGTAATGGCTGCTGCAAATGCTTGAATTCATGGCCAAGAAATAATTTTTCTGTGAATTTGGAGATATGAATGTGAAACATTGTTCTTTTGGAAGATCTAAATATGGCTGTTTCTTAGCTTCCTGACCGAGTCCGTCAAAGTCTGCATGTGAAAGAACACAGAAAACAGCCCCACAACATCACTAATCCACCACCAAACTACACTGTGGGGATACTGAAGTATTTTCCTCTTAACCTGGTCGACTCAAAATTCCAAGCAAATTCCAAGTGCTTTGGTTTGTGCTTTGATGACATCAGAAGTTTTATTTTTTACAAGGCTTAGCTTTTTTTGTTGGTAGAGAGCATGTAATTGTATTTTTGGAGACTTGACTACCTCAAACAACTCCTAAAATTGGCCAACTGAACTTGTGTCCGCTTGTGTCCTCTTCCAGACAGGTTCATCACAATTTCAGTGAAGAACAGCTTTACTGTTATTGCTCTAATAAGGCAATAATGAGAGAGATATTTTCCGGTGTGAACCTTTTATAGTCTTTACTTGATGTATGAAGGTCAGTGATCTTTCCCATGTTGATGGTTGAATAACGGTTTTCGTTTTGGGTGCCATATTTATTACCCAGTGAAACAGAAAGTCATGGACGACTACTTAAGAACTCCTAAAATTTCTTTAGGAAGGCAGGGTACACAAAACAATAACACAGGGGTGCTGATAATTGAAGCATATGTTTTGAAAAAAGTGTTTATTTATATATGTATTTATGTTTATTTATCTATTTATAAATGTATCTCATTGAAAGTGTAAATGGTATTATATTTTTTGGTCTTTTTTTTTTTCATTTTTATCAAGGATGCCAATAATCCTGCCTCATGCAGCATTGCACCTTTCCTTTTGACAACAGACTAATTAAAGTTGAAACATGTTTAAAATGTAAACATAAGATCTCATACACTATTATAATTGCCATTTATTGCCAAATGCAAGATGTGTAATGCAAAAATCAAGTCAAAATCACTTCACCTGCTCATTGTCTTTCATGGTAATTTGCCTATTGACCATCCCAGCAGGCTGAGACTTTTCAGACATACGAAATTATACTAGGGTTATGAACACAGCTGAAAGTAAAACCACAGCACACAGCATTTAGTGCTTTTAGCTAAGCTATATTAACCAAAGAAGTCATGATCATTGTGCTGTGTGTGTGTTTCCATTGGTTTCAATAACACCTACAGCTGCTTAGAGGGAGATGTAAATATTTAGTAAATACTCAACCACTAAAATAGTTTGTGAGGTGCAACCCATTTTGATTTTGTAATGCGTAAACCTTAATAAACACCTATAACCAGGTGCCTCAGTTCATTTCCATCAAGACTACACAGACAACCCTGACGTGTGTGTATGTCCCTCTTAGGGCTGCACAATATATCATATTTTTATCGATATCACAATATTTGTTTCCGCGATAAACACATCATTAGAGCGGCGATGACAGAACAAATCTAATTACCTCATATACGCCGTGCCAGAGAGACATCATTACATTACTAGCACAACTGTTACAAGCCTGCTTCTCTGCACTGGGACTGAACCTGCTCTCCATGCGGGAGATGAGTAACTTAAAATTAAGTTATGAGCATGTAGCAAAGGGGAAAACACACAGCACACAGGCTAGCTCAGGCTCTCCTGTTTTGCTGCTAGCCAGCTGGGCCACTGAAGCTTGTTACCTTATGTCCCCTAGAGTCCTTCAAAATAAGAGTCCTGGACCATCTAAGAACATGGTGCCTAATTACACTCAACCAAAAGCATGAACAATATATATATATATATATATATATATATATATATATATAGTTCACAAAAAATGTTCTTGCAATTCTGATTTAAGTAGTTGTTAGTATTTTATTTTCAATTTTGCAGAATAGTAAATGATGCTTTTTTAATTTTGTATTTTGCTTCTTGTTTAAAGAGGGATTTAAAGAGAGGTTGGTTAGATTTCTGTTTACACATCCCAAAAATGTCTGCACTAGCATAACATCCAGCCAGAGACACTTTATTTTGTTTGTAATTTTTCGCTTCTCATATCATCATCGTGAAATCCAGCTTTGTCGAACGTTGCATTTTATGTCAATATCGTGCAGCCCTAGTCCCTCTTATTCATAATGCATCTGATCTATGGTAGCTGTTTTCAAACAAAAAACATTGTTATTAACTTACAATGTAATATATGCATTATTTATAACTATTAAATAGATTTAGGTTAATGTTAAATGTTAATGAGTGGAGTGGCATGCCTTGAGAGCATCAGCTTGTGTGAGACATAACAATAGCGTTACCCACTATTGTTATGTCTCAAACAAGCAAAAGCTTTCAAGGCATGCCACAAGCATTTTTTTTTTGTCTTTTTTTTCGTTGCAAGTCATTTTCGTATGGAAAGGCTTACTCATTTCTTTTGCACTGAGGCCCATAAGATCCTAGTTATACCACTGGATGAGGTGTGTACTGTGGAGAGCTGCATGGTCTTCTCAGCTTCTGTAATAGCCGCAAACAGAAATTCACAGTGTGAAATGGAAAACTCTAGTGAAGAATCATTTACGGGTGGGCGTGAGGAGCTGGGAGACAGACTTTTAAGGTGTGAACATCAAAACTTAGGGTGTTTATGTGGGTTTCGCACTCTTACCTCTCTGCTGAAGAAGCTTAAAAGCTCATTCGCCCGCCCTACCCTACGCCCCACTGTGTAAAATGAGTGCCGATTTTAATGGCTTGCCAATACCCGTGGAGACGGGGAATGGACAGATATGTTGGTCCATTCATTTCATCATTAACTCAGCGTTAGGACTACCTTCCCTCCCAGTGGAGGTATGCTTAAAAAGACACTAGATTAGCATTTTAAAGAAGCCCTCCCCTGTCCAAAGCTTCGTGATGCTTGCCATGCTGGGCTTTGCAGTTAGCGTGTGTTTGTGGATCTACCTTGTTTTAATCACTTTGTAGGGACAAAATGATAAGAAAGCATGTAGTTTTTGACAATGTGGGGACGTTTTCAGGAAAAAAATGCCAGTTTTACAGTATTGTGTAAGAGTCAGAGACAACGTTTCATTAATTTAATTACTAGTCAAAACAGTCATTAATAAAAGTTAGTAATTTTTCAGGCAATATTTCTAAGGGTATTTAAAAGATATAGGTGAGAGTAAAAGAAAAACAAGTGAAAAAATCAGGAGTTTCCATTTTTTTTTAATTGGAGAAAATGAAAAGCAAAATAATAGAGTTGAAAAATGATTAAAAAAACATAGAGAAAATGGGATTCCTAACAACAATGCAAGACCTAGTAGACCACCAAAACTGTCACCATCAGATAAACAATGCTTAAAGCTCCATCTTTGAAAGAGAGAAGAAAATCCCAGTGATTCGCTCTTTAAATCTGAAAAAATCCACAGGTGTTTCTGTCCATCCTTCCACTGTGAGAAGACAACTCAATGCTATGGTCTGAAAGGATGTGTAGCTGTCAAGAAGCTGTTACTTAGTAAAGGAAATTAACAAAAAAGAAAATTTGCAAATCAAAAAAAGAAACTGCTGGTGTTCTCTTGACAATGGACTGGCCCCTCAGGAGTCCAGAACTCATCATTGAATGTATGTGTATTACTTGGATCCTTGGAAACAGAAAATGCAGCCAACTTCTAAGACTGAACTTGAAGGTGTGGAAAAATATCCCTGCAGATTTCAATGAAAAACTGAAAACGACATTGGAAGCTGTAATGCAGGTAAAAGACAGACACACTAAATAATGACAAAATTAATAACTTGTACTTAATGGCCATTTTTACAAAGAGTTAAAATAGATAGTCAGTGACTTTTGCACAGTACGGTATGTGAAAAAGCAAAAGACCCAAATGATTTCCTTTGGGCTGTGTAGGCTAGGGCTGCTTTAGGTGTGGGCAGAGTAGCAATTTAGCTAAATTGGTTCAGTGGAAACCCCCAATAAAGATAGTAATGCAAAAGTGTAAGTTTGTGCGGCGGTGGTCACACACACACATACACATGTTCATTTTGGTGTGCCTCAAATGGCTGGCTTTATAATGGTCCATCAGCACAAGGCAATGGAGCATGTAACGCGAGTGTGATTTCTGCGGTATCTCACTCAACCATTCCGCCTGCAGCGGAAATCAAACACTTCAGTCTGCGGGCAGTTCTACCACTGTACTTACTGCAGACTCAGTCATTTGCATCCTTTTGTGCTTTTTCTAGGGCTGGAGTTGGTGCATTAGTTCGACTCAGTAAGTGCATAGTAAAACCCAATTGCAGCAATAACAGCCTTTGTCACAAAAGTGTGAACCTCTGTTGCATGTTGAGGATGGCTTCTTTCTTCTCGTCTTGCTTGTCCCTGTCATTCTTTTTCACTCTCTTGTCTGCCGTTCTCCTCTGTGCTCTCCTGCTGTAATGAAGCCGTGGCGTCTGGCTGGCTGTGGCAGTGATAAACAGGGCATGGTGATGAGGGGAGCAGCTTTGGGTCTTATGATGATGGAAGTGGCAGGCTGAATAATTCAGAGCCTGCCTAGAAAGACCTCAGCTGCTGAAGGAGACATTGACATTGAGCACACTACTAGATGTTTGTGTATTTTTCCCACACGCACACGCATGCACATATGTGTCAGCCCACACGCAGAAGCACACACACCAAACAGGTTGCCTCTGTTCTTTGTTCAGGGGTTAATGCATGCACGTTACGACACTATATTGTCCACTAAAGAAGGGCTTAGTGAATCTTTTCTAACTGTGAGTGTATGGTGTGTGTACGCTCTGTTTACCAGATTTCCCCACAATACCAGGACAGCGTTAATATTCTGTGGCTGTGTGGACTTTTTTGAAGACTCATATCATGGAAAAATACATTTTCCTAATTTTTTAAAATAATAAAGATTGATGTAGTATGTAAACATTCTTATAGTTAAAAAAATATTCACTCCCCAGTATATATGTATGTATATGTATATATGTATGTGTGTATATATATATATATATATACATGGAAATCACACTGCTTGTTTTGAATTAACTATCATGATGTCTCTAAAATGAGCATATTTGCATATATCTGCCTGTGCAGTCTACAGCAGTTTAGCCCCGTCCATTCATGCTGAAGTTATAAGGAGTGTTTCAGCCTTGATTGTACTTGAACAACGCACAGAGGCCTTTTATATATTACAATCTTCAAGTCACAGTAACAAAAACAGCCTGTTTAATTCCAAGGGACTGAGGTTGAACAATGATCATGGATCATTGACATGACCGATTCCATAATTCCAAGTCTATCATTTTCAATGCAAAAATTATTTCAAGCATTTATGCTTCTCAGACATCTAAAAATGTATTCTAGCCATCCATATATGCAGGTGAAGTAAACTGTTTAAAAAGGTAATTGAGTTATTTAAGCTCTAGATTGGCATGGTTTTATGTTTGAAATTTTAAAATCATAACATGTTGCAAAACAGGCCAACTTCAACTAATATTCAAATAATTGCAAAACTTTTGTCTGTAAATTCTGATTTCCTCAAATGTCACTCAGCATAATCAACAACAAAGGACATATATTATGACATGCTTTTTAGAAAGTGTGGGCAGGGTATAGACCAAATCAGAATGTCTGTAAATATGTATGTTGACTATATTTCACAAACAGAACATTGGCTGTACTTCACAAACAAAATGTAGTCAGTAATGGAAAAATATTGATGTGTTTGAGGTTGTAATGTCAGATGTTTTAGGGGAATTATATGCTTTGGTCCCTATGCTTTTAAGGTGCTCCCTTTTTTCCTGCTACTGCTGAAAAAGAGAGAGAGAATGAAAGAAAAAGTCTGTTGGGAAGACTGCTTTTTGCTTTCTGCTTTATCTACCCCACAGCTCCCCCATTCTCCTCATTTTATGTTTAAGTTTAATTTCAATACGTGAAACTGCAAATAAATGCTGCCTTGTTTTGGAGCTCCACTGTGCCTTCAGTGTAATTTTGCTGCAGTGAAAAATGCTGAAGTGACTAGGTATCACCTCAGAGCAGCTAACCCTGACCCTAAGACTTTAGAGTAAAAAAGTTTTCTCATCCCCATCCATAGCCAGGAAACAGGATCAGAGAATGTGGGTAATGTGTACCCAAGAACATGCTGGTTTGAGTTTTATAATGGTTTAAATAAGTTTTGCATGTTTTCTAGCTTTCAAAAGCTGGTAGAATTGCTAAAAGTAATTCGAAACCCAGTGAATGCATGGGCAGCGTGAGGCTGAGGTAACAGCTATTAGCATCGTCACAGCAGATAAAGGCTACTTAAAGTTACGTTAAATACTGCAGTGAAAATGAATGACTGATGCATGCTCATGATTAAATGAGAAAACATTACCTCCATGCAGTCTGGTTAATAGTGAAGTTATCAGAGAGGGAAGAGCAGTTTAAAATAGAATATAGCGGCACCAAAACAGCTTTAGTAGCACGCAAGTTTGCCCCTATCAACAACGATAATATTAGGAGCATATATTTCACCAATTTAATAACAAATATATAGAGATGTGCACTAATTCAGTATTTAGATGTTTCTTCACAAGATCACTGAAAGTGTTCCATTTTCTACAATACCTTGGTTAAGTGACTCTTAAATAAGAATGAGAATTGGTACAAAATCCTGTCAGCCAGTGCGGTGCTACCCGTGTTATCCACCTGGAAGTAAGTTCTTTGTTGTTGTGATGCTGTGAAGCTGAATTGTCCCATTGCATCATAAAGGAGTTCAAGGACAAAGATTTCCAAGTACAGATACTAGTTTATGCGTGTTTTCACTGTTCATAAATAACTTTTATAATGACTTTTTCCCATTAATGTGCTGTGGTACCACCTAGCATTCTCTGAGAGATGAAATTAATTATCCTGTTCAGAAGTACATTTATAAAACCTGTGGAACAGATATCAACTTATTAAATAGGTTCTATTTACAGTTATTTTAAATATTTTTTTTATTTAGAATTTCTAAAATTAGCATTTTGAAATCCCTTTTTTTGTCGCCGACACTCATATAAAAGTGAATTAATTGAGTTTATTTGGTCATAAACCCGGAAAAAAATAGGAAAAATGTCAGATAAACACAAAATATACACGTGTGTTTGAGTGTGCATGCACATGTGTGTTTATGTGGGTGTGTGAATATTATTATTATTTGTCTCCTTCCACCTACTTCTTTTGACAGAGCCAGTATGGCAAGCAAAACAGATTGATATTTGCATTTGCACACCTTGTCTTACACATAGACACCCACTTAGACACCTGGCACACCTGCTCTGACGTACACACACACCATCAGCTGTGTGTGCATTTAGCCTTAGAAACATATGGCTGAAGGTCATGAAGAACCTTTGTATGCAGATTAGAAGGAAAAGGCTTGAGAAAGTTTTCACTCTAGAGCCATGTTTATGATGCACCTCCATCACTGTAACTGCCATTAAATGTGCATACATCAGGACACATGCTGTGCCTATAGACATAAACTTGCATAACCTTGAAACCAGACAGCCGTAACTCTTTGTCACTTTACTTGCTTAGTGATGGATAGTGATAAAGACCAGCTACTTATGCAGGCTCTTAAAACAATGGTTCAGCTAAAATTCAAATGTACAGAATTTTCCTCTTAGCTGAGATGTAATCCATCAGCCAAGACCAGTTTAATGTCCAATATTTTGTGGATTTAGATTTGCACTGGAGCTGTGAGGCTAATGTGGCTAACAAGTAATGGAAGCTTACAGCCAGCAGCTTAGCTTTGTGCAAACTCCATGTCTAATTCATCACACACCTCCCTAAGCTATGTAGAGCTGCAGTTAAGAAATCTCATAGTTGTTTGTGGTTTCTGACACTGCTTTCTGACATTATGTACAAATTGGAAAAATGCATTGTCTATCTAAAAACAGTAAAATCAGCCAACTCAAGCTTTACTTTTGTCTGTACACGTAAGCATATAAGAGTCTACATGAGATTTGCAATTAAATCTTATGTGGTTTCTGACACACTGATATCTGCAAATTAGACAAAAGTGCATTGTCTACTAAAAACAGTAATAGCAGCCATCTCAGAGCCTTATTTTTGTCTGTACTTTTCTCATCTTTTATCCTTGGGTTTCAGTCATGTGATTTTTCTGTTGTGGCCACCATATTTGGGACTGAATTTCTGGCTTCACTGCTCTGTACTAATGAAGAAGTGAAAGATGGCTAAAATTACTCACCTTACTTTGGAAGAGAAAATATGTTACCTCAACAAAGTCAATAAAATAGGCTGTGATCCTTATACAGTTTCCCCCAAAGTCCTGCTCCCACTTAAAGTGGCGGAAAGCTACCGAATTTGTGTTTTCCTGATATGTATATTTATCTCCTACACAACCCCGCTCCCTATTCTGGAGAGTTCCTCAAAGCATTTAAAAGCACAGAAGCCTACCGGCTCCTCACGCCAGGGTGGGTAAAGGATCCCATGGTTTTGCATAAAGAGGACAAAAACTCTGTCATCATAGGAAGAGTAAGGCGACATCAGCTAATTAACACAGATGTGAACAATGCTAGCCTTTAGATATCTTTTGCCAATGTTAACAGCCAAGAGATAAACAGTCGTCCCCCTAAAGGAGCTGCAAACAGACGGGTGTAACTTGACTTCTCTGTTTCTGGAGATTTAAATGATGTTTGAATGGATAAACATTTAAATATAAGACAACGTCGTTTGGGTTGGAAAACTACGTCCTGTTTTGACAGACGTGATGTGGTAAGTTTGCTATTGCAGTTAGTGCAGAGTTCACCAGCTCCAGTCCTGCAACCCCTGCACTGCATGATTTTGGTTTCCCTGGTTAAAATACCTTATATTATTAGCTAGCTATACAGTGCAGGGGTGGTCCAAGCCTGGAGTTTGAAAACACTGAATTAAAGGTCTGTAAAGTCTCTCGTCATTCTCAGCTTCTGTCACCTCTTGTAGGTGAATCATTCACAAAGCTAGCACAGTGCATCCCTGATTCGGTCCTCAAAATGGCAGTGACTATACAGTGTGATGTCGCGTGAAATGTGAGAATAAGGGTCTATATGAGATTTTTAAATAACTAGTTGCAGTTTGAGGTAAGTGTGCTTTTTGGGGTTACAGTTTGCATAAGCATCTGTTACTTGTTGGCTACATTCGTACTGTGAATCTCCTGTTCTACCACAAGCCAAAGGTGTTTTATGGGATTGAGATCTGGTGACCGGAGATGACACTGAAGTACACTAGACTCATGTTTGTGGAACCAGTTTGAGATGACTAGTGCTTTGTGACAAGGCGCATTATCTAGCTGCAAGTAACCATTAGAAGACAAGTAGGCATTCAAAACAATGCACAATTGGTATTAAGTGGCCCAGTGTGTGCCATCAGAACATTCCCACACCATTATATCACCACCAACAATTTGAACTGTATCCACATGACAGGTTGGGTCTATATTCCAGTGGACCAGTTTGGGTGCAATTATCATGCTGTTTAAACCAAATTGTGTCTCTACTGCTGTAGCCTCAGGTTCCTGTTCTTGGCTGACAGAAGTGGAAACTGATATGGTCTTCTGCAGTTGTAGCCAATTTGCCTCATGGTCTGCTGTGTTGAGCATTTAGATGCTCTTCTGATCATCACTGTTGTGAGAGTGGTTATTCGGGTTAGACCGTAGACTTCCTGTCAGCCTGAACAAGCCTCACCATTAAAGGCTGCCACCTCAGCCCCAGAAACTTCCTCAACGCTTCAGCACACGAGTGTCTATGCTCACGATGTAATTTAAGGTAGATAGAAGTACTACCTTGTCCCTAACAAATCATCATCTCACAAACAGTTGTCCCTGGATTGAGAATAATCTGAACTAATCAAACCCATTCTTTGTATATAGATCATTTGACTGGATAAAAGGAATCAGTTTAAACATCATAAGAAATACTTGCATATGAAAATGCTTGGATTCCTGGACATTGTGCCCAGAAACAGACTTTATTTTTTCCTGTACAGGCACCCAAAAACCTGGACAATCCAGAGAAATCCTGGAAGGATGGCATCCCTGGCATGACCATTATTCCATTACCTCTCTCACATTTTCGGCCGAACAGCTGCCGCTCACCAGATTTTTTTCATTTTTCACACCATTCTGGGTAACCTCCCGAGACTGTTGTTTGTGAAAATGCCAAATCACCAGCAATTTCAGCTCTGTGTGGCACCAGCAACCATGCCATGGTCAGAGTCACGTAGCTCACATTTTTCCCCCCATTCTGATGTTTGATGTGAACATTAGCTAAAGCTTTTTGACTTGTGTCTGCAATATTTTACATGTTGCACTGCTGCCACATGTTTGACTGGATAATTGCATGACTCAGCAGGTGTACAGGTGTTCCTAATAAAGTGGCTGGTGAGTATATAGACCTAAGCTGAAGTTGGCCTCAAGTGCACCTTCTCCATGTTGAGAAGGTACATAAAGACCACTGAAAGTTACTTTTAGACCAGTTGCAAATAATACAAAATCCTACTCTTTTAAAATATTCTGATAGGAACATGATGTGGGCAAAATGCATGAAAATTCATGCCCAGATGGATTGTTTATGCAAGGTGTTGCCTAGCGATGAAGCCAGAACTGAGCCATCTAGTTAAAAATACCATGTGGAGAGAAACTGATCCAACACATGTCCCTGATACTCTTAAGAGCGTTTAGATGGGCTGTTTGTCTTTATGTTACCTTGTCTAACCACTCCACAATTTTTGCAATTGTAATCCCTCACCTTTGTCCAGACAGCAGTGTTTTAGCACTTAACCTGCCATTGACAGCATGTTAACAACTTACTCTTTTGCTTTCACACACATATAGACATCTGCTGGTTGAGTGAGTGACTTAGACACAGGTGACATTTCCCAATTTCACACTTACCTACCTATCACAGAGGGAGCAAGCAGCAACGTGAAGGACAATGGAATATCTTAACAAGAGGAGAGCAAAAGGGGCAGATTGAGGGGGGGAGAAATGTCATTACACGTGTGTATGGGGGGGGTGTATATATGTGTGTGATGGTGCAGTAATCCATGTTATCCCCCAAAGTTAATCACCTCATACTTCGAGGCTGAAGCCAGCCGTATTGAAACCTCCAGTAACTCAGTTAATGTGAAATTGACTGAGTCCCCATATGTATGTTTGTGTGTGTGTGTTTGAATGCATGCATCAGGAGGAAGGTGTGTGTTTTCAGAATAGTCAGTGGATGTTTAATTGGCTGAAGTGTGCTGTAGATATGATTTATGATATGACCATGGTATATGATTTTGAGGATGGGTACTGTTGGGCTAGTGATTGACATGTCATGAATTGTAAATGTTGGAATTGAATACATTTGACTTTTTCTTGAACTATATTGATGCCTGAAAAACTCTATATCCTTTGTGGTCTGCACGGGCAAGCAGTTGAAGCCCACACTCGCCCTTGGAGTTTTTCTGCTAAACACGAAGCCCGAAATTCTTCATTTGTATGGAAATACTACATGAAATGAAGCAGTTCCACTGTAAAACTACGCTGAAAAACAGGCTCGTGAGCTAAACTGGGTAGGTTTTGAGAACCGCTGTCTAGGGCAGGAGAGGGCCATTTGACTGACAGGCACAACAACCAACCACAGAATGTTCAGCGCCACCTGCCCATTACAAAAATAAACAGGTGTTAGATAATGTGGAGTAGTGGTCAGCAAACTCACTGCAAGCTTACTACCTGCAGTTTCGAACAAAATTCAGGGATAACTTCTTGAAACAGGACAGCATAAATGTTTTCAGCAACTAGGCCTATATCTTGCACTGATATTATCTATAGAGATGCAGCTGCTTTCTACTAGCATTTAGCTTAATGAACAAATGCATCATTTGTTTCCCATCGATCTGATAATACCAGGGTATGGAAGCCAGTTTAAATTCTTTGTGAGGGGTGAGATTCTGAGAGTTGTGATGATTTTAATGTGCAGTTTACATCAGATAGCCAGTGTCCTACTGTGGGCAGAGTGCTTGAGGCTAAAACCTCCTGGAGCACCACAACAACAACAAAAACAAAAAACTCCTCTGCAATGCAGATCTCATACCTCAAAACATACCCAAGCCCCTATTAGCAAGGCAAGCTACTAACAAAATAACTTACTTTTCAAAAAAGTCTAGAACACTTGCCTTTTTTTAAACATGGTATAGATGCCTAGTCAACTACTTACTTGAGCGAATAATCGACTAGCTAAAAATGAATACTTGTGCAGGACCTGACCTGACCTGACAAGGCCCAACTGTTACAGCTGAATTTGAGACCCAAACCCAAGCAAACGTACCTCTACATGACATGCATGTCATTATATGACTTTCTTTTAGTTGGACCTTGACCCCTTAAACCACAAACCTATTAATTAATCTAGTTATTAATCTAAAACACATTATTCAGTAACCATTAATTATTTGGTAACTACTATGAAACTAATATGTAAATTATGTAGTAATATAAATGAGGAATTGAAGTGTGGACCCACATACAGGCTCCTGCAGTTAAAAGCTTTCGAGGAACCAATGCCATTAAAACATAAAGATTTGTACAATGGTAGAATGCCTGCAGTTGTCCCAGTTCTTTCTTAATGATTGATTTCTTAGCTGTTTTCCATCAGCATAGAAATACAGCACGTTAACTCCCTGCAATGGGCCAGTGACGACGTGGCGTTCCATATGAGCGATGTCCCAGTGGACTACAGACTATGCGTGTGACTGATATGACAGACGTGCAGAGTCAGCATGTTCCAGATGTTCCACAGCTGCCTGGAATCCGCGATGCCCACTGCGTCGTGAAAGTCTTGTTACGGCAGGTCGGTGTGCCACTGTCATGATTATTACCTTGTTAAAATCAAATGAGGTGAAAGTACTTTGGGTGTTTAAGATCATGTTTTACAGCGAAGCCTCCAGCAAATTCATGTTTTACTGTATTGTAACTTAAATGTCCACAGCTGTGGTCTGTCTGTCGTCCTGTGGATGATAACGAATAGAAGCGTGGCTGGAAAATTTATCTACAGGTTTAAACATTTTTGTTCACACAAATTATCCTCAGAACAAACCACAACTTAGCAGTAAATGTTCTTGGCTCTCTGAAAGTAGTCACTGTTTGACAGTAAAACCTCATAATCAGTGTTAGGCCTAGTTTGTCAGTTGTCAGAGCTTGGACTTTCTGGAGTCCCTGCTGAGTTTCAGCTTGGCCATTATTAGTCCCTGTCCCTCCTCCACAGAGACACAATACAGCACACAAACCATGACACTATCTGTTCCCTCACACAGACAAGCAGATTATTAGAACATACGGGGAACATACGGCAGAGAGATCCATTACTGATACCAAGAAGGCCTTTCACAGGGGCGAGTCTGTCCTCCAGGAGATGAGGAATAGATAGATGGACAGAGGGAGGTTTAGCAAATATTGCCTCCTGCTCAATCTCACAAACTACCTTTGAAGTACAACTCCAGCATAACACCATGTTTCACTCTGTAAACATGTTAAGACACTTGTAGAGTGAGATGAGTTTTTCTGTGAGATACTTTCTGCACAATTTTATAACACTGGCCAAGGCAGATAGATGGATAGACAGACCTGAAATTGCAAAAAAGATATGTGCTCATTTTTGCTTACATAAATTGTGTAAGTGTTCTATAATGAAATGGTAAATTATTTAAACATCTGTGTCTTCATGTTGTTGTGTTTTAGACCTTCTAAATACATCTTTCATAAATTATTATGATTCAGTATAGTGTGCAGCCATGGTACATGCAAATGTGCAATCTCAATTCAGAGTGTATATTGTTTAGAATTTATGTGTACGCTACCTTTTTACGATGTGTGCCATCATTTGTATTAATAATTGCTGTTATTTTATTCAATATTAACTTATACAGTGTGGGGTGAAATAATAGTAACTGGACAACAGATGTTTGTTTTTTTTCAAAGATGTTTTATTCAATATTTAGTTTTTTGGGGAACATCAAGATGTTTTTAAATGATAGAGAAAAACTGTAATTATCTAGTAATAGTGATTTTGTGATTCATTATCTGCCTTGCGATCTCAACACTACTTCCCAAATACAAGTCATTGTGGATGTTTACTACATTTATTATTAAATGTATTACAACTTCGTTCTCAATTTTCTTTAGCTTTCTTTGTCATTTTAGAATAACAGAATATCTACAGCTCTTTCTTAAAAGTGTATTGCAGTGCAGTAGAATCATGTTATACATGTACAGCACTGTACATTTATCTATTTAATTTCCAGTCAAAATGGCTATTGAGTACAAGTTATTCATCAGGGAAAAAGCAGAAAAACATATTTCACATAAAATTCCACAGAAGCCTCAACAACTAAAGATAATACCACATTTTTAGCATTTATTATGTCCATCCTTTGCTTTCGTTACAGATGATTTCATCCTTTTCAGCAGACTTACTTTCAGTTTTTTAAAAAAAAATCTTCAGGGATATTTTTCCATACCTCCAAAGTTCAGTCTTAGAAGTTGTGCATTTTTGATAATCTCAAACAGTTCAATTCAGTGATCCATTGTTTTGTGAACATCAGCAGCTTCTTTGTGTGATTTGCAAATAGTCTTCGATATATTGTCTATTTCTTTTTCTCAGTAAGGGCTCAGTCAGTTTCTCAGTCAGTTCTTGGCAGCTACACGTCCTGTCAGACCCAGGGAGTTGTCTTCTCACTGTGGAAAGATGGAAAGAAACACCTGTAGAGTCTGAAGCAAGAGTGGAGCTTGTATTTCTCCTCTCTCTCATAGATGAAAGCTTTAAATATTGTTTATCTGATGCTAACAGTTTTGGTGGTCTACCAGTTTTGCATGGTTTTAAAGAGACCCAATCTTTTTATACATTTTTGAACTTTGGAAACTACTGTCTAATCTCCTCAGAAATATCAGTAACTTCCACTGATCATTTTGACTGGAAATTAAATAAATGGTGGGATTACTATGTCAGCAACAAAATTGCTTTTATATAATGAATGGTAGTGTTTTTTTTATTTATATGTTTATACATTATATGTCAGGAACTGTGAGATGTCTTTCACCATCATCTGGTAGACCACAATCATGGACATTGTTTTATGAAAGGTGTGGTTCCTAACCCTGGTCCTGGAGTGCCTCCTTCCTACCTGATCCAACTAATCAGTTAATGAACAAACCTTGCTGAGTTGAAGTTAGTATATTAAAGCAGGAAAACACGTTCTGTAGAGCAGGGCCTGGGTTGGGAACCTGTGCACAGTATAGATTAGCTGAAAGCTTTGCTGTAAATCCCATTTAAGAGCCATTAAATTGGTAGTTTAGAAATGGTTTTATCCTGTAACAATAATTAGATGTTTAGGAACTTAGCAAACATGGTGTTGGTGTGCCAGAGACCTTGCATCTTTTAGCAAAAAACATGTATTTGTTTTGTTTTGGAAGCAGATACAATCAGCTCCCTTGGCTCCTGTTAGTAACTGCGGGGGAGACTCTCTACTTCAGTAAATTTCTCATCGAAAAACCCACTTTGTGCTCGAAGTGTTGACACATGTATTCCACGTCAAGCGAGTGAAACATGGGAATATTTGCCAAAATGTCAGTGTTACCCTCTAAGCTTATGTCCTTCCACTGAAAGAGAACATGAGGAACCGCCACACCGATCACTTTTTCATTCTTTAGCGCTGTCACATGTCCTTGTACACTGATGAGAAACTGACAGCCACTGTCCTGTGTAGATCCATATTCGCTGGCTATGTTGGGCTGTTGAGGGTATGGTTGTGGAGCGAGCTGTAAGACGGGACTCCAGACTGATCATGTGGGCATTCTAATGAGCGGAGAGAAACAGGCAGCTAGGTCGTGAGAGTGATGGAGTAATCCACTGCTGAATAATTCATAGCAACATGTGAAATGAAACATGGCACGAGATTAGTGCTGTTCTGCTCGTCATTCCCATCCCCTGTGGACTCCAGAACCACCACTGAGCCGATTTTCACTCACTTTACCCAAAGCTGCGCTATATCATAAGGATAAACATGGATGTGTATAGAAAGTCATTGGCCTTAGCGTTGTATCGGTGCAGTGAGGTAGCATCCTGCACCAGCATATCAGCACTGGAAGAAGACCTTGTATCTCCAAAACGGAAACTTTACAACTTTAGAAGGAAAAAACAGGAATACTATTATTATATTACTGAACAAAAGCTGTCATGATAACTCTTATGTCTCATGAGATGTTTATGGCTTGGTTATGTCAATGTTATGTTGCAGAGTTTAAGTAAAGTTTTACCAAAATGTTCTTTACTTAGCCATCAAGAAATCAAAAATTATGGAATATATCAGGACAATTAACAGTAATGTTAACATGACACTGTTACATCACTAAACATAAACTATGATGATAACTAATGATATGCAGTACTGTGCAAAAGGCAAGTACAATTATTTCAAACCTATTCATTTATCTTGCCAATAAGTGTGGTGGTGCTTGTGCAAACACCATATATAATTGGAAATCAAAGCAAATGAGCATAAATACAGACAAAAAGTAACAAGAATTTTTTTTGTTTTATATCTAGAGAGCTAATTTGATGAACAAAGTTTGTGTCCAGATGTCTCCTTAATGACCCCAGCCACCACAGAGATTTCCTTCACCAGCACACCTGTTTTACGGTAATGAAACACTGCTTAGACAAACCAGGTATTGGCTGATAACTATGATTAATACTGGGTTGCTAAGAGGAGAAGTTTGAAAGAGTTAAACTAACACATTGACATATGTAAAATCTTGCTGTTTTAATTAAAGTTTTGTACAGTACTGTATGACATCTGCCGTCACATATTTATGGCATGGCTATGTCAGTGTTGCGTAGCGCAGGTCAAGTAAAAATTTACTGGAAAAGCATTCTTGTTTATGTTATTAAACATTCCCATTCCTTTAGTGTATAATTGTGTTTAAAATAGTTTTTGGCCACTTCTTTTAGTCTATTCAGAAAGAAATTTCCATACAACGTTAGAACAGCTTGAGGGAGTTTTGTTGAAAGTATAATTGTAATTCTTTCTGCAGGCTGCTAACACTGCTGGTATAAACGTCCTTGTATTAGCCATAAATGCATTGCACATAAACCGGACTTTCTAAAGACACTTGAATTCTTTTAAGTTGAATTCTCCTCAACTTCGTACACTGCACGAGATAACAAATGTGATTAAATGTTGTGTGTGATTGAATATGTTCAAGGCTCTTTGCCAGGAGAGAGGCAATCAACTGTTTGCCAGGAAATGACTCACTTCAAATACCATCAAGAACGCCACTGAATCTCAAATCTGAAGATTGTGATGTGTTTTCATATGTATAGAGCCAACAGATTTTGTTTACATCTATTAAGATGATCGTTATCTAATGGAAGTTTAGCAGTTGGGGGTTAATAGCTGCTGGAGACGTGACTATGTATCCAGGGCCCATCTCAGCCATCCAAGGAATTAATATATGCAATTCATTATCTTGTTTGCATCCTTTCTTAAAGGCTGTGCATAACAAGATGCCGTCGCTCAATTTCTTTTCTAGCTAGGTGCCATGTGGGCAGCGTTGCATTTCTCTGGCTGGTGTTTTCTCTGCAGTGTTTGGTGTAGATCACAATCCCCTAAACAACCTGGGAGGCTGGATCGATTGTTTGTGCCAGGGGCTATTCTGCAGGGCAAAGCTTAAAATGCCTGGTCACTTTAGTGTGGGAGCCAAGTGAAAGGACTCTTACAGCAGGATTGCAGTGTTGTGCTCGGCTTCAGCAAACAAGGCATTTTGATTTTTCAGGATGAAACGGGCTAAGATCATAGCCGTTTCATGATAAGAATGAAAAGATGTTGGAATCTCAGTTTACATCTCTTTCTTTCCTCACTGTCTCATTTCTTAACTATATTTATACAGTGTATACGAGCCTCCGTTGCTTAGCGGCTGTAGTACGGTTGAGTTCATGGCAGAGTCAGGCCGTCTAGGGCCTAATTAACCCAGTCATAAAGGACAGCCCGTTTGCTGTGGTGAATGTCATTGAGGCCTTTACTGAAGTAGTTCCCAAGAGGATCAGGGCTAATTGCAAATACAACCTTAGCATCGGACACTGCCTTGAGGAGACATCTCAGTAGCACTGTATGCCTGCTAATGAACCTACACATGGAACTGTGCTGCCGGAAAAAAACTAGTTTAACAAGATATAAGACTAGATAGGCAGAGTTCACCATCCGTATCACTTCAATAATGTGTTCTGTTCTGCAGTAATGAGTTCCGGGGTACGGCTGCTAATGGGTAACTACAGTATATGACCAAAATTATCCAGACACCTCTTCTAATTAGTGAATCCAGCTACTTTAAGGTGCAGCCGTTGCTGACACTGGCATTCGGTTGCGTACACACAGCTTGTATAATCTCCACAGAAAACACTGCCAATAAAATGGGACTCTCTGGAGCAACCATGCATGAGCTTGAGGGATATGAAGCCCCTCTGTGTTGGGCTATGAAGCAGTGGGACTGTGTTTTCTGGAGTGATGATGCATCATCCAATATGTTTGAGATGAGTTGGATTGGCGTTTGTGATGCAGAGCTAATCATCTAACATCAGTTGTCTAGAAATTTTTGGATATAAAGGGTTGGATTCCCAGATAGGAATTAAGCCCAGTCCTGTGTATTACTAAACAATATGTAATGGAAAAACAGGGCTTAATCCCTGTCTAGGAAACTGACCCATAGCATATCTCCGGTCTTAAAATAATATTCATAAAACTATGGATGTACAGATATAGGAATACTAATATCCGAAATTTTTTATGTACAACTGCCAGTGCCAAACTTGTTGCTAAGTCTCGATGCCCCCAAACCATAAACACTTATAAAATGTAGATACTGGGACTAAATCTACCTGGATAAGCATTATGGAGAATATACTGTTTCAAAAAAATGGCCAAATTATTTAAATTAATAAATTAATTTTAGCTTTGCAGCCCAGTGGTGTCTAAGCATTCTGTTTTTCTTCAGTACAAAAAATACATCATCAATATGAAAAATCAGTCAGATGTTAACATCTGTCTGTTGCCAATATTTTCTGCCGATCCCGATATGAATCTGATATCACGTGTCTGTATTTTAAATAGTATTTGGCTTGGATGAGCAGTTCTAGGAAAAACTTTTTCTTTGTATAGAAGCACTACATTAGGTCTTCATGGACCCCCAGATGGTCCAGATTTTTTGCTCTAACCAGAGCAAAAATGTGGGCTGTCTGACGGTCACTGCGGACCGCTTTGAGAACAACTTCATTAAACCTCTCCACACTTTTACATCGCATTCACAAAAATGCTTTTTTAAGAACAACTTTTTAAGAAGTTCTTTAGGAAACCAAAAATGGTTCTTCTGTGGCAGTGGTTCTTAAACTTTTTAGTCTTGTACCCCCTTAGACATGAAACCGTGCTCCGTAACCCCTCTCACTCCTTATACACGCATACACACATATATATCCATGATGCATATGTGAGATATTTTGCTTGTAAAAATCTATCCTCCTTATATACTTTATTTATATTTTTATGATATGATTTATGATTTATTTTTATGCTTTGATTTGTAATTGTAATTGTAAAGGCTGCAGCATCGATATGAGGGAACATGTATGTGTGAGAATCATCCTGTGGCTATAAAATAAATTGAGTACCACTGTTCACTGATCCAAGCTACAGATCACACATAATCACAGTAGCTAACATTCTGCACTCAGAGTTTAACAGTGCTACATGTAAACAAAATGCTAAGCGACATTCACAGCAGCTACAAACAAGTAACGCACTGCACGCGTACCACAGTGTGGCAACCACTGTTCTGTGGCATCACTCCAAAGAACCCCTTTTGGCTCATGTATTTTCAAGAGTGTATGATAAGTTGAAGTATAGGAATAGTTTTGGACTGGAGTAACATGGAGTTTATGCTAATCATCCTGCAGCGTTTTATGTCAAACTCAGAAAACAGGACCCGCCTCCAGAAATAATGTCTTCACCCCTTTTAATCCTTTCCTCTTTTGAGGTAGTTTTGCCCTGTCTTGAATTCTTGTATTGTTTTGCCATCTCTCTTTCTGCTCTCTCCCTCTCCTCCTTTGACTTTCTCACTTTTGGATCATTTGAGGTGAGAAAAATAAATACTTGTCTAAGGAGGTCATGTTGATTCAATCATTTTTTTTTTATTTATTTATTTCTTTAGCGTGGCGGTAAAGCTGAGTGGTGTGTGTCGTTCGCCATTGTGCTGTGTGCCGGGTCTCTGAATGTATTACTCTCGCGGGTCTCCAGACGTGGGATTAGCCTAAATGAGTTTGTCGGGTTCACTGTTTCAATCCTGTCAACTCAACAAAAGAAAAGGCACTTTTGGGATTTCAATATCCTTACTCTGCAATCCTGCCATATTTGCTGTTCGCAGTTCATGTGTGTGTGTGTGTGTGTGTGTGTGTGTGTGTGTGTTTCTTCACTGTGAGAGTATTAAGAGTCAGAGAAGAAGAGCATGATTTGAATATTGAGAGCTTTGAGGAAAAGGGAATTGCAGGAGAATCTAGCTTACTCTTTTTTTCTTTTATATTCTCTTTCTTTTACCATGTTTATGCAATTCTCTGTCTCTCCCTTTCCCTCCTTTCTCTCTCTCTCTCTCTCTCTCTCTCTCTCTCTCTCCCTCCCCCTCCCCATTCCCCCCTCTCTCTCCTCATTCCTCTCTCTCTCTCTTTCTCTCTCTCTCTCCCTCCTGTTCCCTCTTTCTCTCTTTCTCTCGCGCTCTCTCCCTCCCATTCCCTCGCTCCCTCATGTTCCTTCTCTCTCTCCCTTGCTCCCTCCTGTTCCCTCCCTCTCTTTTGCTCCCTCTCACTCTTTCTCGCTCGCTCGCTCGCTCCCTCCCTCCTGTTCCCTCTCCCTTCCTCACTCTCCCTCTCTTTCTTTCCCTCTCTCCTCTCCTCTCCTCTTCTCTCTCTCGCTCTCTCATTCTCTCTTTCTCTCGCTCTCGTTCTCTCTCTCCCCCTCTCTCCTATTCTCTCTCTCGCTCTCTCGTTCTCTCCCCCTCTCCTATTCTCTCTCTCTCGCCCTCTCTCTCTCTCTCTCTCCCTCTCTCTCTGTAGATTAATATATTGATCTGATGGTGTTCTCTGAGGCAGCGAGTGGTTCAGGCTTTCTCACCATATGCAGAACGTAACGCTCGTCTTTGTCTGTTGATCCGAACACTATAGAGAGGGCAGCCCTATACCGAGAAAACATTGCTTCTCTCTCTCGTCTGTTTCTTTCTCTCTTACACACACACACACACACACACATACACACAAACTCACACACAAATCGATATTCCATATGTGTGCCTATATAACAGTGATGTGAATTGGCTGTTTGATTTGCGCTCTGTTTTGGGTGTCACCCACACTCCACACAGCTTAAGTGCCGCATTACTCTGCTCTATTTATGACCATCCAGCGTTGTTTTATTTCTCAACTTAATGTACAAATAATTTAGTATTGTTTCTTTTTATCACTTATGTGATTACAGACTCTGCAGTAGTGTTTAAAGAAGCTGCTGTAGAATCTGTGCCATTTCTCCCTGAGCACTTCTTCTCAACTGCATTCTTACATGCAAATGTTACAGTGGAGCAAATCAATATGCAAACTGGATCACTGAAAATACATTACGGTGGCCCAATTTACATTTTCCAAGCTTTTTGATGAAATTGAAAGTAAAGCGTGGAAAACAGTTCATAAGACAGCCAACCAGAGAAGCTCTTCAGGCCTTTTGCTCCTCTGATTGGATGAAGGCCTTCATCTGTGTGGAAAAATGGGGCATACACAAAAACATCCCCAACAATTCAGAAAGCTAATTACATCAGGGTGGCATCAGCCTTTTAACTCTATTCACATGATTCTCACATGTTACTTTTTTGTGGGAAACGTAAAGTTATTCCTCTCTAATAGGAGCTCCGCTCTCTGGTGCATATGGAGTCTCCTGCAGAGCCGCACAGAGCTGCTTTGCATTTAAACAGAGCCGCTTCTATTTTTGTCAGCAGGTCTGAAAACTGAAAGTTTTAGAGTTTTCCCCTGAACATATTCCCAGCTTCTTCTATTCATGGTAATCAAAGTCATCATTTTTAGCTGGTTAGTGTGAAGATCTTCAGACTAACCAGCTAACATGCATACAAAATTCAACACTGTGGCTCCTGAATAAAAATGATTAATTATTACTCTGTGAGATCTTGTACAAGAGATCCTGTGCATAGTGTACAGCATAACTGACTTATCTTCAAGAGGCCATATCCTACATTTTTCTTAGGTTAGACTTTTTCTGTGCTGACATCATTTGTGTGGGTTTATGTGCTAATAATAACAGTCATAATCTTTCATCTCTTCGAACAGACTGTTTTTGTTACTTTGTGCCTTTAAGACTGATATATGTAAATGACCTCTCTTCTGATTGACTGCCCTCTATTGCACCTCATTCAAAAAAGCAATCTGGGCTGAATTATTACTCATAACCTAACTTGAATGGGCTGAGCTATACTGCTGTAGGCTGAATAGACAGCCATATGTAAATGTCTTGATGTTTGTGATGCACTGGACAAGAACAATGAATTGAAAACAAGAACTATGAATTCAAACTGAACTATATTTGCATCCTAATTTCCATTTGTGGACCATTCTACTGGGTATTGAATGTTTTGAAACTTAAGCAGTGTTTACACACTACATGAAACACATTATTTATTTTAAAGAGCAAGGGGAAATCAGTTTACCATGATTCACTAATTCAAATAAAATACATAGATGTGCTTTCTTTAAAGAATAAAACCTATGTATTCCCTTCATCCATTTGCTAGTGAGTGCTCTGTTTTGTTTCATTTCTCTGTAGTCTCTTAGTTATAGTTTAGTTATAGCGTGCTTATTTTTTATGATTACCTCTTTAGTTCAGCTTAATGTATGTGGTATAGCCTGCATGAAGGATTTCCTCACACATTAATCAGTTATGACTGCAGTATAAGCAAACACTGAACTGCTGGCCGGCCGCACGCATGCAGTGTAGAATGTATTATTCATGCGTGTGGTCTCTGAAAGTCCCTGGTGGAGGGTGGGCAGCCAGCGAGTGGTTTCAGAAGACTGTGATTCTCTCTTTAAGTGGCAAAATTACAGCAGCTCTCTCTGTGTAGTCTTTCTCTTTATTCACCCAGTTCTGCTCCTAAGCCTGCTGATTGACTCAAACCTGCTACTATATACAGCCAGAGAGGAAGAGAGACAGTCAGGAATATCGAGAGAATGATAGAGAAAGTGATGAACAGAGATAAGCTTGAGGAGAGAGAGACAGACAGCTTGAAGAAGTGGTACGGGCCAGGTAGTATGTACTCAGATACAATATTTATCGATTGGCATTATATTATGATGTACTAGGGGAAAAAAAGAAAGAAATATAATTATAACAACAATAGTAATAACAAGAAAAATAATCAGTTCTTATAATCAAGATTATTATTATCATAATCAAAGCATTAATTGATTTAGTAATAAGTTAAATATATACAGACTCATCATTTATAAGGTACTTTCTATCGAGAGGTGGCTGTCCCAAACCTTAACCCCTAAATCTGTGAAAATAATATGTTACATTTTTTAATGTTGTTTTTAAAGAAATCTTTGATTTCTTTTAAAGTGAGTTTGAAATATTTTGATTTGATTCTAATTTTAATTTTCAAATAAAAAAAATGTAAAAAAATGTTGTTCCATGTTTTCATGTCATTACCGAAACACAGAGTTTTAGTCAATAGGCGGAGCCTTATTTTAGCAACACCCCTGCATTTTAGATCAAGAAATGAGACTGTATCCCTGTTCCTCATGGCCACATGGTGAGCAGTTAGATCCCAAAGTCTGAAAATCAGCAGATAAAATTGTCACTACCAAAACACATTTTCTGCAGTTAAGTAAGCTTTTTTGTCTTATAATGAACGAATTACGATTTTACATCTGGACAGCTGTTCAAAACTGCGTTCGCTTGTCATATACTGGCTAGCATTTTTGATTTTATGCGTAAAATTATCTAAATTTCTCACTGCTAGTGACTTAAAAAGTCTTGGAGGTTTCAGAGGTGTAATTATTGTTTTGATAGTGACAGAATGGAAAGTTCAGTCATTTATTTCAATAAAATAAACAGAATTAAGGTATAGTTGACACAAGGCACAAGGATTTTAGTGTAAAGTTCAAGTAAGTTAAAAATTGGGATATTTTCAACTCTACCAATTTAGTGGAATGATCCATTTACACACACATGATTTAGAGGTAGTGAAAAAGGCCCCTTTAGTTAGGTTATGTGTGTGTGATGAGAGAACTTGTGTTAGGGAAGAGCAGGGAACAAGTAACGTTGGGTAAAATGTAACAAGTTCAAGTAAAACCTGCCTTTAGTCATTTTTGTATATTCCCATACCAACATCCCCAATCAACAATCAGCAGCTGAACCCTCAACAACAGCTATGCTAATGTCATTTAAATATAAAATCTCTTTGTTTTTCGACACACAGCTTCTTTTTACTAGTCATGTTTATTTTGTTGCATTTTTAATGTAATTAGGTTGCAAAGCTCATTTGGCTCAAACATCATATTAACACATTTATTGTGTCGCATCAGTTCACCAGACTGTTCTAGTGACTGTCAACTAGCCCCTTACAGCTGTGAGTTAAACTGTAATTGTATCTCTGTTTATATCAAATGTTCAAAACAAACTTCACATGTTCATTTGTAGCACGTTAGGCCACTTTTATAAAAAAATATATATATATAAAATCTTGCTAGAAAAATGTACAAATGATTTAGCAAAACAGCAGAATGTTAGGTTGTGTTCTGATTTCTCCCATTCTTTGTTATTTAAGCTTGGAAAGGGAAATGAAAACTATTTGTGTGTTGCTGTTTTTGGACTTATCATTGTATCCACAATATTGTAAAATCCAACTGTGACTACTAAAGCTAGGCCTGTGGTTCAGGCAGTAAATGCCAAAATTCCTATCTGCTGATTAATTGTTTTAGACATTCTGTATGTTTCCTTGAGGCTTTGCTAACAGACACTAACATATATTTTACCTTGTATGTAGCAGTTTTGCCACGACTCTTTCAGTAAACAGCTCTGACATAGAGCTGCTGCTGCTGTTTTCCATTTCTAGCAGCTGGAACCTCGCAGTCAGTCACCTAGGTTTTCCAGAAGGTCTACAGTGACCTTTTTTGTCTCAGAGAAATTGATCCCACCCATTGAAAATGAAGAACATGATTGATTGACTCCACTGTCAGTTCTTAATTTTGTTGGTAGATAATCTGATATGTGAGGCCTTCAGTTTAGCTCAGCTTCTGAACTCCTAAACAAAGTGAGAGCTCGCCTGCCTGTGTCTACCTACCTAGTTACCACAAAGAAAATTCCTGACCAAGCAATTTTCTGTAAAGAATATGTCGAGATTTTAACCTTTCTGTTTCCTGTCTAAAATTAGCAATGGAATTGTGCCTTCGAATGAAATGGCGCAACTGTCTAAGCATCATCAGGAGATCACAAGTTTGATGCCACAGCCATCCGTAGAACGGAGTCCAGGAAGTAATCTGGATGTGTGGAATGGTCTATCCTCACCCCCAATCATTTAGTGCTGATGTAACAGAAATCATGTTGAGCTGTCCAAATATTGCATTAGCTACACTTTGAAAGTGGGTGGAATTGGCAAATTTGGAAGATTATGCTCACAAAAAAAAATAATTTAACAATGAATTAAGAGCAGTACTACAATACCTGCACAGTATAACAATCATGATTATTCTATTCCCAGAAATCATTTGGTTATTCTCTGAAGACCTAGCATGCCCTGAGGGTTCCCCACTTATGTTATGGGACAACAACATAGGGGTACTTAGTCTTATACCAGTAAAGCTCCTATTCCTAGTACAGACTGGAAAATATGTGAGAGTTGACTTAAAGAAAGAGACAGGCATGGTGGAGAGAATCACTCCTTTAAAATATTGCATCACCTTCCAGTTGCCCCAAGCTAATGGAGAACACTCATGAAACACTGTGTATGGAAATGTATTTGCTGCCCGTCTGTACACTCCAGCAGATACTGCAGGTAATGACCTTGTTTCAGTTTAGAGCGAGTGTTTCCTTCTGATAAGGCTTGGCTTGCGTATAGTGCATAATGAATACATACGCTTCCACTCATTAGTGCAGGTGTTCGGACCATTCGGTAGACATGTGATGAGTTTGTGTCACTGGGGCCGAATCACAATATCATTATTCTGTAAATTGATAGTGAAGAAAACAGTAATGGTAAGACTAATTCAATACAGCTGCCCTTATTCTCTCCATTGTTAAAGGAGATACATGCAGGATGCTCACTAAAAGTTGATTGTAAGCAGTAAATCAGTCCATAACAAGCATTTTTCCTCTGTAGCTCGTGTTTGTTTGTATAATGATTTTTCAAAATACCTGCCCAGCACTGCGGAGGAGCGAATGTAGGCTATATTGTTACAAATGCGCTGGCCAGACAGTAAGGCATGATAGAGTCAGCTTAAACATTCAGACGGCAGTTTTGCTTTTATCAACAACAGATACTGAAAGCAGCCGATCAATTTCTCATTTAGCCGTACATGGAGAACCTTTATAAAATCTGCACTGCTGAGGATTTCTTCATCATGTTTATTATTAAAGTGTTTTCTGGGTGGGTATAGAACTGCTCATACAATCGCCGAACTGAGGACGTTGTGTTTTGCGCTACACTCCCAAAAATTAAGCTGACCGAAAAGGGTTCTTTGCGTGATGCCAATGAAGAACATTTTTGTTCCTTAAAAACCTTTTTATGCATGGTTCTTTAAAGAACCATTTTGTAAAGGAGATGTGTGAGTGTGAAGAACCTTTTTAAAGCTTTAAAGAACCACCACATAATCTTATGATTCTAGTAAGAAATTGGAATTTATATTAAGTGAAGGTTCTTTAAACCTTTAAAAGGTTCCTTACACTCTCACATCTCTTTTTCAAACATGTTTTTTTTAGGGAACCTGAATTGGTCCTTCTATGGGAGATGTACCCACAGTTTTTGTCTTGGGGGCCAAAGTGCAATATTTGTGGTGGACCCAGAGCCAAAAAGACAAACAAAACAATATAAAAACAGTATAAAAAATACAAAGTAGGCAAGTTTCAAATTGAGTTTTTAAAAACGTACTTTATAACAGCACATCATATTTTGTACCTAAAATACTTTAATAAAATGCACTTCTAAAAGAAAAATAAAAATTTTCCTTTTGAATAAGATCTGCACAACTCTGTTTACCACTGTATTACATCACCTTTCCTTTAACAGCACTTAATGATTATTTAGGGACTGAAGACACCAGTTAGTCCAGTTTTGAATTTTTCCCCTTCTTCCATTATACAAGTCTTCAGCTATGCACCTGTGTGGGGCCTTCATTGTCAGATTTTTGCGCTTGACAACACTTTTTTAGTAAGAGACAGGTCCGGACTAAACGTAAGCCAGTCTAGCATCCGCACTCAGTGATTACGCAGTCATGCTGTTGCAATACGCAAAAAGTGTCTTGACTTTGCTGTTGAAATAAATATGGCAATCCCTAAAAGAAAGATGTATTTGAGAAAGCAGCATATGTTGCTCCAAAATGTATATATATGTTTCCGTGTTAATCGTGTTTTCACAGATGTGCAAGTTAGCCACTAATACCCCCATACCGTGACAGACTCTGGCTTCTGAACTTCATGCTGGGAACAGTCAGGATAGTTGTTGTCTTCTTTGGCCCGGAGAACATCCATTATTTCCTTGAACAATTTGAAAGGTTGACTCAATGGACCACAACACACTTTTCCACTGTCCATCAGTCTATTTCAGATGAGGTGAAGCCCAGAGAAGTTGGCAGTGTTTCTTGACTTTGTTGACATATGGCTTCTGCTGTTTATAGTACAGTCTTGTCTTATCTTGCATTTGCGGGTGCAGCAACAAATGGTGTGTCAACAAAATTCCAAGTCCATGTGATGATATCCATCACAGAAGCGTGCTGGTGCCGTCTGTGGGATTGGAGGACACAGGCATACAGTTGTGGGTTTTGGCTTTGTCCTTCACACACAAAGATTTCTCTGGATTCCCTGAAGTTTTTGATGGAAATACGTACAATCCTTGCAGTTGTTTGTTGAGGAACTTTGTTCTTAAACTGTTGGATTATTTGCTGGTGGATCTTATTTGATGATTGTTGAACTTATCTTTGCATGGGCCTTTTCTCGCATAGGGTGAGGGGTACCTTTCTGGTGGGCCGAATCAAATGCCTTCACAGGTCAGCTTCAGCCTGCCACACTTTAGGCATCCTTGTTTTATGGCAGCACTAAATAAACCTTTTTGGCACCTTTATTTTGTGTGTAAGAGTGTGTATGACTTGCATTCAGAATATTTCACCTTTATTATTTAATCTGTTTATGCATGTAAATAAACATTTTTAATGAATCCTTTTCCTGACATAACATAAAACTACATAATCGATGTATTAATTAAATCTGCACATTGCTTTTAATGAGATTACTGAGCGCATGAGAACTTTTGCCGGTGTTGAGGTATCGCCGTTCATTTTTTTAGATAAACCACTGAACTGATGCTGTGTTACTCTGCATCCTATTACTTTCTGTTGGGCAGCTATGGGAAATCATGCCATTCCCAGTGTGCCAGTCATGCATTAAGGTTTAGATTAGCTTGACTGAAAGGCAGCCTCTTGTGTTTGCACAAGTTTTACAACCAGATTTGTCTTTTGTGGAACAGCAACAGGGTTTTAATTTATCTGTTAATTGATGGATAAATGAAACCTCCTGGTGCTTATCATAAAATAGATAGACTAGTCAATGCAACACACACACACACACTCACTTCAACTCTCCCATGTCCATTTGCCCTCTATATTTCATCTGGCCTCCAAAAGAACAGCACGTTAGAGCCTAGAATGGAATGGCATTGATCATGCCACACCTTCAGGCACAGAAACTGCATTCATAATGTTCAAATGTACACTGAAGCTATAAAGCCCTTGAAAAATCCTACTTGTTTCATCTATATTCCATATAGTGATGTCAGGCAGAAATATTGTTTTCTTATGTCAACAGAGGAATTGCTTTTTTTCCCCTGCTTGTCCTCCGTGCCTCTACATTTAACTTTGTTTTGCATGAATGTGACTTCTCTTTAAAGGATAATGAGTGCAAAACAAATATACTACATTAATATCAAGCAAGCAAATAAACAAATAGAGCACATTGAATATTAAACATTCAGTTTTTCTCAAGAGTCCTGATTTTAGTCATACTGCGCGCACACACACACACACACACAGACACACACTTGTGGGCAGGCGCTGACATGTAAAATTAGGACATCTCCTATGGCTGCTCTCTACGCATAATACCTGTTCCGTAATGACTCTGTAAAAAGCGTAAGTCTGCTATAACAGAATCGTACTAAATTAAACATGTTTCATTTTTCTCTCCAATGCAATTTGAAAGACTTTTTTCATTTGTCTGTCTGTCAGAGCATATTGCTACATCCATCCATTACTGCTCAGCCTGTCCTCGGATGGAAATCGATTGGAGGAAATTCAGCCTGTCAGGTTGTCTTTAAAAATGTACAAAGACGGTCCTTTTCCAGTTGCTGGTTTGCAATGAAAGAGGAACAACATTGTTACATTCTCTGACAAAATCTCTGATACGGAAATATGATTTGTCTCTCTCAGGGCCAGTAAGAAAAGATCACAGATGATATTTCCTGGTGGCTTGATCAAATTGGTGCATTTTATCTGCTCTGAGACACTAGTCCATCACACGCTGCAGAAATGTCAAAGCGGAATGAGGGTTAAATGGGTTTAAATGATTGTGATGTAAAATTCCACCAATAACGTATGTTTCGCATCAGTCATGCTGACTGTAAATTGCTTTTGCAGTCTGCACATGGTATTCTTAAGGTCTCAGCACTTTATGAGAGTGACAATAAAGACATTATTAGCAATTATTTGTATAATAAGAGTCAAGAAGGAAGGACAAAGAAAGCAAGTTAGACTTGCTTCTCTCATCTATCGCACAAGTCTGCTGGTAGAAAGACTCTTCAAGTCTTTAAGGCTCATTAAACCCATCCAATACATACATGCTAATGCATCTATTCATTGGTTATACCAAATTGTATTGTGAAAGATCTCAGGGGGATGCCTACTTTCTTTACTGTAAACAATGCTGTGTGCAATTTATCTCCCTTACATTGATGGACGTCCCTATCCTGAGACTTATTATTCAGTAACTACACAGAAAAGCAATTCAAAATAATTGTTATTATTAAGTTACAGTAGTGAGTAGGGCTGGGCAATATGACAATATTTATCATTATTGTGATAAATGATACATCACTAAATGTCACAGTATCCTTTTCTAAGCATATGATGGATATCGTCAGTACTTACAAAACACTTTCCAGCTGCATGTTTGATTAAAAGTGAATAATTAGTCTGATTTAATTAGATGAATAAAAGTGTTTGTACTTATATTTTTGTTGGTATTTTATAAATGTGCCACAACTGTCTGTTCTAATTTACCAAATTTTTTTTGGTAGAAGTGTTGAGATATCGTATTTTCGCCATATCACCCAACCTTGGTAGTGAGTAATAGAAGTTAATGAAGCATGAGATGTTCACGCTACCTTCATATTTCTCCATCAGTCATCTCAGTAATACCTCACCTCACAGAAAATAGGGAACCAAATGCTATACTGACCAAGATGGCGGTCAGAGCGCACCGCTGGATAGAGAAAGGACCACCATAGCCCAGCCCAGACACTTCATTAACTGATAAACATCTGGTGTGTGCTCCTCTCCACCCCACTCCATCTCCCTCCTCATCATTATCTATCAGACTGCAGAAAACCAACATATCAGTCAGCGGAAGAAGGGAAAAAGCAATCCTCAAATCTGTCAGGATAATTGTGCGAGTGATAAGTCTCCCATGGAGAACCCATCAAACAGCAGCCTCCTTCCCTAGCGAGCACATCCTTAAAGTGAGCTCCTCGCTGCGGTAATGTTGATGTGGAAAGTCAATAATGTTAAGTCAATTAGCATCATAAAAAGGAAAGGGGGGAATAGAAGCGAAATGATAAGCCTAATGACACGAGCCGACGTGGCCAAGGACCACAGCAGCACACAAGCACAGACTATGCCCATTAAAGATCTGACAGAACTTTCAAATGGTGGCCACTCATAACCAAATTAGAGTCTGTGTTCATGTGCTATTGCATTGGGGCTCAGTCTGACATGAGCTGTAATGATTGGAAGATTACAGATGCTGCCTGTGGATGAGTCCCCTTGAAGAGAACAGCGATAAAGCCAGTGGGTGGGCCATTTGGGGAGTCAGGGTACACTCTTATAAGTAAAGATGCTGAAGAGCTCTCTGGAGCGATGTCTAGGGAATCTAAACATCAATTGATATTCAGGTTCCCTAAATAACTGTTCAATGTGTGGTTCTTTTAAAGCGATGTGTGACCTTTTTAAAGTTGAAAGAATCTCAACGTCATGCAAAGCTTCTAAAGGTTCTACCTAGAACCATAAGTCGAGAACAAGAACCGTTTAGGAACCTTTACTTTTAAGTGTGTAAAGACACAAGTAGCTCAAATGGTAAAAATTATATGAGGAGCTCCATAAAACCCTAATGTTCTTTCATTTAAGGCTTACAAAGGCACATTTGACTCTTAAAATGAGGCTGAACTTGAAATGAACTTAATCTCGCACCATATTGCTAGACTAGAGAGCATGTCAAATCAACCTATGCAGAATGATTCCTCCTGGCATTAAAGATTAAATTTACAAGGCTCATCAGCCACAAACACAACACTTGCACCATCAAGACATTTTCTTCTGAATAATGTAGAAGCACAGAGCTGGGTAATTATCCCAGTGTGTTACTGTGTGTGGTGTTGCGGTGCTGTTCCATCACTGGTGTGGGTGCTGTGGCCTGAGTGTCCTAGGAGGGTAGGAAATTGCTGCGTGTGTGTGCGTGAGTGTGCTAATGGCGGGTTACTGCAGTTCTGAGCTGAGAGACACTCTGCCCCTGATTACAGACTACACCCTCTACCCCTTTTGCCTCATGCTAAAAATGTACAACTTAATAGCACATTAGCACCCATTCAAGCCTAAAACAGCCTTTGCTTTGCGTGGTGTCGGAAGAAATGTGTTAATATTTGCCGTACACAGGGAGTCAATGAAGAGGACTTGTAAAAAGGCGTGTGCCTGTAAAGATTCTGTCTGAAATGCAAAGAAGTTAACTCAGTATGATAATGTTAGGCCACTCACTCAAAAGAGTGTTTAAATTCGCTTCCATTTTTTTTTTGTAGTAATTGGGGATGTCATATCGGTGTCAATGGATACCGGTATCGGATCAGTATCAGCAGAAAATGCTGGATCAGTGATCCGAAGGAATGAATCCTGTAACAAATCTAGACTGAAATAGCACACACTCACATTGTGTGATGTCTTGTCATCTGTGTATTTCTTCCTATGGGGTAGTTAAATCATAATACAGGTATGTATGGGGACAACTTCTTATGTTTTGGTGCTGTATTGTGGAAAAATCTTCTGCAAACAACAGTACACTCCCTCTGTCAAACCCACCCCCAAAGTCCTCTAGTCTATGCTTTTTTGGCATCTGGAGTACGATCTGTAAGACAAGCAAAACAAGCTAGGTAGTGAAATGCTACCGTTAGCTAACAGAGCTGTTTTTCCATTATATGAGGTTTATTTTTTACCACAGGTAATGTTTTCTCTGCACACGCAAGGTACCTCTACATGCTTATTTGCAGTTTTTGGGGGGAGTTTTCAACCATGCTAACTTTCATTACATTGATGGGTTATGATTGTCCATCAGACAATGTAAGTCGGTGCACCATCACACCCTACAATAAGCTCCATTTCACAAGGCATTGAATGGGTTTAGAAATTTCACCTTTAGTTTGTTCCCACCATAAGTCTACCTTCCCACTCAAATTTAGCCCAAATTTTGTCATGCTTGTCCACAGACGTTCTCGTTACGAGATCACATCTGGACTCGCTAGACTACTGGGGTAGTGGAGTTTTTTGAGTAGTCTGAGCATGATAGCCTACTTTTAGATGCTCATCTTAAGTGAACTGCTTAAATTAAAATTTGCTCATGTTACTGTCAGGCAGGTATCTGACCAAAGGGTTCAGTATTGGTATCGGTATTGGAAAAGAAGTGTAAGAGTGAAAATGGTTTTGTATAAAAATATGCATTATAAGTAACACTCAGTCTTAAAAATAAGGTTCTGAAATTGTTCTTGGCTCAAACATACAGTTCTAGTAATATACCGATATTTACTGTACTGATCTAATTTACAAAAAATGCTTCTTTGTCCTTGAGCATCTCTCAGGCAATCCATTCTGAGAATTTTGCAATGGCCCCTTTTCTTAACTTTAAATCTGCCGCTAGAAGAGTTACGGCGCAAGCTTGTGCATATTGCCAAAATGAAACATGTCGGCATGTAGAATCAGGTCTTTCTTTTGTTACACTGTTTTCTATCACTATATAAAAGACATACAAAGCTTCCTCTATTGTCGGATGCACAATTTGGGCTTGTAAGCACTTAACCTTGATTTGTTTAACAAAGGTAATTATAAAACAATGCTGATATTTGACTTCTATTCCAAATCATGTTTTCTATGAATTTTCAGCTTTGATAGATCACATTCTTTACATGTCAGATAAATACAACAATGGCGTTTAGAATTCATGCGATTAACTTAGAAGAGCAGATTAAACGGCAGAAATAGTCATGGTTTTATGTCAGGGTTAAAGTACCATCCATTGAAAGGTTCTTTAGGGAAGCAAAGGTGGTTCTTTTATGGCATCACTCCAAAGAGCCCTTTTTGGCACCTTTGTTTTGACGAATGTTTATAAGACTATGCTGTAAACATGAAATTGAGTCCGGAAATCACACTAAATGTAATTCACGTACACTCACTTCAAATATAATAACACATGCACTCCATACCTAATTTGGCATGTGCTACAGGTTAAGTAGATCAATAATGGATGATATTAAATGCCGCACTTAACCTTCTTAGTCATCTGCTTGAAATGCAGCTGTGTTACCTGAGCTCTGAATGGGGAAACTCGTAATGTCATTATGGCTGGGTAAAGAGATCTTATCAAATGCCTGCCTAACACACTGTATTTACTGTGCCAGGAAAGCAGACTCCATTTTTTTCTTTAGATATGTTGGTGCCACGCTTCTGCTTGTCATTAACTTGTTTCCATATTTCAGTAGTATGCATTTTTTGCAGCCACTACTGGGGCCATATGCCATTGCAGATACGCTAAAGATTAGAATCTTCCCAGCAAGCAGTTTATCACCAAATAAGATTCAGCAAAATGGGCTGTGAAATTCTTGCGCACTGGAACTGCAGACACAAACATAGTACATTCTGAAATGACATTTGACAGAGGAGCATAATCTCTGCTGCTTCCATACAATTTTTGCAAACTTATTACAACTGTGCACGCACTCTGCGGTATGTAGAAAAAAAGGCGAGAGGAAAGAGTTATGTTTAGAGAAATACAAACCAAATGTTTTATTGTTGTAACCTTTGTAGACTCCTCATAAAAATAGTGTTGCTCAAAATAAGGACAAAGGAATTCACTGTTTGAACGATCACCATAGAGGACAGCCCATAATGCACACATTCATTTGTATCTCCTTCTCAACAAAAGAAAAATAGTAAGCAGTCATGTTAATTTTAACTTGCAGTAAACCTTCGTGTCATGGCAACTATCTCTGCATTGTTGCAAATGAACATCCTGTTGAGCCCTTACACTACTAATCTGAGGCAACTGTTGTAACGTGTTTACTCTATTTTAGCCCTAAAAGCCACTCAAGCCTTAAGAAAGCATTTGGGGGGGTTTTAAAAGTATAGAGAAAGCAACCAATAACAGAGAAGGAAATGGCCAGAACTGTTAAGTTTCAACTAAATTTAAAGCCGAAAAGGATATTAAAGGAAAAAGAGTAGGAACCCGATTGCCTTACTGCTTCTCACTGCAAGGTCTGGCAGTTTGGCAAATACAGAGTTAACCACTTGCTGCAAAATAGCACATTAGACCAAAACCATTTGGCTGATAGCTACCAAAAAGCAGACTCAGGAGAAGCTCCTTTTTGCAGCCTTAATATAGACTATATTTTGCAGTGTTTTGTTCTGATATCTCTTTAAACCCAAACTCTTTTATTGCATGTATAACATTTGGCACATTACAAATTCTTGTTGCTTTTACAAGATAAACCTGTAAAGATTGTTTTGGGGACACTTATGTAGAAAGTTTACCGGATCCTATCTAGCATTGTCTAAAAACCACAGAGTGCCCTTTTCAAACAAGTCTGTCCTCATTTGCAGCGTCACATCAGTATCTTCACATATCTCCATCTTAAATAGAAGTTACAAGTTAGAAAATAGTTTAAATTCATTTTTCATTTTTATATAATCTGCTTCTCTTACCATCCCATAGTGGATTAATTTATATATTTATATTCATATACTTATATATAAGCATGTACAAGAAAAACAGTCTCATTTTTGCACTGGGTACAAAAGTAATCGCTGTCTTTTCTTTGTGCATTCTATTGCATGTTTTCATGAGGAACAGAAAAAGGGAGAGAGGAGGAGAAGGAGAAGGGAACATTAGATCTGGGTTTCCTGTACCTTCTCCTTGGTGTGAGTTTTAATCAAGTAGGGCTCAGGGATGGTGCTGATGGTGGTGGGCCGAGGGCGGTGGAGAGAGTTTCCAATGTTGTTCTCTGTCCAGGGAGCAGAGTGTGCTGGTTTGTAGGTGCTGTAGCTGGGTTTGTAGGTGCTGTTACGATCTCTCAGGCTTGGCAGCACCATCCCGCCCTCACCTGGTATACTCGTCCCCGAGGTGGTAGGAGGAACGTCCTCCTCCATCTGAATGATCTCTATAGTCCTGGCAGCTGCCACCGTGCTCCTCTGCTGGTGCCGCTTGCGCAGCTTGTAGAACGCAATCAGCATAACTGCGGCAAGCAGTGTGACGGCAACAAAGCAGCCAATGATAATTTTCGTAGTCTTCATCACCTCATCTAAACTGGCAGGTGGGCGCACTGTTCCTCGGACCGTTGGCACGCTGACCTGTCGGGGTGTCTGCAGCAGCACAGTTGGCGTTGAGATAAACACAGGCTGGAAGACGGAGGGCGAGGCCGTGACCGTCTTCGGTTTGATCACCTCTTCAGATGTGGGCTCCACCACCTCCACAGTCACTGTGGTGAAGTAGCTCAGGTGCTCAGAGGTGTTGAGCTCAGCTGCGCTCACATTCAGGTAGGCCGACGCATTGGAGTTTCCAGCCATGTTTGTCACCATACAGGTGTACACACCCGTGTCAGATGGCAGCACATTGGAGAAATTTAGAGTTCCGTCATTGAGCACGTATATCCGGGGATGATTGGAGCCATGGGTCAGAACTGTTCCATTGGGCAGAATCCATCTGACAGAAGACATGGGGGCTGTACGACACTTGAGCTCAGCTACTCGCTCTGCAGAGATGTTAAGGTCCCGTGGAGCATCCAGGATGAAGGGAGCAGAGCACTGGAAGGTAGTCTGGTCCACTTCCACTAGGTATCGCCCTCGTAAGTGTGCAGGGGTGTGGCAGCGGCCACAGCATGTGGAGTTGGTAGGGATGTACTCTCTTAGCCACCAGGCCAGCCACACAACGTCACAGTCACACCGCCATGGGTTATGGTGCAAGTGCAGCTCTACTAGGTAACTCAAGGGCGCAAAAAGGTCATGGGGCAAAGAGCTAAGGTTATTATGTGCCAGGTTGAGCTCAACCAAGGCTGTGACATCATCAAAAGCATTTCGCTCCATGGTGGTGATCCTGGAGTTCATAATCCAGAGCTTTTTGAGAGATTTTAGACCCCTGAAGGATCCAGGTTTGATCTCCGGAAAGTAGTTCTCTGACATCTCAAGCTCCTCTAGACCCACCAATGGAGAGAGAATAGGCATCTCCCGCAGATTACACATTCCAAGGTTTAGGTATTTCAAGTTGTATAATCCCTCAAAAGCACCCTCAGAAATATACTCCAGTTTCTTCAGCTCTCCCAAATCCAGACGCATGAGCGAGGGGACTCGGTTGAATGCATAAGATGGTATGCTTTCAATAGGGTTGTTCCTGAGCCATAACTCCCGCAGTTTAGACAAGTACTCAAAAGCGCCGCTTGGGATTACGGTCAACCGGTTGTCAAACAGCTCCAGGGTGTTGAGATTGGTGAGACCGTTGAAGGCCCCCACCTCAATCTGCCGGATGGAGTTCCTGCCAAGCTGCAGCACCTCCAGGTGGTGGAGGTGCCGAAAGGTGTCAGCCTGGATTATCTCTATGCTGTTCTCCATGAGGTTGAGGTGTCGCGTGTTGGTGGGGATGCCAGGGGGCACTCGGACCAGGCCGCGCCTGGTACACACCACCTTGCTGAACTGGTTACTGCAGGAGCAGACGGCTGGGCAGTTCTGCGGTCCGGTGGGGGCGGCGCACACACTCCACGCTCGCACCATGAGGTAGACTGCACAGAGCAGGGCTGCGTTCCAGGCACGGTGCACAGTTACCTGCCACAAGAGACTCATGATGTGGCGCGTTCATAATTCAACATCGTGTGGGGATTCGGCTCGGGAATGGAGAACAGTGGCCCTACCCTGGTTTGAGCAAGACACTGCTTCTGTTTTCCATCGACAGTGCAGGATGGTGCTGTGTTAAACACAGAGAAGAGAAAGGCAGAGTGAGGGAGAGAGGGGAGGGGAGAAAAGCGCGCAAATGATTCCAAAAGAAAGAAACAAGGATGTCAGTCAAAGAAAGAAGTATAAATCCGAAAAACTTACCTCATTAGTACGGAATTTGCAGGGATTCTCCTTTGAATATCCCTTTTTCAATTTGCGCAAGCCTGGTCGGCTTCAGCAAGACCTCTGCAACATTTTGATAGATTTCTTGTTAGAAAAGTAAAGTGGACTGTGAACTGCTTGACAAAATGGCTCCTTTGAATTCCAGAGAGAAGCAGCATTTAGAGAAACTGGTGTAAGAGGTAAGGCCCAGTGAGCTAAGCAGGTGCATGGATCCAGTCAGATCGGAAAAGATCTCCTCTCAGCTCCCCCATTGATTGTCCTTGGAAGCCGACGCTGAATACCACTGAACATTTTTCACAAGACTCCATAGCCGAACTGCAAGCACATTAAAAAAAACGTAGCGAGGAAAAAGAAGGGAAAAATTTGTAGAGTGGGGAATAAAATCCCGAGTCCTTCCAGTTTTTCTTCCTTTCTGTTAAAGACTAACCCGCTTCTCAGTTTTGCCGTTGCACACCCCCCTCCTCAACACTTGTCCAGTTGATTAGCCATGCACTGATGAATACAAAAAAGGCTAACAGATGCACATTGCGGTAATTCCGTCTTGCTTTTTTAACTCGCCTTGCTCTCCTGCCCGTCACCGTAGCAGCAGCAGACTGCCGCGTGCACAGTTAGCAATAATCCGTCAATTTCTCCGGAGGGGGGCTCGGGGGTGGTGGTGCGGGAGCAGGAAGGGGGAGGAAGGGGGGCAGCAGCAGCGCAGCAGTGAAGCTCTCTAGCGATCGCTCTCTCTGTCTCTCTCTCTCTTTCTCTCTCCCTCTCTCTCCTCTCTCTCTCTCTCTTGCTCTCTCCTCTCTCTTGCTCTTGCTCTCCCTCTTACTCTCTCTTCTTTTCTCTCTCTCTCTTGCTCGCTCTCTCTCTCTTTCTCTCTCTCTCTCGCTCTCTCCCTCTGTTTTTTTAGTATTAGAAAAGGAGGAATTGATCCTGCTGTATGACGTACTGTTGATTTCGGAGAGCTGTCTTGAAGAGGAGTCCGTAGTTTGTCCCTTGGTGCAGATCTTGCGGTATTCCTTTATTCCTGCATCTTGAGGTAGTAAGTTGTGGCAGTTCTTCTGCTTCTGATCATAAGCTTGTGGACTGGCTGAGGGTCTGCAGTGGAAGCCGGACAGGCAGGCAAGCAAGCGGGCAGGCAAGAGGAGAGAGAGCGAACGAGGGAGAGATGCATACACACATGCACCCAGAGGTGAATCCTGTCCACAGCGACGGCAGCAGCGGTGGTGGCGGCGGCAGTGGCGAGTCCTTACCCCCCTCCCTGGTGCTCAGGCTCCTCTCTCTCTCTCTTTTTCTCTTTACGTGATGGGGTTGCAGGCACCCGAGCCGCTCCGCTCTATCTCCTCCTTTTGTCCTTCAGTGAAAACGTGAATGTACTGCTGACGCATCCCGCTCAGAGCAGTGCATTGGTTTGATGCAGTGTTCCTGTGTATTAACACATCCACCCCCTCCACTCTTTCTTCTGCACTCTGGCTCTCTCTCTCTCACCCCCTCTCTCTTGTGCGCACACTCTCCAACTCTTCCTTTCTTACTCTTTGTGCTGCTTGTGCTTTCATCGTTTTTAACCATTTTTTACTGTTGTCTTTTCTCCATCTTCTCTTTCCCCTTCATATTTTCTTTTCAGTCTCTTTCTCTCTTGCTCTCCCTCTTTCTCCATCTCTCACATGCACGCACTGTATTCCTTTGTAGTAAGCTCTAGTAGGACTTGATTGACTATGATAAAACAACAGTCCTTCTCTACCTCCCTGCAAAGGGGGATGTAACTACAAGCAATTTGTCGTCACCCCCCCCAAAACAGAATCTCTTTTGGGGACCATTTCTAAACCATTACATTTAACAAGGAAATGTAAGGACTGGTGACAATGACAATGTCTTGCTGTAACGTACACTATACATTAAGAATGTATTAACAACATGCTTTTTGTCGGAACATAGCAAAAATCACATTTCTTTCTCTCTCTCTCTCTCTCTCTCACACACACACACACACACTTACACACACACACACACTTTTCCTGATCTCTGGGGAGACACAGAGTGCAAGGTAAAATTGCTAGTGTGACATCATGACTGCTGACTGTGCTGCTGTCTGTCAGTTGGCCAGTCTTAAAGAATACTCGTGACTTAGTGAAAAGCATAGAAAGCTAACAGATCGTGGTGGTTGAGGGGGACATAAATAAACCTTAGGATATAATAAGCCTGGGAATTCAATGGGGTAATGTAGATTTAGAACTGAGTGTGAGCAATAATCTGCCCAAAAACATCTCCATATGCTGGTAGAGTATGATTTTTGCAAAAAAAAATGCATTTTCTTCAGGCTAAGAAACTGCAGAGAAATCTTCTAATTTTATTTCTAACCTAATATATTTTAATTTGTCATCCGCACTGTATGAAGCTGACATATTGGTAGCTTATGAAAGCTGCCCAAATGAATTCATTCACAGACCCGGGATTGGCTCCAGCATGCCTCTAGCTCTCAGTCCCAATATAGTTCCTCTGTATACCATGACGAAGGTTTCAGACAGGGGTAGACTGGCCTGCTGCCTCTTTGTCAGCTGTGGTGTGGGCAGCAGTGCATGGTGACATTACCCAGGGGAAACTCTGCACTCTCAGGGGTCCAAACACCTCAGGAGCCCAGCTGAGTCCAGCCATACCCACCGCTGCTCATGTCTCCATGCATGACCATGCTTCTGACAACACACTTTAACTACATGCCATTGCAGTCCCAACTTTACATACTACATCCTTAGGCCAGCTTTACATGCTGAAACGTTCACTCGTTTGCAGATTGTGAGTTGCCTGAGACATGATGTCTGTTCACCTTGACACTATTTTTCATATATATGTTTTCTGCGCTATATGTATAATTTATGACGTTATTTATGTTTGCATCTTTGTGTTATTTTTCCAGCAGTCACTGTTACATTCTTTATAATGATAATGTCAGAGTGTGAGAAGAAAGTAGTTACTGCAGCAGTATGTAAATACTCTTGTGTAAAACTAGATGTGACTATAACCATTTGAATTCCAAAACGTTTGATAGGAATTCCACATAATAACCTCAATTCCAAAGACCATGACATGGAAAAGGACATCTGGTAAAAACAAGGAGTGCAATATTAATTACATTTGACTTAGCTATAGCTATAATATTGATGATAATATTAATTAGCTAATGATAGCTAAATTAACCTAGCTGGTTAACAGGGCAGGGTAAGCTGAACCTGATTCTTCTCTGTTAACTATTCAGGTGGGTAGATGTTTTGGCACTGGCAATGTTTTTTTTTGATTGAAAGCCAATATTTTGTTACAAATTTTATATTTTACTTTGTTTTCCATGTTGTGTAAAGTAAAATATATCTCGACTATCAATGTATGTGTTGTGGACTGGCTGTCTAGACAGTGACAGCAGAATATATATGGCTGACTTTCAATTCTTGAAGGCCTGGAATTGATGAACTGATTATTTTTGGTATTGCCTCCCATCCCTAACAGAAGGCTAACACAGCTAACAAGGTCCTCGAACAGCTAGCATGTTAATGTTAGCGGGCTGGCTAACTTTCTAATTATGCTAATTGGTTACCAACAAATGAGCGGCATTATTTGGTAAGATTCACAAAGCACAAAGATTAACAAATAGTTCAGCTTATTTGGTGGTAACCAGTTAGCATAACTAGCAACCTAGCCAGCCAGCTAAAATGATGTGGTGTCCACTGTGGACTGCACTGCCGTGAGGCGCTTACGGGTTGTAGCCATGCAGAGTGACTCTCGGGGCCGACATGCTCCCGGTTAAAAAGGATTATTATTGCTGTTATTGTGGAGGTAGTTGATGTTGTTAGAGTAATTGTGTCCGTGGAGGGTGGGCTTTGAAGTGTAATTAGTGGTTAGAAGTGTCTGCCCTCCTCGTATGTTGTGTCCTCCCTGTGTTTCATGTTCGGATAGCAGGGAAGCTTTTCATGGCTGGGTTTCTTGCTGGCTGTTGAAGGGCCTATTCAGTAAACGAACATTTACTCATACGCGCAATGTTTCTTCTACACTACAATTCGATATGATGGATTCGAGTTGAACCTGGGCTAAGACCACTGGGGCTGAAGGGTTTTTTTTTCAGAGTTTTGGCTTAGTAAATCAGTTTTAGACATTCATTTAGGACATTCATATTGAAAGATATAATTTATTTAAGACTGACTAGCCAAAAAGGGGTGGGGGCATTGTAATTTATATTAAAAGTAGGTATCAAGTAAACATGTTTTTTTTCCCAAAGTCTGTTAGTAGGCAGTTCAAATTGTTGGCTCTGGAACTGGTGATCTCTAAATCAGCTCACCATTCTTGGTTGTTACAGGACACCTTCAGCTCATAGCTTCAGTTTTTGAAAATGACAGTGATCGGTGTGTTATTGCCACTGTCAGAGGTACAAAAGTACAGAAATCTAAGCTACGCGTTCTGGTTAGAAGAAATTTGAAATGTTTTGTTGGGCAAGCTTTTATACATGACTTGTTTCATTTAGTTTGGGAAAGAATTTATTTTATCCCTGATGTTGAAAATTAATGGAAATATTTTTATGATGGTTTTAGTGAAATTGTTAATAGACATGAACCCTTTGAAAATATAGAGTTAAAGGTCATGAAAATCTGCCTTAACTTGGATGTAGCTAGTCTTTTGCATGAGTGTGATGTGGCTTAGGCAAAGGCAAGACATACTGGTCATAAATCAGATTGGTTGATTTTTTAGACAATTACAAAATTGTGCACAGCTGCAATTAGAAAATCTAAAGCTAATTATTATCTTTCTGAAATTATAATTCCCAGTAATTCTTAATATGAAGATGCTACAGAATTTCCACCCTGCATTATAAAAAAATGGCAATAGAATTTCAGACAAAGGTGAATTCTGAGTTCCTTCAACAAGTTTATTGTGGTTAGATCTTTATTCAATTCATTAAACCTTGAAATCCAGAATGTTGATGATATTAATACTGACAATAACCATAGTGGAAATTTGTCATTTAGTTTAAACAGATCTCTAGTTCTGAAGTGCATAAAGCTCTTAAGCTTTTAGACATAAATAAATCAGCAGGATCTGATAATGTAGATCCATTGGGCCTCATTCATAAATATCTTCAGTATCTAAGTTTTTTCTTAAATTTGTTCTTGAGAAGGGTCCTAAGAAAAAGTCTACATCAGATTTATGATGTGTTCTTAAGCTGCAGAATTAATCGCACCTTTGTGCTCATGAGTGTGTGTAGATTATGTTCTTACCTAAGAACAAATCCCAAACAAGAAAACATTGGTGAATGTCCAAATCTTCATGAAAACTGCATAAGTGCGTTTTAAGAAGAAATGTCTTCTTAAGAACGATTGGAGCATGAGGGCCATTGTTTTTAAAGTTAGCAGCTGATGTTATTGTTGCACCTTTAGTTTATATTTTTAATCTTTGATTAGCTACATAAGAAATTCCTACTGTCCCCTCAGCTGACAGTACGTGACTGAAGTGCCCTTGAGCAAGGCACCTAACCCCCAACTGCTCCCCGGGCGCTGTGGATAGGTCTGCCCACCGCTCCGGCAAGTGTGCTTACTGCCCCCTAGTGTGTGTGTTTACTAGTGTGTATGTGGTGCACGGATGGGTTAAACGCGGAGGTCTAATTCCGATGTGTTCAGACACAGTTGGCTAAAAAGGTTCATTTCATTCCATTGACCTGGCTTTTGTTGTTCCACTAGCAAAAGGGTGAGATCCTAAAATGTTGAATCATTACAGTTAGGCCCATTTCTAAACTTTTGGTTTTAGAACCTTTTGTGAGTGAGCAGTTGGAGTTTTTAATGATTAATAATATTTTATCTGATGATCAGTTTAAAAAAAAACACTGTACAATCACTATGGTGTTGAAAGTAATAAATAACATTTGTTCTGTAAAGAGCATCATTGTGCAAGCCTTTTGATTGATTTATTGAAGGCTTTTGATATGATGGGTCATACAGTAATGAAATACATATTTATGAACATTGGATTATCTGAATTCATTCTTTGGTTGAGAATTATTTATCTGGTTGAACACAGTGTGTGCAGGCTGAAGGTTTCATGTCTACCCCCTTGACAGTGGTTAAGGGTGTACCTCAAGGATCAATTCTGGGGCCTCTGCTTTTTACTGTACATATTAATTGTCTTTGTGATGTTTGTGATTTATGGTCTCAAACTTGTTTTATATGTTGGCCAATCTAAAACAATCTTGCTTACAAATTCAAGGAAAATGTCTTAAACCTTCCGTCTGTCACAACTTTAAAGGGAAATGTGGTTGAAAATATGTGTATACAAATACCTTGGTCTGGTATTAGATAATTCTTTGACATTTAAGCCTCATATTATGCATTTGATAAAGAAATTGAAAATGAAATTGATATTCTATTTCAGGAATAAGTCTTGTTTATTCTTTGACACCAAAAAAAAAAACTTGTTTCTGCTACTTTTTTACCAGCAATTGATTATGGAGACGTCATTTACATGCTTGCATTTTATGCTGCTTACTCATATTAGACACTGTTTATGATGGTGCTTTAATATTCATTACTAATATTTGGTCGATTACTCACCGCTGTGTTCTTATGAAAGAGCAGCTTTGTTGACATTGGCTACATGTAGGCTGATTCAGTGGTACACTTTAATTCATAAATGGATGCTTGGATCATTACCTATTACCTATCTATGTAATTTTACATATCAAAAAGGAACCAGGAATTTTGATCTGCGCTTTTAAAATGTGTGCATTCTCAAGATTCTCACTGCATGTACTAAAGTAGAAGAACAAGCGTTCAGTTGTGCTGCAGCGTTTGATTGGAATTTGTTACAGAGAGGCTTAGAACCTAAGGAACTAAGCATTCATTCAATTGTTTTAAAAACATTCTTCGCACAGTGGAAGTGGGTTAATGATTAATTATGGATTGTTGATTATTGATCTTTCTGTTGTATGTTTGTAAGGTGCATTTTGTTTTGTGGGAACTTTTTCTTATGTACTGCTACTTAACTTGGCAAGGACACTCCTGAAAAAGAGAGATTTAATCTCAGAGAGTTTCTTTCCTGGTTAAATAAGGGTAATAATAGTTTTTGTAATGGCTCAGATAATTGACAAAATGTGAAAAGAAGACCATTTTCTTTTTTTTTTTTCTTGTCTATGATGTCAGTTGGAATCAGTTAGTTGAAATATTGTGTAACATGATTGCAAAGTATGTTACCAGCATTTTGTTGTTGCTGTTTCACAAACCTGGTGTCACAAAGTTGAGGCTGTTGCAACTATTGCAGCTGAGCAGGCAGTACATTATGCAGCACAAGTGTTTTTTAGCTTCATGTAAGATTCAAGCAACTAAGGTTTTGTGAAAATTTCATCATTTAAAGCTGGCCTTAGGCTATTGTGAAGTTGCAGAAACCTAGTTTAAGAGTCTTTAAACAGTTATGTTTTTTCTTCACCTTTCCAGGGATAAAGTGATGCTGATGATTCCTTATTGGACCACACTATGTTAAACTACATTGTTCTTTCTAGCACTGGCAATGGAAGTGCCCTCTGCTCCCTTTGCAACAGTCAGCCAGTAGAGCTGATGGATCACCAGCGAGACTTTGCACTCTACTTTAGTGTTGCCTTCTCTTCACACTGAGCTAACAGGACAGAATGGTGCTTTGGAAAGAGTATTAGGCTACTAATTGTCTCCCAGCAAGTTAAAGGCAGACTCGTGGCACTTTAGGCAGGAGCTGAACAGGCTTCATACATTTGGGAGCTGTATAAATTAGCCCAGCTAGGCTGTAAGGCGATTGGTTTGGCCTTCTATTTAACGGCCCAGCAGTGGAGGTAATTGATATCCATGGTGCCGACTCCAGTGCTAATGTCATTATGGAGGTCGTATGCATGGAAAGGTCAGCAGGCACATTGAGGATGTGAATTCTCCCTCCTGGATTCGCTTCGCTTCACAGCTAGCTGCTCTGCTAACAGGCAGTATGACACAAGGGCCACACAGCAAAGCCCCATGGTGGAGGCTAAAATGCTCAAGAGGTTACACTTTGCTAATGTAGCATGCAAAATGTAAAGATCTGTAGTAGGACATTGATTCTAAAGCATAGAGCATAGAGCAGTTATGTTTCATAATAAGGGTAGGTTATTTTTCTGCATAACAAAGAAGTATGCAATTGAGGATCAGTAAAATATGATGCTAAATGTGGTTTTGCATTACCCAACGACCCTGTGGCTGTTTTCATGATCACCGTGGCTTTGTGTGTTTGCAGTCAGCATATGTGTGTGGTCTGTGCCTGCGTGCTCGATCTGGTTCGGTGACCTGGTTTGCGGGTGGCGAGTGCGAGCAAACCCTGGGGGTTGTGGAGCAGTGCGGAGGGCTGCGAGATGGAGGACAGTGAGAGGGTGAAATGGGCCCATGTCGATACTGCACTTTCCCTGCCCCACATCCCCAGGTCCTCTGGCTGCACAGATTGAATTTGTGGCACCCCGTGACCCAGTTTCAGGGGGCTTGCTGTGTTTGGCGGTCACTGTGAAGGGTGTTAGTGAGACACAGCAGGCTGCAGGGGGGAGCGGTGACGCCACAGCACAGTCAGAGCACTGCCAGTCTGAATATCAGTCAAAAGCACTTGCTAGCATTTAATGCTATGCTGCTAATATACCCTTCATTACTGTGATTACTGCAGAGTGCTGATCATAAAGCATGTTCAGTGTTACTGTAGAGGCATGTGATGGGCGATCAGGGAGAGATACTGAGTGAATGTGAAAGAGAGCGAGAGTTGGCTCTGGGATACTCTATGCTTAGCGTAGCATGTTAGCAAAATGCTGCTCTTAGGCCTTTCAGCTCTGCAGGATCGATCCGGGCTGTAATGATGAAGCTCTGTTTTGCTCGTCTACCTCCTCAGTATTATAATAGCAGTGCCCTTTTGGAAGAGTTTGATTTATTAGCTGTCTGATCTTGCTCGCCCCCATCGACCCTCATCATAGCACCTTGTAGAGATATGGAAACTGGAAAGGTGAGGCTCAGCCTGCTCTTGTCTCTCTGTTTGCCCTCTGGTCAACCCTGTCACTAAAGAAGCTACAGAGCTACTTGATGTCAGACTCCTTCTTAAAATTTATATCAGAATCTCTGTATACATTTGTTTACATGTGTTGTTTTTTCCTAGTTTAATAATGGTGTCTTTTTGTTAGCATGAAAGTCCTAAGATGTTACAATTGTTATTGATTTTGCAGTACTTTTATTGAAGGCTACAACATGCAAATGAACCCTCTAACCACTCACGTCTTTTTACTGTGTGCTGTGAGCATGTCGATCAATCACAGTTCCGGATGTGTGTTTCTGTGGATGATTTTAATGGATGAAGTATGATGAAGTAAGATGAAGATGGTCACCATACACGTTTTGTTCATATTGTGCAAACCTAATATAAAATCGTTAATCTTAGTAATCTGTATCAACTTTACTGAATTGTTATAGGTGATTGAATTTTTTTGAACTTGTTTGTGGAAATTTACAAGGAGGAGGTGGCTACAGGCAGGAAAAAAATATCAAATTAAATAACACATAATAAATATTCTCTTACCTAATCATTTCTAATCACACATGGCTATTTTTTAACAATGGCTGTCCAAAAGAAGTTTCCTAAAAACATTGAAACTCTGGATGCTCTTAGCTAACTCTCTGTAACTGGTCTACACTCTATATTTTCTGTAGCTGGACTATAATCTGATTTCATTCGAGTAGGCTGTGGACTAGCTGGACTATATTCTGATTTTACTCAAGTAGCTAACAGACTCCTTCAATAATGTCCAGAGACTTTAGTTTTTTTATTGTTTACTGTCACTGCAACATACAAGCTTAATATTTTGCCTGAATGCCAGGTGCAAACTTAAAATGTTGGTGTTTAAGCTAAAGCTTGAAATATATTCCATAAAATGTGAATGCACCACTGCTGAAATGGTACTAACATAACATAGGAAGTAAGTGCTAGCAGAAATTAGCATTATGCTAGCAGCGGTTATTGGATAAAGAAGGCTGCATGGCTAGCATTAACATAATCTGGTTTTCAGTGTAAACATAAAGAAAGAAAAAAACACCAAGTCCTGTGTTACTGAGCAGCTGGCAAGAAGATACATAAGCAAGTATGTCTCTACTTAATTAATTAAAACGTATCTGTATGTAGTGAAAATTGTTTTAGTTGTCAACAGGCCGTTTATGGGGCGGTCTAAAACATAAGAAACAAAAGCAAATGATGCCACCATGTATCAGCTAAGTCTCCCTGGGGAATAATGTTTCATGTGTCATTTATTTAATGAATAATTCTGGAGGAGTGTTCTAATTTTTCAGCAAGATCTTTGGGGTTGGTGAGGTAGATATTAATGGGAAGCTGCAGTACTTTGTCTTGTTTTTGTTTTTTTTCCTCTCTGAGTACTGAACCCTGGCTAATCATATTTGTGATTCCGATTTCCTCCGTGATTGATTTTGCATGTCTGAATTAATGCTTACTTCCTGTTTCCTGTTTGATTAATGCTGTGTTTGCGGAACAGCTTCACTTGTTCATACTGTTTATAGACTAATGACCTTAATTATTTGGAGACCTCATTTGACGTTATGCCGTCTAGTACGGAGGATTTAGGCTTTTACTAGACAGGGAAACGTGCAGAGCTTGATATAGGCCGTGGCTTTGCCCCTATTGTAATTAACCCCCAGAGCTTCGGACAGAGATGTATAATAACTATGGGGTCAGAGGAGATGATGTATTGATTATGTGTGGTAGCAAATTTGCAATGTGGCTGCACAACTCATTAGACGTACTATGTACAAGTCTTTTCGGTTCTTGTTGGAAATGCTAATGTTAGTCTTGAGGCTATGATCTATGGTGTAGTGCCCCATAATCCAATAGAGAAGCATCAGCCGAGATTTCAGTCTTCGCTGCCAATCAGGGATGAACTGTAGCTCTCTCTCCAGCAGGGCTGTGCAAATTGGAAAGCGGTGAGGGCTGATTTGTGACTCATTTTAATTCCGATAGTGTGTGTCTGCCCTGCCAGCCCTGTAGTCTCAGACACTGCGCTCTACACTGCTAGACTGGTGTCGCTACATGCAGTGAAGAGAGGGGAATTCTCCAGCAAAACAATTAGCTTCATCAGTTTTAAGGATTCTTTCTACTTTCAAATCCTACCTCATCATATGCAAATGCTGTATTTACATGTGCGACTGTGATTGGCCGGACGGAATTAGCATTCCAATACCATCTGAATTCATTATCCTCGCGTTGCTGTGCCAACAGTTCGCACTAAAAAGGGACTTTGTCAATGTTTGATGTTTGGTAAAGAGATGTTAATTTGAGCTGCACGAGACCCTGAAGCTCACTGACTTTTAACCGAAGCACAAACCAGCGTATGTGAATGGTTCCTAACGAGCCCCCAGCCCCCCCACCCTTCTTCTTTTTTAACATTTTTTTGGATGAAGGGGAGATTCGTTTAAGGCGTAAAACATAATCAGCATTTTCAGCTTTACTCCTGTTGGAAACCTTTAAGAGTTGTCAAGTAAATTAATTAAGCATTGACAGAAGGAGGCCATGGCTGGTGCTGATGTAAGAGCCCTGCTGTGCTGAATATGGCAGCACTTACAGCTCCCATCATAAAGACTATACAAGTTTATATCATTCCGCTCATACTGATGCAGTACTGATGTATGAGGTCTGAAGATAATATTCTGCATTAACAATGTATATTTACGGCAGTTTTGAAGTGAAAGAGAGGCTGAACTCCGCTTGTGAGCAAATGAGTATGTATGAATATCAAAAGATCAATTGCAATATGGTTAAGAGTGCAGCACATGAGATGTTTGTGTTTATGTGTGGGTTAAATAAAGTAGCGTCCATCAATCTAAGATGGATTTGTACAACTAGTGCTGGATGGTGGTGGTCCAAATATATCGTAGTATTAAAGCATTAAACGATATTAGATTTAGCATTTATTAACTTAATGATCTAATGCTTCCTGAGTGCTAGTGTTTTATGTTAAAAGAACATCTTGCGAACCAGTCATTCTTTTTTTTTTTGTTTTGTTTTGTTCTGTTTTGCTGTTATAATACAAATTGCAACAAAGGGAACATGACACTGTGTTGTAAGTGTTAGGAGCAGTCTGGCCTAAAACTAGCATTTAAAGTGTTATTGTGTTATGTGGTGTTTTGTAGCTCAGCATTGTATCCCTCAGCCTCTTTAGTTTCACAGAATTTTGGATTTTGCTTTTTGCTTTTTGTTAGCTGTTGCATTTGCCAGTTCTCAACCCTTCAGAATTTCACTCACTCCATAACAGTTGTAGCTTTTCAAAAGTTCCTCCCACTTTCAAGATACATGATCTGAAAGGTGGGTTTCTAGTCTTTAAACCATAAAAACCACTGTATGTTGCGAGAAGGCATTTTTAATTTTTCGTTAAATTTTTGATTTTGGCCAGAATCTCTCATTAACCAGACAGAAGACAGATTTCCAAAATTTAAATTTCCTTCATATATATATATATATATATATATATATATATATATATATATATATAAATATATATATATGCACATTTTTTCTATTATTCAAAACAATCTGAAGCGACCAGTAAATTGTGTATTCTGCAGTTAACAAAGCATCTATCAATACTGAAAAAAATCAATACTGTTTTGACACCAATATTGATATACTGATATAGATGATAAATCGCTCAACACTGTGTAAAGTTATTTTCTTTAAAGCATAGGGGAAATTTTCTCTGCACTCAGCTTGCTCCTATTAGATACTTTAACTGAGTAATTGAGAAGGATTGCTACTTCTCTTCAAAATGAAGTACACTTGAAATATGACACTTGAAATATGTTGCAGGAGACACTGAGGTTTAGGATAGACATGGGCAGGAATGTAAGCTCCGATATACAGAAAATAAGAACATTATTGATCATTCTTGTCACGTCTTGTACCACCTGTTGTACCCAGTAATCGCACTGGAGGATAGTTTAAAAGTAAGATCAATCAGACACTGAAAGGAGGTATTGCACAACACATGACAATACCTAGTTGTATTTTCTCTTCATTCTAACAGTGGTTTAGTGAGGGTTTTCACACTCAAAGAGGTGTAATTAAAAGAAAGTTGTTATAGCTTGAAGAGAAACTGCAGTGTATTGCTATGGATAGCCCAGCTCTGCTGTCCTCCCACCCAGAGAAGCTCCAGAGGATCAGAGACAGTAGAGAGAGAAGAGATTGGTGGAAATATGATTGGGGGTTCAGCGATAAATCCTTTAAACTGGAGGTTTTGACCTGTGGTAATATGTTTCCTATGGCAATGCAATTCTGGATTTCCCTGAGGTGCTCTGGGCCTCTATGGAAGAAAAGCATTCAGCAGCTTTCTCTAAATTGAAGTCAATAACAGCCCACCGTTTATTAAGTGTTCTCAGATACTCCAGGCAGCTTCTGGACGAATGGCGATTGAGTTCTGAAAATATAGCGGACTAATAGGAATTGATCTATCGCTCCACGGTTGAGAAAAGGCAACAAAATAAAAATATCAACTTTGGAACGGTAATCGAATTTTGCTCAACTGAACTATAGTGTGAATGCATTCAGTATAAACCTTCATTTCCTAATCCTTTTTAATGTGTTTGCATTTTCATTTCGGTTATGGGATTAGAGAAGACACCCTCACAAACACCACACTGTGCTGGAGTTTGTAAGGCTTTTGGAACAGGCAAGTGCAAAGAAACGTGCAATATCTTGTGAAATAGCAACTGGTATGGCTGGCTTTACAGTGAAAGAATAAACCCATTATATAAGTAGCTCTAATAGCCCAGATTTTCTGACTATCTTCAGTGTTACTGACCTGAGGATCGTTTTCGGTGCAGTGGAATTGTTTTAGCTCTCAGTGGCAGAATTTTTGTAGTGTCCTGTCTTGAATGTGTCCTCTGGGCTAAGCCCAAGTTCAGAGCCCAGTGCTGCCTGCCGTATTTTTGGCTAGCTTCAGGTTAGCCACATGGCCTGTCCCGTTGCTCAGCTGTAGCCAAAAGCTGTGACTGTGATGTCATTGAAAATCTGTGTGCGATGTGTTGGAAACCATGTGGTTGGAGAAATATGTGACAAGACAAACAATAACCCTGCTGTAAAATGGCCTCTTTGAGTAGATATTAATTTAAATGGGTCCTGTTAGGCCTTAGCATGCACACCAATGATTCAATATTAGCTCAAGTGAAACTGCTAGTCTAACTACGATATGATTATGTAAACAACATGGTTCAATTGTCATGCTTAACATTAGTGTGATTAGCACACTCCTGGCTCCTAGTCACGCAATTCAATATAGATTTAGTTATGTAAATGCTTTTAAAGTACTTTTTCAGGATCATACATTATGGCAGATTCATGATACCAAAACAAACATGAGTGAGAATATATGAAGGGGCTTGCATTTTTGGGGTGTGTGTGGGGGTGGGTGGGTGAGAGGGGTTGTTAAACATATATCCAAAGGTATCCAAAGGTATCCAGATACCAGTTCAGCTACATTAAGTTTGCATCCATTGCTGATGAAGACGTTTAACTGTAGGCACACAGCTTACATAATCTCCAGAAAAAGCACCTCCAATAGAAAGAGCTCTGGGGAAGCTGCGCATGAGCCTCAGGTCACCAGTGCCAGATGTTGGCTAGAGGGGTGTAAAGCCCCCCAGCATTGGGCCGTGGAGCAGTGGAACTGCTCTCTTTGAAGTGATGGAGCTCCATCCAGTACCTCTAGGATGATTTGGAGTAGAGTTTATGATCCAGAGCTAATCATCCAACATCAGTACCTGACCTCCCTAATGCTCTTGTGACTGGATGCAATCGAATGCCCACAGTAATGTTCCAACATCTACTGTAAGAGCTTCTCAAAAGAGCAGTCACTGCAGCAAAAGTGGGACAAATTCCCTATTAATACTCTTGATTTCAGAAGAAACTTTGGATAGTACTTTCACATAAACTATATATGTGAAAGCGCAATCCAAAGTTTCTACATATATAGTGCGCACATCATGAGATATATAAATGGAAAAAACCCTGATATGTTCAAACAGCATAAAACTCATAAAGGTATGTTTCAAATTGTAGTTAATTCAAACTGAGCTGACATGCAACAGGACTATAAATGGATATAAATTGTCGAATGTCTCAGAGAAACTAAGAACTTTGTCAGACTATTATGTATGTAAATGTTTTTGTCTTTGGAAACTGCATTGGACAAAGGTTTGGGGCTTTTCCAAGAAAGTCACACCAACATGACACCATTCTGAAAGCTGAGAATGGCTCATAATGATCCCCGAGCTTAGATCTGAAGCCTCAGTGCTGGCCTGATGTCCTAGTAGCAGCCTGTGACTAAGCGTCAGTCTCATGATTTAACTCTTGCCTGACAGAGCTGATTAACTTGATAACTCAGTGCTAGCATAATGTTCCAGCACTAGCCTCATAGCCCTGTTAAATCCAGGGGCATGGGGAGGGAGGCAACAGGGGAATAAGAATCGATTGCCGGACACGGTCCATTACATGTGGATGCGCTTCCCCCTCTCAGAAACCAGAATGACATGCTTTCACACACACAGCACTAAAGCTTTCTCTTGGCAGATGCTAGCTCTGTGACCTAGCCTCCTTAAGAAACATGAAAAATGTTTTACAGTTATGTCACATCCTAAAAGAGGAAGCTACAAAACAAGGTCAAAACAAGGGCTGTGTTATGAATGAAAGACTTTTTGTCTAACCCCCTCCATTTGGTTTAATTTTGCATCATATGTGAGTTATATTCTGTATTTACTTCATGATAGTCACGTAACATTGACCTACCCATGTTCTGTCCACGAATGTGTCCGCAACCTAATAAGAAACTGTAGCACACAGTTTTTTGTTAAAATGTGTAATTTTTAAGTGTGTTTTTCATTCAAAATTATATTCATTTTGTATGTATGTGAAAGGTCACACTGTTAGGATAGATCAGTCGTAGTTTTTTGTTGTATAATCAAGCTAATGTTAGCATCATGGCAAGTTTTCATTTCCAACCTGCCAAATTTTGATTAGCAACAACAACGTAGCCTAGCTTACTGAAAACTCAACATTAACAGCTTTAACTAGAATCTAAACTTAAAATGGTATTTTTGTCAGTTCTTTGTAAGGCTTGTCCAAGCTCACAGCAGTTGTTACAAAAGAAAGCATTTGTGGGTGGAGTACAGATAATTACAGAGGAACAGCTTCTGTAGCTGTTATACAGTTTTATTCTAGGCTAAGTGCATGTTGACAAAAACAGATATGAAGTGAAATGGGGAACATGTGCTTGTTAGTTTGTTAGCTCCTTTACCTGCCAAGAACAAGGAAAACAAGATCAACATTTCCATTGTCATTTTGTCATACTAACATGATACTCTGTGAGAACTCCCAGTGCATTGTCTTTGAACCTTGTTGTAGCAGTGTTGCTCAGGGAAAGTGCATCGTTAGCTAAATTAGATGCTGACACCCTGCTTGTTATTCCACTTGACATTTGTTTCTGATATTAAATTATTAAAAATGTCTTTAAGCCTTATCTGCAGCAATGCAGAACCTTCAAAGTTTGTGCACTTTAACCAGTTATGTTAGATTAATGTTATCACATTGTGTTATCACAAAAAGCCTGTATCCATAGCCTGTATTTTTCTTGTATTTTATTCCACCCGAGGTTTACTGATAACGATATATGTATGGTGTTATGTAGTCATTCATTTTCGATCATTCATTGTTGTGAATGATATATTCATTGTGAATAGGTGGGGTTAAACTCTTGTAGACTGAACAGGGTAATATATGTAAGTGTGCTGTTTTGCTGTTTTTTTATTATTATTTAATTTAATTTTTTTTTTGAATATCACTAAAACAGTGAACTTAAAACAGACTGGTTTGCAAGAAAATTTTCCATATATGGACTGTACGAACTAGGGAATGAATTGACAATTTGAAACTACATCAAATGTATGGATGAGTGTGCTGCTGACACTACAGCAGAGCGGTGGGTGTGTTTGTGTCTTTTGTGCATCACAGCAATTCACAAAAAACCAGTGTCAGGCCAAGCTTGCAAATGATGCTGATATATCTATATTGTAGCTGATACTGATATTAATAATCAATACCTTTACATTATAATCCAAATATATGCAGTGACGGTAAAACAGGCTAAAATTTTAAAGATCATCAGTGATTTTATTTTACATAGACATTTTGAGAGAATTTTTGTAACCATGTACAATATTTAACAGTATTTAGCTGATGGCCTTACCTAGAGCCATTTGTGACAGTAAATGTATGTAACAATGAGAGTCTAGCCCAATGACATTTATTACCACCTTCTCTTGGGTCAGGATTAAAATGTCCATTACAGTATTTTAAGAATTGCATGTGAAAGTAACAATATTAGAAATATGAGATTAACTATGAAATAGACACAATACCAATAAGTTTTCTGTCATAATGTGGCATCTCTTTTAATTCCAGAAAGTGTTACGATACAACATAATTTCAACAAAAACCTACATCATTTAACATGAGTTTTATGTCAATTTGACATTGTCATTAACAAATGTGGTCTTTATGACAGCTGCCGCTTATTGAGAATAACACGCTTGCCTGCATTTTGTAGGTAACTCTTACATTTGTAACAGTAAATGAATGTAACCTTGGGAGTCTAGCCCAAGGACTTTTACTGCTGCATTCTATTTTACCTGGACGGGCTATCAGACCATCTCATATGTAGAGTGGTGATACCTTTACTTTTGTGACATTATAATCCATATATGAAGTGCAGGGAGTATAAAACAAGTCAAGGCCATGAAGATGGGTCATTGTCATTTTACATAGCCTTTTCTCAGAGAATTTTTTAAATATTTGTATTGTTTTAACTAAGTAGTATTTAGCAGACATTCTTACCTAGAGGCATTTATGACAGTAAGGGAGTGGGACATTAGGAGTCTTGACCAAGGACTTTGATTGCAGCATTACCTTTTATCACAGAGGGGCAGTCGAACCATCTTGTGTGTCAAATGGTGGTGTTTGAACCCAAGTTAGTTCATACACAACTCTAATTGTTTTTTGTCATAATTATCAACTGTATGCAATTATCACACTGATAATAACTGAACTTTCTTATTTATTGTCCAACAATGTGTTGGCCACTATATCATAAGAGCAACTGGAGTAATAAATAAGAAATATATGATGATATTTGGAGTAAATAGCAATATGTTTTCAGATATTTCTGTATACTTTTAATCACTGAGCAATGGCACAGTACAGACTAGAAATGGAAGAGACATAGAGAAAGATGAGGGAACTCTCTCTTTCTCTTTCTCTCTCTCTCAGCAGAAGGTAGTGTTGGACAGTGTGAGGTGCCATGTGCCGGTCTGCCCGGTCCAGTGCTGGCACGCTGCCCACACTTTCCTCTGCCTTGGTGGGCCTGTTGAGGAGCTCAAAGCCTAAGCCTGTGGTGTGTGTGTGTGTGTGAAAAAGAGAGGAAGAGAGAGAGAGGGGTGGGAGAGAGGGATTTACACACACTATTCTTTGGAACTTTGTACAGCATATTGTGAGTTTGTGTGTGAGACAGAACCATGCTTACTTTTGTGTGACAGCCCCATGGCTCTTGGTGTGTGAGGATGATAAATGTGGGGTTGTTCCGCACCCTGGCCTGTCTGAACACTATTTAGTGGCCTGAAGATTGTCCCTGACAGGACACCGTCCCCATCAGCCAGCGTCTCAGCCGTCAGCACTAACGTTCCCAATGCAACTCCTTAACACAATTACTACTTAATAACAGTGCCCCTTCCTTTCGTTACGACTAATCTCTGCTGATTAATGGTGGAGCTGCACTGCTCTGCCTATGGGTGTCAGAGAAAAATGAGCCTGGAGTTAAAGCTTACACTGCCTGTGTCTGCTCATAAAAGCCTCAGCACACAGTTAGCTCAGAGCTGCAGTGTCCAGCAACTAATGCTGGATGATATACGGTCCATACCGGTATACCGGTATTGGTGCCACACAACAGTAAAAAGATTTTAGTTTTAGTGATATTTACAGACTGCAAACATTCTATCATGGATATAGACCAAAACAATCCAATAAAAACAAGCTACATCAGGTTTGTAAGACATTCCTTCAGCATAAAGTACCAGAACTCAAAGCATAAGTTCGTTAACTTTATCAATGCAAGCTTAAATATCATCTGATACTGTGATAGGCTGATCAGAGTTTAAATTATACTCTGCCTCTTATTCTCATGATTATGCAGTGTTGTGTTGTATTTCAATATTATAGGACAGTTGAGGGGGGTTGGGTGGTCTAAACTTGGGAACTGCTTATTGTTAGCTCTGGAAAAAAACACTGAACATTTCTAATTATAGCATGTATAAGTACCAACAGATATACTATGTGGACACCTCTCATAGCCATGTGCTGTCAGCCTGAACACAACCTATTGGAATTCACAGGGCCAAGAGTAAAGTTTAGTAGAGGAGGGATAATGGTGTGGGGCTGTTTTTCAGGGTTTGGGCTCCGCCCCTTAGTTCCAGTGATGCTACAGATCCATGATAACGCTCGGCGTACAAGTACATTTTACATAATACTTTCAAATCTGTGGCAGCAGTTTGAGGAAGGCCCTTTTCTGTCCCAGCATGACTGTGCCCCTGTGCACAAAGCGAGGTTCTTAAAGACACGAGTTTGGTGTGAAGGAACTCCAGTGGCCTGCACAGAGCCTTACCGCAGCTCCAAAAAAGTAACTTTAAAGGAGAAGAGTGAGAAAGCAGGAGTGATGGACTTTCGGACCTTTATTTTATTTACTTTTGGTTTTTCACACAAACCATTGCAAGAATACAAATCAGTTGTTATAAATAATAGAATGCTTAATAAATTAGGCCATCAGTATTTGGGGAGGCCTAAATGTTAGATTTTATTCTTTTCAAGGGAGCTCAAGTCTTTTTTTAGGGAAACTCGGCACCCTTTGCCTCCCCCGTACTTCACTCTGATCCTCATTTATGTGAAAAAATATTGTAAAATTTAATTTTATTATTATCACCCAGCTCGGTCAGGAACCCACAACCCAATTGCATTTCTGAAATGCCACATACCTGTAGTTTGATTGAACTGAAAACATATTAAGTATTTGCCATTCATATAGAAATTACTATATAGAAATGAAAATGCTTCAGCATAATTTCAGATTTCTTAGTTTTTAAATTGTTTAAGGGCTTTGGGTGGTCTCTTGACAAGTGTTATCTTACATCCAACACTATGAGCAAATCTTTTAATAGCCCCTTTTCTGTCAAAGCAACGTACAACCACACTGACCAAAATGACAGTGAATTTACTTAATTTAAATGAGTACAACTATACACATTAATAAATATATTACAACAAAGGGAAGTAAACTGAAAGACAAAAGTGTGTGGAATATATACATTTTATTCATTTTGAAATGACATATCAGGTCAATCCAATGCATCTCTTGTAGTGCAAGCTATTCTCTAATATCCACACGTTTCATGAGGGTCCTAGTTAGCATACCTTGTTACTATGGTTACTGCACCCCCATTTCCGCCTTTTCCACTTCTGCAGTGTGTAATGGGTGAGTCACCCTTACTAAGAGACACTGCTGAGTCCTAAATGAGCGGAGAGAGAGAGAGAGAGAGAGAGAAAGAGGGAGAGGGAGAGGGAAAGAGTTAGTTTAATCTCATATAACCATGATTCTGTCTCCATCCATTTAGCTTCCTTTTTTATTCATAATTCAGAATGGAATGAAAGTTGGTGGAGAAGTGCAACTTTGATAAGAATTTCAAAGTAATCTTTCACTGCTTGAGTGTTGTCTATTTGACTGTAAACACTAGATAAGTAAAATTGCTCTACAGTGTACTGTGGCTGCTAAGCGATGGCTACAGGATGGTGATATTCTTTTCTGAAACCCTGACTTTCTGAAAGCCTTACAAAAAGATTCATTTTCTTCATTCAAGGATTTATGATAAACCATTTAATCTGCTTTCATATGTACCTTGGGTAAAATTGGTGCAATTCAGTAGTTTTTGTAAGGAAAAGATGACAGTGTATTTCTGCTTAGTAACTGTCTTTACCTTGCCTGGTGAATCTCCTGGTTAGGAGATTCAGTTTAAGTCCCTTCCTGGTCTTCATCCAGTAACTATAAACTAGAATAAGTATGAGCTTATAGTATGTTTTAGGGTTAAACTATATATCATTTGTTAATCATTATTGTGAAATCAACCTTTCCAATACTGATATCTGGTCATAATCTACTCTGTCTGTCACGATCATGAAATTTTAGACTTTAGACCATATGAATAACGGCCATTGAAAATTGTATTGTCCTTTTTTGTTCATTTCATGCTAACTACTAAAGTACAAGCCTACTAAGCTACAAGTACAAACTATTAAAGTGGCCAGATTGGCTGATTAACTGTCTTGTTTCCAAGCTGGCGTACTTAGCCACTCCCAACTAATGAAAGACACAGCACAAGCTCAAATAAACAAACATTACTCAGCGCTGCCTTCTAAACATGTTTAAGCACCAGTTACAAATAAGAACTTCTGTTGTTTTTGTAAGACCCCCGATTTATGTCAATGCATTTTCTGCATTTTTATAAATACATGTATTTGTAAACCAACAGATGAAAATGCACCCAGTTCACATTCTGTTTGTTGTGATGTAAACATATGATTGTGAAAGGTGACAACTGTGAATGACAGTCAGCCAAAACAATTGCGATCAGATGATTATGTAATAATTCTGACATGCCTACAGTATATAAACCTAACCAGTCACGTTAGGTATTACTGCGTGCTGTGAGCATCTTGACCAATCATAGTTTTTCTATGGGTGTTTTAAGAAATCAAGGTATTCATGTAATGCAAAAAAAGTCAATTATTTTGGGAAAAGTAATATAGACCACTCAGTAACCATGTTATGTTATTGATTTACAAGGGTGTTTTTAATATATTCCCAAAAATGTAGCAGTATTACATTTTTGATTTTTTTAATTAGATATAAAATATATAATTGCTATCCTAGTATCTTATCCATATTGTACAGCCTTAGTTCCTGGCCATAAGATGAACAATACACATGAACAAATTTCTGTAGACTCACAGAGGAATGTGTGCATGTGGAAAAGAATGAGATCTGTCACTGTGAATAAGAGTAAACCAGAATGATGTTAATATATTGCAAGCACAATATTTAGCAAAATAGTACAGTATACTCACTTTATAATTGCTATACTAGTGTTTTGTTGTATCATGCTTCACTAATATATATTTAATTATTTATCGCATATAGAACCTTTAAAGTGAGGTTCCTGAAAGTAAAGCGTTCGCAGTCATCCCTAAAATTACCTCCCCTTATTGTTGAGGTACTTTAGATCCGATAAAGTGAATAAGCTTTTAGATGATTCATTATTTCCTTTCTTCACTGAGTGTCATGAGTGTGCAGGCATGAGGAAGGTGGCTTTGCTGACACAGACAAATGGATGAATGTGGTGGGGGAGCAGGTTATATTACACTCCAGTCTGAGACTGGCAGATTGAAAGAGTGCCTGAGGGGAAAAGGAAAAGAGGGGGAAAAAAACATAATTGACACTTGCTGAAAATTGTTCTCTAAATAAGTGTAAAACCCTGATTAAATTATACATTATTGTTACTTGACTACTGAATAAATAACAGCCTGTATTGCTTCTTTGTAGTACAACATTGTGTCCAGCAAGTACAAGTGTGAATTGTGACCTAGTAACTTTCTCTGAAAGTAATGGAAAAATCTAATTCAATTATCTTCTTAGCCTAAATTTAATCAGTCAGCCAAGACATGTTTTGTGTTTGCTTCTTTAGTTTTGCACTGGAACTAAAAGGCTAATTTAAAGAACTGCGCAAAACTCAGAGGCTCCCTCCATTTATTTACTTTCCAGTCAAAATGTTGGCTAAGTTATTTGTTTCTCAGCATCAGGGGAAAAATCTGGAAACATATTTACCAGAAAATTACAGCCTCAACAACTGTTATAAATCATATTTTTCCAGTATTTGGTGTGTTCATTCTTTGCTTTTATTACAGGTTACATTTTTTTTTTTCAGGAAACTTGCTTTAAGTTTTTCATAGAAATCTACAAGGATGTTTTTTCACACCTCCAAAGTTCAATCTTAGTAGTTGGTTGCATTGTAGAAGTTGGTTGCATTGTAATTCTTACTACATTACCTAAAAACATTCAGTGATCTCGAGGTCTGGACTCAGGGTGCTGTTAATTTGTGAATTTTCCATTTCCTTTAATCAGTAATTTCTTTATTTGTTTATTTTTTGTATCTATTTCTTTTGCTCAGTAACAGCTTCTTGACAGCTACACATCCTCTGAGACTCATAGTGTTGGTTGGTCTTTTCACAGTGTAAGGATGGACAGAAACACCTGTGTTTTTTTCAAATCTGAAGCAAGACTATAACTTGATTTTCTCATCTCTCTCGAAGATGTAAGCTTTAAGCACTGTTTATGTGATGGTGATATAGCTATGTCTTTAATCACTTTTTCAACTCCTGTATTGGAGACATTGCATGTGGATCATCTTATATCATTTCCTCAGAAATATCTCCTGAAAAATGAGTAACTTGTGGCTGTTCTGACTGAAAAGCAAATGAAGGGTGGACTCTGACTTTTGCACAGTGCAGTAGCCAACAAGTTATGGAAATCTATGTTACCTTAAACCTTAGTTTTCCATTACAAAACTACAGAGCAAACTTCAGACACCAGACATATCTTGGCTGATCAACTACGTTTGGGCTAAGGAGAAATTTGCATACATTTGATTTTTCAAAGAAGCACTCCTTTACACAGATGTCGTGGAATTTTGAGAAACCACACAGGGCTGTTAATGTGTTCGACAACTGAAAATGACTCCTTCCTCTCCAGCACACACACACACACCCTAACACGAAACCCATTTTGTATTCCAGTCTTGTCTCTGTTGATGCCATTTTGTCTAATTAGACTCCTGCATTCATCAGGCCTGTGTGTGTGTATAAAGGAAGCTTTATCTGGAGGTGGCACATTTCTTAAGTGCCTGTGACTGCTCTCTCTCGCCCAGCATTCCCATGTCACTGCGTTTTGGCGTTAAAAGGCAATTTAATAACAGCGTCTTATTGAGGCTTAATTGGTGTGTCAGTGAGGTGAGTGTTTGACCCTGGTTTGGTTATCTCTCGGACAAATTTCCTGCCAGGGAACTGGGCACTGCCGAATGGGAGAGAGACATAGACAGAGAGCGAGAGTGAGAGAGAGAGAGATAAATGTGGAAAAGAGCTCTTTGATCCTCCAGATGGCCTGCAGCGTTCAAGCCCTGTTTCTCCCATACACACATGCAAACAAAGCTTTGGGGGTGTCAGCAGAAGGGGTTTTCAACCCCCTAATCATCAGAGCAGATAACAGTCCTCCCTGTGGCAGTTACTATAAAGTGTCTGACCCCAGTGACCGCACTCTTAAGACACATCGCATCACAGCAGACAACTTCTCATGAAAACCTGTACGGTCTTAATTCCTTCACTGAATACATTATTGACAAAAGCATTAGCAAACAGAGTATCGTAATTAACTCAGTAACATTTTACTGTAGGGCAGTGTCCATAAGGCTACATGACACCCACACTATATGGCCAAAAGTATGTGGACACCTGACTATCACACTTGGGCTTGTTGGACAGAGTTGCTGTAACATTCAAGTTTACCCTTCACTGGAACTAAAGGGCCTAACTTGAAACCTGAAAAACATCCCCAGACTATTATCCCTCCTACACCAAACTTGACTGGCACTATGCACTCTGGAAGGTAGTGTTTTCCTGGTATCTGCCAAACCCAGATTCGTCCTTCAGACTGCCAGATAGTGAAGCACAGTGATCTAAGGCTTGTTTGCAGCTGCTCAGCCTCAGAGACCCTTTTCATGAATCTCCTGATACACAGAACTTATGCTGATGTTTCTTCCAGAAACAGTTTGGAACTAAGCAGAAAGTGATGCACACCGCTGTGTGCTTCAGCACTTGGCGACCCCGCTGTGTGAATTTGCATGGTCTGCCGCTAGATGCTTCCAAATCACCATAATAGCACTTATGGTTGACTGGGGCAGATGTAGTAGGGCAGAAATTGTGGCAAAGGTGACATCCTATAACAGTGCCACATTTAAAGTCTCTGAACCCTTACGTAACAATTTTACTGCCACTACTTGTTTATGGAGACTGCATGGCTATGAGCTTGATTTTATACACCTGTTTGCAGTGGTTGTGACTCAAACACCTGAACTCAATAATTAGGAGGGATGTCCACATACTTTTGGCTATATAATGGACATAAGCCTACCATGAAAACTGACACAAACCTACATAAATATTTGTCCTAAAAGGCATTGTTTGTCAACTTTAATGTCAGATGACTTTACTGACATTGGGTTATATCATGGCACTTTTTAGGGTGAAGTTACATAGCATGTTATAACTGACTTTGAAGCTTAGTGTATATCACAGTGTCATAATACTGATGATGTCACAGAGTTTAAATCAGCTTATCAGCATTATGTCACTGTTAACTACCTAAACACCTGTGACCTGACATAGATGCTGTGTCAACTTGGCATCAAATTTAGCAAATGCAACCTTTACAACAAATGATGTCTATTGGAATAAGTGTTTATAATTGTTTATGCAGGCTTATGTCAGTTGTCATGAAAGGCTTATGTTACGAAGGCTTATGATGCCTTACAAAGACCAAAAAAGTGAAGTTGCCTTATGAAGACCAAAAACAGTGAAATACCAAAAAGTAAAGTTTTTAAAACTGTTGAAAGTATGTGCTTTGTAAATGTCCTTGATAATTTGATCACATTCATCAAACGGGTTGTTTTTCACTTGCCCTGATTTTTGTTTGATTTATCTGAGCCAAATACAGACATGCAATTAAGGAAAGTGCAAAAAATGAGATTGGGTGAGCATGTTTATGACTAGCACGACTGGCAGACACCTGACAGCTGAACCTGCATGACGCTTTTATTATTTAATGGCTGCCCAATCCATCCTTCATTTATTTAATTTCAAGTCAAAAAGAACAATAAGTACATGCTATTCATTTTCAGCACATATTTCTGAGGATTAGATATGACGGTGAACTTGCATAAGGAAGGCCTGACCTTTATTTCTAGCTGTTACTGAGAAAAGGAAATAAAAATGTTTGCACTACAGCACCAAAACTGGACATCTGGAATGAAGAGCAAAGTTTTATGGACTGTTCAATCTAAATTTGTAATTAGGATTCCTGATAAAAAGGCTGAACTTTGGAGGAGTTGAAAAATATCCGTGCAGATTTCTTAGAAAAACGGAAAGTCTCCTGAAAAGAATGGAAGCTGTAATAAAGACAAACAGTAGACTTAGAAAATACTCATCAATTTGATAATATATTTTATTTTGAGTATGTATTTTCTGCTTCTTTCTGATGCTGAAAAATAAACACTTAATGGCTGTTTTGACTGGAAATGAAATGAATGAAGCATAATCTCTGACTTTTGCTCAGTACTGTGGGTACAGTTCTGTGGAAAAACACTAAGGCAATCTGAGAAAAGGTATGTAAAGCTGTTTTTTTGAGCAGTTGGCATTCATTTATTAAGTACACTACAATACACTAAATTCATTTGTAAAAATACACTAACATTACAATAAAAATATACAAAATGTTCTCCTCGAGGAGGAAATATGTAGTTTATTCAATCAGTCCCACAGTGTTTTTATATGTTTGTTATATAGTTTTTATATCTGTATATGTTGGGAATCTCTAGGCACCTCACGATTCGATTCGATTATGATTCAGAGGGCTGCGATGCGATTATAAAATGATTATCAATGCATCTTTTTTCTATGCAGGATTTCTTTTTTTCACTGTGTGACAACTTTGTACTTTTAAAGCAAAGTATTTGTAATGATCCATAATGAATTTACTTCCAATATCTTTTATTAACAAATCATGGATCAGTGGAAGCGATATGGCAAGTCAACTGGAAGGCTCTCATTCACTGCTCTTGTTTGGAGCACATGAGACGCTGCTGCCACTCGGCTCCAATGTGGGCAACTTAGCGCAAAAGCCCTGGTTCTCAACGACACAGAACAGACGCTAATCCTTGGCAATAAAAGTTGCATAGAGTTTGTAATTCACTTCCAATTTGGGTGGAAGCTTTGACATCGCTTGCTTGATGGTTGGAGCAATTACAATCGGACGGAAAACGGGTGAAAACATGTAATATGGTTTCTCATGTTTATCATTTCCAAAATATTTTAGTTTAGTGTGACACAACTTGGATATAGTATGGCTCTTATGCAGGTCCCTTTTCCCTTCAGCTTCATAGAAGCCAAAGTGCTTCCATATGCTAACCTAGCTCAGGTGTCGGCAACATGCGGCTCTTTTTTCTGCCTTGGTGCGGCTCAGAATTAGATTTTTAGGTAAAAATAAAATAATCCTCCTTTGCAGTAAAATAAAGCTCTGCTGATCATTTTAACAATAAACGGTCTTAAACGCTGCTAATTCACCACCTTTTAACCCTGAAGGTCAGCATGCAGGCTGCAGGTCACATAGCAATTCAGGCAAACTCGTCTAGCTAGTAGCTAACGAAAAGGCAAAGAGAGAGATTTAAGACAAACATCTGGAGACAAATGGACTTATTCACATTTATAAGCACTGCAGTTGGTTTCCTGATACGTTAAATCTGCGACGAGACACTGTCAAACACTAAAAAGTTGCGAAGATGAAGGCAGCTTCTCTTTCGAATTGTCCTGCTCCACCTTAAATGGTGCCGCATTTACGTTCTGTTGCCTCAGGCATCATTTAAGGTGGAACGGGAAAATTGGAACAAGAAGCTGGCGATTGAGAAGCGACTTCAGCCTAGTAAAACAGTCGAACGTTGAGAGACATTTTACAAGAAGCTATTCAACGTTTGAGGATAAGTTTCCTGAGGGAAAGGGGAGGAAAGCGACTACAGCTAAAGCTTAAAGCAGAGCAAGGTAAGTCTGCGTTTTCGTTTATATTCTTTAGCCTGCACTAGGCACATATTGGACATAAAATGTTTTGGCTCCCAAGGTGGTTTGATTTATGTTGAAAGGACCAAATGGCTCTTCTTAACATTTGGGTTGTCGACTCCTGACCTAACCTAGCTTTAAATGCAAAGGGTGACGGTCGGATTACTCGCTCATCCACAGTGTGTCCCATTTCAGGGGCTGCGCCCTTCGGAGGCTGCATTTGAAGGCTGATTGCGTCCCATTTCGAAGGCTCCTTCATTTGCGGCCGAGAAATGTGTCCTTCTTTCGCCAGCCAACATATCCCGAGGTTCATTGCGTGCTGGTGAGGATTCGAGAACATGGCGGCATCAACAGAGAAGAGTACTGAAGAGTACACTTTTTAATGCGAAAAAAAAAACCCAACAATCTCATCAGTAGCTAGCGGGGAAGCATATCCAGCTCTAATACATGAAAAAATACACAACTAAAATCAAAGTTTCTGGCTCCATCTTTAAAGAACTTTAAAATAACTTGACAATAGCGGTGTTTCGTGCCGCAACAGTTAAAGGGGCAGCGGTGCTGTGACGCAAACAGAAAATCCTCTGTAGGGCAGACCGTCCCATTTCGGTTCAGCCTTCGCGGGTCCAAGCAGCTCCCAATTCAGATCTAAGAATCAAGTTCTGCCCACACCCCTTATATATATATATATATATATATATATATATATATATATATCTACACACACACACAAATACAAGAACAAAGGTACTGCAGCGAACACATTTTAAACAGTTTTTTACACTGACTTTTGCACAGTACAATACATTACAAACACTACTCTAGTCGATTTTTTAATTTATTGATTTATTATGAACAGTTACATTTAAATATTCAGTTTTTACCATTTGATATTTTCTGGGTGAATAATATATAATGTGTGTGTGTGTGTGTGTGTGTGTGTGTGTGTAAAAAAATAGGCATGTATTGATTCATAAAACTTGATTAAATATCATTAAAGAAATCATACAGTGATGTCTAGATTTGATAAATGTGTTGAGTTTGATACAAGAGCTCTGCTTTCTAGTGTCCAAAGCTAGTATGCAGGTCACAATACAATAGTTGATACAATAGTTGTATTTTTGTCCCAGTTGTATTATGTCCCTAAATAGTGGACAGAACCTAAGACAACACTAAAAAAAGTGCTGTCTTCGGTTCTGTGATAGGATTCACAGATTTTGACTCATAAAAAACAGTCATGTGTGCCAAACAATCAACATTAATTCATCCTTTTTGATAATATTAATGGAAAGTGCAAATCAACCTGATGGTGCTAAACCATCTTTTAGGCTTTAGTGGCTAAACCTGGCATGATCTTAATGTGTGATTAGAAGCCTGTTTTTAGAGAACTCTAAGCGATTAAAGAGAATTGGGCTAAGTAAAGATTAGAGGTTAGTTATCAGAAGGTCTGGCTGGAAAGGTATGCGTCTGACTTGAGGGAAGGGAAGTCTGCTCAAAGTGGCCACAGGTGCCTCAGGAAACACGATTAATCTGCTGAGCTTAGAGTAAACGAAGGGCTTTGTGATATACAGCAGCACTCGCCCAGGCAGTGGCAAAAACAGAGAAAGAGAGGCAGACAGGGAGCGTGTGTAAGTCACATGGTCTCTGGCCCCCTCACAGGTATTCATGGCTGTCAGTGACAGTTACCGCAGCGATCTGTGACTCTATTGCATATACATAATTCAACAGGCACACTTCATCCTTCATCATAACAAGTCTACTATGCTGATGGACACTGCCATATGCCTGTATGAGTAAGAGAGCAGAGGGAATGAGCGACGGAGGCGGGTGGGAAGGGCGGGGGTGTGGGGAATCGACAGTAAGTGACATTTTTTAGATTGTCTGTGGTGGATGTGGGATTGCAGTAGATGACAGTGACCATGTGCTGAAGCATCTGTTTTATGAATGCATTGTCAATAGGATGGCTGTGTCCTGTGCTCAAGATGTACCTTTGTCAAGGTCCACAAAGAAGCTAAACAAATTAGAATGCACAATCAGTGTGCACTTATGTGTCAGAATATTCCACGGTATTTATAGTGACAGTCAAACACTTCAACAAACCAAAGGCATAGGAAGTGAACATACTACTGATGCAGCTTATTGTGATATATAAATATATAAATTCCCCGGACAAAAAATTAGTCACCTAACTTGAGGGTCCTGTGGATGGCATTGCGCGAGGATGATCAGGCTATAAATACCTGCAGGGTGTGCATAAATAAATGAATGTGAATAAAAACTGCTTCGCTTCCAGGCAAGAATTGCTTCTAGAAGTTAACGCATGTTCTTCACAACCAATTTCTGAAAGAACACTCCGCAGGGAACTGCATACCATGAACATATAAAGCACAGTGGCACGCAAGAGGCCTTTGCTCACTTCTGCTCACAAAGTTCCCCAGTTACATTGGGCGAAGAGATACAAAAATTTGACTGATCATGACTGGAAATGTGTTATCTCGTCAGATGAATCTCGTTTCTGGCTGTATGTGAATGATACTGGGCATTGTGTTCATCGCGGACCTCAGGAAGCCTTCAATGAGGACTGCGTGCAAGGTGTGGTTCAAGCTGGAGGAGCCCTGTGATGTTCTGGGGTGTTTTAGTTATGAGGAAATGGGTCCTTTGGTTGAAGTGACAGTAAATTTAAAGGTTTTGCCTTTTGCTCATCATCTTACCGAGGAACATTCCTATCCCTGTATTCCAAGATGACAATTCTAGCATTCACAGGGCTGCAAATGTGACTGATCGGCATGATGAACATTCAGGAGCATTCACACATCTGGACCCGCAAAATCCCTAGATTTGAATCCTCTTAAACATCTGTGGGACAACCTGGAACAACGAGTAAGACACCAGGGAAGGCATCCACGAAATCTGGCCGAACTGCGGAATTCTTCGATGTAAGAGTGGCTGAACGTTAATGTCGCCTACATCCAGAAACTTGTCCAGTCCCTGCCAAATCGAATCGCAGCTGTTATTCGTGCTCGTGGAGGTACTATATGCTATTAGGTACTTTTCAGTAAGAGGTGACTAAACTTTTGTCCAGTGAGCTGACCTTTTTTGTACGAAGGCCTCGATGTGGTCAGTGTCACAAATTCACTTACATTTTAAAAATGACTTACAAATAGTGCAGAATATTTTTCTTGGCATAAATTTTCTTTGTTTTAAATTTATATATAAAAATTATATATATATATATATATATATATATATATATATATATATATATATATATATATATATATATACACACACACACTGAGCTATGTTAGTCTCATTACAGTTGCATTTATTTCATTTATTTGTTTTTTATTTATTTTAAAAGCCATTATGCAGTTCTCATTGTCATAATTCTTGGAAAACAATAAAATGTCTCTGTAGATTCTGTAGAACAGATGGACACATTTGGTTATTTTGCAAAGTCATATTTATGTTTTTTTCAAGACATTAATTCCAACTCACAAACAAATAATTTGGTAAAACGGTGCTTTAAAACAGGTGACTTTTAAAAACATTTATTAAAAGTATGTCCAAATATTTTGAAAAACACAATTGACATTGAATGTTTAATGTGTTCTAACTATGAAAAGGACAAATTGACCTTTTAACTAGGCTTTTTCCTTCCTGTTTTTTCCATGTCTTGTAGTAATAATCACTTAAGTTTGACTGTGTTGTTTCTGACATTATGTGGACTCATTTCATCCCTTGGTACAGAGTGAACACTGTTTTGGGGTCACTCACTTTGTTTTAACAAAACAAATTGAAATCTTAGACAGCAGTGATGTCTCCTCTGAAGAACACTGATCTTCTGTCAACCCAAGATTAGGCTGTTTAGTCATTTGTAGTGTTACTGATTTGCTCTTCATATGTATGTTTCAAAATTGACCTTAAGGTTATATTCAGTCATAAAAAAAAACCAAAAAAACAAAATGAAACGATCGGATTCTGAAGATTAGAGAAGTGATTTGTTGGGCAGCGACAGCCTGATATGTAGAAAATTGAAGGATTGTGTTTTAATTGGATCTTTTGCTGGCTCTACAGGTTCGCTAAATTGAGGAGTACAGTGTGCAGAAGAGGAAGAGAGGCAGAGGCAGCAGTAGAGAGGCTTCAGCATCTTCCCAGCGCAAAGAGTGAAGCGGAAGACCCAAACTAGGTTTGTCAAAAGACACTGGAACATGAACAGAAATATGTGATGTGATGTGACTCAGACTTTCCTGAATGAATGATTAGTGCACGATAGCTTAAAACAAACTACAACCAGTCCCTCCACATATTTACTACTTGACTGTTCTTGCGTTTCTGCAGTGGACTCTGAGTGGATGTTGACGCTCAGGCCTGTCAGTTTTTCCTTCTTTCATTACAAAGTGCAGCGGAGTTTAGATGAGCTGTCTGGTGTACAGTATGTTTGTGCGTTTCATATGTAAATGCGATGAACAGTGTACGCAGCGCTAGTCACCCAGCTGTGGAGTCGTGAGCCGGTCTATTTCTCTTTCTCCCAGAAGAAGCTGGTCCTTTCTGATGACTCTCATTATGCTAAGCTAAGCAGTTCTGACACTACCTTAAAACTGCCTACAGAGGGAGAAAACGATGTAGATGATGGGTAGTGTAGTGCAGCGCTCAGAGACATGTTTCTCTGACTCTGAGTAAGCTGAATAACGGGATTAATTGCCAAAATACGGAAATAGCCCTAAATGTCAGGAACATGTAGGAATAAATGCAGGAATTACCCCATGTCAGAGAAATTAGAGATACTGTAATGTAATGTTCCAGATTTATTTATACTTCTGCTCTAGTCTGTCCTCTCTTTCCTTCTCTCTCTCTCTCTCTCTCTCTCTGCCTCTTGCTGCCTATCTCTCTCTCTATCACTCTCTATTCTTCTCTCTCCATATTCCTGTCCCTCTCTCTCTCGCTCTCTCTCTGTGCACCAGTTTGTCTGTCTGTTAATCTCTCTCTCTCTCTTTCTCTCTCTCGCCTCTCTCTATCTCTCTCTCTCCCTCCCCTGTGTCAGTGTGTCGGTCTCTCTGTTAATCTGTCTCTCTCCCTCTCTCTATCTCACTTTCTCTGTCCCTGTCTTGTCTGTCTCCCCCTCTACATTCATCTTTCTCTCTCTGTCTTTCTGTCTGTCTCTCTCTCTTCTTTATCTCCTCCTACCTGCCTGCCTATCTCCTCCATTTTTCTCTTAGCTTTTCTCTCTCTACTTGTCTGTCTGCCTCTCTCCCTCTCTTTCTCTCTCTCTCTCCCCCCCTCTTTCTCTCTCTTTCTCTCTCGCTCTGCCAGTCTTTTTCTCTCTCTTTCTCTGCCAATCTGTCTTTCCTCCTTCTCTCTATCTATCAATCTCTTTATATCTCCCTGTCTCACTTCCTTTCATTTACTCTCTAGCCCTTCTGGTCTTTTATCTCCTTCTGGTTCTCTCTTTTTCTCTCTCTCTCTCTTTCTTCCACCCTCTCTCTCATTCTCCCTCTCTCTCTCTCTCTCTCTCTCTCTCTCTCTGTCTGTCTCTCTGTCTGTCTCTGAATTTTCCTGTTTTGCTAATGCTCTAGCTGTAGAAGGCAACAGGCAATGCTTTATCCTCACTAGCAACCATTTGAAGTGACAAAAGGGCACACTGATGAATGTTCACCCCGCCTGCTGCACTCCTACCCCTTACTCTCCCTCCCTCTCTCTCCCTCTCTCCCTCTCTCCCTCTCTCTCTCTCTCTCTCTCTCATACACACCCACACACCCATGCTTTTTCACTTTACCTTCTCTCTCTCTGTCAGAGGACAATAGAGCAGGGTGGACAGAAATGGCTTTTTGAATGACACAGGTTGGCACCTCATTCAGTGTGTGTATAACAGGCTGCAGGGATGAATGATATTCCCTCTGCAGGTCTCTCCTCTTCTCCTCTCATACAATTCCGCCTGCATCAATATCCATGAAAACCAAGCTGCTCCTCTAACCTTAACAAATGTCCTTTTTACTGTGGTGCAGTGTACCACACATCTGTATACTCAATCATTTGATTAGACCTGATGAGACCTTTGATATCCCTCAGCTTGCTAATGCAGTATGAAAGCAGCATTTGCAGTCTCCGTTTGCTGGATGCAAATAAAAAGCCTCATATCTTGTTTCGCTCTTATCTTTGACTAGGCTGTCACATCCAGTTACAATGGGGCCTATTGAGGAGTTTCCTCCTCTTTGTTTGCTGTGTCGTTCAGGATAGATTTCATGCTTGCTCCTTCATTTAATCTTTCTCAAAATGTCAACAGTTTTCTCAAGCATGAGAGGATAGGAGCAGGAAGCTTGAGGGATATTTGGATGTCTCTCTCTTTTTCTCTCCCTCTCCACAAATTAATATATTTAGCCAACATTGCAGTGGCACACTCAAAGATACACAAAAACTCTTTACACATGCTCTCCGCCTTGATCTCTACATACTGACACATCATCTTGGGTAAGTAATTAATGATCATTGTTTGAATGCATGTCATTGTCATATTATAACGCACACAATATTGGAACAAGCACAAACCCAGTTCCTAAAAAGTTGGAACAGTAGGTAAAATGCACATAAAAACAGAAGGCAGTGATTTGTAAATTCACTTTCCCTTTTATTGAAATGGAAACAGTACCTTTTGAACTTCATTATTTTTTGTAAATATACACTCTGCAGTCTACAATATACAGTCTGAAATTTATACCTACAACTCATTCCAAAAAAAGTTGTGACAGGGACAGTGTAAGACTAGGAACATTGTGAAATGCTGGTAAGACATCTTAAACAGGTGATAAAATAATGTTTGGATATAAAACATGCATTCAGGAAAGGCCAAGTCTGTTATGATGGAGGATGAGTTGAAGCTGGCTACTTTGCCAATAAATACTTCAACTGGCAAAGAACTTTGTTCCTTAACAAGCACTTGCAAGGATTTTAGGTATTTAGTCAGCCACTGATTGTGCAAGTTCTCCTACTTAGAAAGATGAGAGAGGTCTGTAATTTTCATCATAGGTACACTTCAACTATGAGAGACAAAATGAGAAAAAAAAATCCAGGAAATCACTTTGTAGGATTTTTAAAGAATTTATTTATAAATTATGGTGGAAAATAAGTATTTGGTCACCCACAAACAAGCAAGATTTCTGGCTCTCACAGACCTGTAACTTCTTCTTTAAGAAGCTCTTCTGTCCTCCACTCGTTACCTGTATTAATGGCACCTGTTTGACCTTGTTATCTGTATAAAAGACACCTGTCCACAGCCTCAAACAGTCAGACTCCAAACTCAACCATGGCCAAGACCAAAGAGCTGTCGAGGGACACCAGGAAGAAAATTGTAGACCTGCACCAGGCTGGGAAGAGTGAATCTACAATAGGCAAGCAGGTTGGTGTGAATAAATCAACTGTGGGAGCAATTGTAAGAAAATGGAAGACATACAAGACCATTGATAATGTCCCTCGATCTGGGGCCCCACGCAAGATCTCATCCCGTGGGGTCAAAATGATCATGAGAACGGTGAGCAAAAATCCCAGAACTACACAGAGGGACCTGATGAATGACCTGCAGAGAGCTGGGACCAAAGTAACAAAGGCTACCATCGGTAACACACTACGCAGAGAGGGACTCAAATCCTGCAGTGCCAGGCGTGCCCCTGCTTAAGCCAGTACATGTCCAGGCCCGTCTGAAGTTTGCCAGAGAGCATATGGATGATCCAGAAGAGGATTGGGAGAATATCATGTGGTCAGATGAAACCAAAATAGAACTTTTTGGTAAAAACTCAACTCGGGAGTTGCATCCCAAGAACACCATACCTACTGTGAAGCATGGGGGTGGAAGCATCATACTTTGGGGCTGTTTTTCTGCAAAGGGGACAGGACAACTGATCCGTGTTAAGGGAAGAATGAATGGGGCCATGTATCGTGAGATTTTAAGCCAAAACCTCTTTCCATCAGTGAGAGCATTGAAGATGGAACGTGGCTGGGTCTTCCAGCATGACAGTGATCCCAAACACACCACTCGGGCAACGAAGGAGTGGCTCTGTAAAAAGCATTTCAAGCCCATAGAAAATTTGTGGAGGGAGTTGAAAGTCTGTGTTGCCCAGCGACAGCCCCAAAACATCACTGCTCTAGAGGAGATCTGCATGGAGGAATGGGCCAAAATACCAGCTACAGTGTGTGCAAACCTGGTGAAGACTTACAGGAAATGTTTGACCTCTGTCATTGCCAACAAAGGTTATGTTACAAAGTATTGAGTTGAACTTTTGTTATTGACCAAATACTTACTTTCCACCATAATTTACAAATAAATTCTTTAAAAATCCTACAAAGTGATTTCCTGGATTTTTTTTCTCATTTTGTCTCTCATAGTTGAAGTGTACCTATGATGAAAATTACAGACCTCTCTCATCTTTCTAAGTAGGAGAACTTGCACAATCAGTGGCTGACTAAATACTTTTTTGCCCCACTGTAGTATCAAAAGATTCAGGGAATCTGACAAAATCTCTGTGGGTAAAGGAAAAGGCAAAAAAAACACAAATTAATGTCCTCGACCTTTGATCCCTCAGATGGCACTGCATTTAAATACTGGCATGCTTCTGTGATGGATATCACCACATGGGCCTGAGGGAATCCTTTGAAAAACCAGTAAATGCTGTTCATCGCTGCATTCACAAATGTAAATGATGGGTGTACTATGCAGAGTGGAAGTCATATGTCAACAATGTCTTGAAATGCCGCCGACTTCTCTGGGCTCAACTCATAAATAGACTTGTGCACAGTGGAAATGTGTAAAACTTTTATGGAAACTTTTCAGATTGTTATGGAAGTAATGGGCATTGTGTTCTCTAGGCCAAAAAGGACCATCCAGCTTGTTGCCAACGTGAAGTTCAAAAGCCAGCATCTGTTTTGGTACAGGGGGGTGTTAGTTTGTAACTTATTCATGTGTGAAGGCACCATTAATGCAGAACACATTTTAGAGCAGCATATGCTGCTTTGTCTTTGCAGTCAAAGAGTGTGGCTGCTAGACTGGCCTGCCTACAGTCCAGAACTGCCTTCCATCGAAAACATGTTTCTTATTAAGTTCAAAATTTGACAAAAAAGGCCCTATATGGTTGCACAGCTAAAGAATTCTATAACTAATGAATAGCAAAAATTGCCCCCACTCGTAGTGTCACTGCCATGCTGAGAATGATCCACCACTCAAATAATGCCTGTTCTGTGGTGGTATTGTGGGGATCTTTGAAAAACAGGGTAAAAGGGGGCTAACACAGTATGCAGAGAAACAGATGGACTACAGTCTGTAATTATAGAACTGCAAAATGAACCTGTATGATAAGTGCAGCTGATAAAATGGACTTATATGGATATATATATATATATATATATATATATATATATATATATATATATATATATATATGTGTGTGTGTGTATAGGATACAAGGAGATAATTTCATGCTGTATTTGTATATGGACTTCATAGACTCATAGACTTCTGGAAGTCTCTTTATAGCACACTCAATATAACCACTCAAATAGTAATTGGTTGCTCACTATCTTGTAACTATGCCTAAAGCTCCCATCGTTCTGCGTTCTGTGCGCCCTTTCATATGAATTACATAGTATAAAAAGTAAATGCAACATTGGTTTCATTCTGCTTTTACATTTCGAACCAGATTTATTACAGTAGGTTTACATAGGTCTGAAGGTTTATGATTCATAATGAGGCACATTCTTGGCCATTGATTTTTGTTCTGTTGAAATCCTGATCTCCATCTCTCAAATGGAAATTATGTGCAATAGACAAAGTGTAATTTGGTATCCATTGATTGGGTTGAGAGCCATTCTCAGAATGAGGGATTGCAGTTATTGCTATTGATTTCAATAACTAGACTGTTACAATCCATTCACTGCACACTTGCTCAATGCTGTGCAGAAATGAACTTTTCACACACAGATGGGAGGAGGTTCTGTGGTGAAAAGCCGTTGTCAGGCGGAGGGATCTCCTGGAGGGAGGTATTGGGATTTCACGTTTCCTTCTGCATATGGCCTGCAGGAAGTAGCTACTTAGCTATTGAATGATCGTGTCACTTCACATGCTAATGCAGATACAGACAAATCATTCCACTTTAAGTAGCCAATCACACATGCATCCTGTGGGACTTCAGCTAAATTCAGTGCGTTGACATTAGTATTGATCTGCTTCACACTGGCAATCGTTCAGACTTTTCCATTTCCCCAAAGGTTAGAGTGGACAACTGTTTTTTCCCATATCAATACTCAATATCCACCAGGTTCCATTAAGAAGTGCTTTCGGTTTGAGGGATGGCTCCACCTTTTTTAATCAACACTGATGTCATGCTCTTAAGGGAGCTTTACACTGTACATTTTTCATCAAGCTGTTGCAGACAGAAATCACAAATCATGAATTTTTTGATCATGAGTTAAAATCTTTTTTAATTAAATGTGACATTCTACACAGCAGCCAAATAAATGCGTTTGCGATCAAGATCTATCAAAGGTCCTTGCAGTGTCTGAAATAAATTTTGATCCAGAATCGTCCACTGCTTTGTCACACGTCTAAAAAGCAACCAACAGGGCATGACATGGAATAACGTGTATGTGTGTAGGAAGGCGTTGGGAGTAGGGGGAAACATTTAATTGCTCACAAGTTAAGTACTAGCTTACATATGTTAGCTTTGCCCAGCTTTCAGTTCATATATACAGGAACATATGGAGCTGTAGCAAATATTTGATAATATTAAATAAATTAAATAATTAAAAAAGAAAAAATGGAAAAGCCATTCAAATAATGGACACATTTACCAGTTTATGAACCCAGGCACTTCTGTAGGGGAAAAAAAAATTGTCAAGCCAAATACCAGCTTCTCACCAGTATCACACAGCTACAGCTCTGTGCATCGGACTCAGTGTGGATTCCTTGTGATTTGGCCCAGCTTTTGTGAGACTCTTGCAATTCCGGCGAAGGTATGAATTGTAACTCCAGGTGCAGCTCAAATACATTTCATACTTCCTGCTTCTACTAACTAGCTAGCTAATTGTAGAAGCTATAAGAGAATGATTCAGACTGCACTGGCCACTCTGGTATAAAGCGGTTGCTTACATTTTTAAGACGATGCTTAAAAAGATGCTGTTTCTACTCTTACTGCTCACTGCTGTTCAGAGCCAGATTGATGTTGTTAGGTTGGGTCGGATCAGCCTTTTAATGTAACTTGCTATGAAATTATTTAACAACAATGATAAGTGACTAAATTGTAAGTAAAAAGCAAAATAAAGAAATACAATTTTGAATAATAATAATAATAATTATGAAATATTAGAATATTTGAGAATATTCAAAATTCAATTTTTTTATTATATTTATTATCAATTCCTTATTTGATAAATAAGTGTTTTTTTTTTCACTATAACTAATAGGTTAAAAAAAACAGGTGTAAGCAGAACATTATAATTTTCTTGCATCATTTTGCAATCTCTTGCCAGAAAATCTGTCATAAATTCTTCAGCACATGTGAGCATAACTGAATGTGCACGGTCTGCCACAGAATTTGGCAAAGATTTTATTTGCAGCATCTTGCGAAGTGTGACCTGCAATAAACATATAAAACCTTTGTTACTGCACAGTCTACAGTAGGCTTTAGTACGTGAAACAGTGTTTTAGTTTGGCTTATTTACATCTTGTAAAGTATACTTAAGTATACTTAGTGTGAGCCATCATGAGTTATGCTACAACACTGCATTTTTTTCACATAATTAAAAAATGCCAGCTGCTTACATTTTACACAATAATTCATGACTGAGCCACAGCAATGATCCAAAATTACCTGGAATAAAATCTTCTTACGTTAACTTACATGAGGATGAAAGTTACCATTTTGAAAAACAAGTTTTTTTTCCAGCGACAAGCTGTTACATATGGTGCATTGTTCCTTTACAGACATGAATACAAATCTCTTTGATAGACCCAGCTTATTGTTAGTGTGTATGAGAACCAAAGAGACGTGTTGCCTGATAGTAATATGATAAGAAATCATGATAGGCTTTAAATATGTAGTCTTAGATTTGAGAGGGGAAGGTTTTGTGCTCTAGAGACAGAAGATGCTTCCAGACATTTGTTTGCATAAGGCACTTAAGTGTAATAGGTAAACAAGCATGTCAGGAGCTAAGCAGTACGGAATCAGAATATGTGTTCAGCGGGAGAGAATGCCTGTATTAGTATGCATGCCTTTCACAGTGTCACAGTGATGTTTCTTCCTGTCTCTGGGTGTGTGACAACACATGTGAATGTTGCAGTCTGTTTTTGTGCATGAACAATATGGATTGTTACAGGAGATGTGTTTGTCTGAGCTCAACGTTGATTAAAGTAAATAATGGCAGATAAACAGATCCAGAATTCCAGTAAAGAGCAGACACAGCATGGGACATTTAACTGGAACTGGAAGAAATTGATACATATGCTATACTATATTTATAGCCACCAATACTGCACTGCGATTATATAAAAAAGGTTGCAATGCGAACCGTGTCAAATTCTTTGGAGCCTCTGCACCTACAGATAAAGTATAGATGTACAGTACTTTTGTCTCTCGTTTAATTTCCAGTCAAAATGGACTTTAAGTACAATTTCATAATTTTTCAGAGTCAGGAAAAAGGCAGGAAACATGTATTGAAAACAAAATGTAATTGTAATATCACATTTTGTAAGTATTCAGTGTTCACCTGTTACCTTATTACAGCTTCCCTTCTTTTCAGGAGATTTGGTTTGAGCTTTTCTAAGAAACCTGCAGAGACATTTTTCCACACCTCCAAAGTTCAGTCAGAATATCTGTAGAATGTCTAGAATGCTGCATCAAAAAATCAAATTTAGTTATTGTACAGAAGTGTAGATGGATAGTATGCTTTTAAGCAGAATCTGAAGAAATTAGATTTGCTTTCCACACAAAGATTGTGTTATACAAAAGGTGCATCAGTGTCAGATCCTTCAAAGCCTTTGATCACTGTCTGGAATTTAAAGAAGACACATGCGTAGACACTTTGTGCTGGTGATTTTTAGCCAGAATCTGAAGAAAACAGATTTGCTCTCCACTCTTGAATCATGAACCACTCAGCTATTTTAGCTACCACTGACTGCATTGTAATGTATAAAAAGGACGCAGTGTGAACAATAACAAATTCCTCAAAGTCTCGTCACTGTCCAGAATTCCAAGAAGACACACGAGCAAACACATTTGGTGACTTTTAGGCAGAATCTGAAGCAATTAGATTTGCTTTCTGCAAACTCTTGAGTCACGAACCAAATCATTCAGCTGTTACAGCTAACAATGACTGCATTGTACAGTATCAGAAAAGGTCGCAATGTGAACAATGTAAAATTCTTCAAAGCCTTGCATTAGTGTGCTAAAGAGACACCAGCTGTATTGTTGCAGTTCAAAGTCTGTCTGAATGAGTGTTTCATTCTTTTCTTTATCTTCATCTGCAGGCTTCTGACTCAAACTTGGACTGGAGCAAGTGTGGCGTTTATGGCCTGTGTTATCACCACTTTAAAGTTTGGTAGGAGCAGCGAATGAGTCGGACTGATGGTGGCATGGATATGAGGAGGGAAGAGATGGTTTATGGGGTGCTGACATAGAGATAGCGTTGATTCACACACCCATAAACATGCTGCTGATGAACAGGACTGGAGCTGTATTGCTAGAGCTAAATGAGGAAACTTTCACAGGTTCCTCTGCTGTGACCAGCGTGGGGATCTGTTTTTGTGGGGTTGCCATCTTGTGATGGTGTTGCTGAAAGCAATGATGACGATACTGATTTCAGTGGCGCTGATAATTGCAAAACAGAAGAAAATACTGATGAATGGTAATGAGAATGCTATATCCTACCTTTTGTCTCTCTAAAAAGGAGATACGGTCCGGCTGTATTTGTGAAACACTTCACTGTTATCGACCCAAAGCCCCACGCAGAGCAGAAGGACTGCGCTGATGTGCTGTGCCTTGCATTTCTGCTGTAGAGTCTGCTTTTAATTGAAGCAAATGTTCTCTAATCTGTGCTAAGAATGGTGGATTAAGTTATTTCAGAGCGGAGGATGTGCATAAACAGGGCAGTGATTTGACTGGAGACCTGCTCTCCCCTCTCTATTTAAAAATCCATTATGGTGGAGAGCTTTTGTGCTCCACAAGCCTTTTCCTGTTTACTCTGCCATTGTTCTTGAAAGCAGGGCCTGAGTAAACCACAGCTACTCTACTGAGATGTCTTGACGTGCAAACATCAAACACGCGGCTTGCTACAGATGTACTGTATAAATGTACTCGAATCGTGTTATTTGAAGTGGATTAAATCATTTAGACCCCAACAAACTTAATATGGGTGTTTTTGATCATCACTTCCACCAACAAACCAAATCTTCAACAACATTATTGATTGCGTGCTCGGCAGAAGGATCTATACGTGTTGAACAAACGGGAAACAAAGAAAAAAAAAAATTGGAAAGTGTTTCCACTGAGACCACTGATGTATTGAGGGCTTCATCTTTCATCAGCTATTGCTTCTCTCTATTATTTTTCTGTCTTGAGAGGGTTCCATTGTTGCTGAAGAGCAGAGTCCTGCCAAGCCGTAATCACACAAAGCCAGGATCTCTATAGTCACACAGGTAGCGTGACATTGGTAGAGATTCTGTGTGTGTGAGATTGTTGCACAGCGGTAAGCCACTTTTTTTGAGTTCCACAAAGCACCTTTTCACTAAACACTTGTGGGTGAAATAAACAGACCTGTATCGCTGACAATGCATTGATGCCAATCCCTACGCTGCAGGTCGCTGAAGGAATCCATGAGAACTTTAAGAACGTTAAGGGCTCAGTGCCTGACTTTTTGCTGATAGATTGTACTGTGACGTGGGTGTTTTTTATTATTTTTTTGGTGGCATTTTTCCCAACTTTCTTTGCAATTTAGTCATGTCCAATTCCACTTTTTAGCTAGGTCTCCTCCAGTCACTACCCACTGCTTCTGCCAAGTCACATGAAGCATGGCCACATCTTTTCGAACTGCCACTGACTTGACATCATTGGACAGCTGAACGCACATGGAGGAGAATGTTAGGTGCTGATGCCTGCACTGGCTAGAATTGTACGGAGTGATGCGGGAGAGGGAGGGCCGTCTTCCCACCCAGAGAGAAAAAGAGAAGTCAGTTAGGCTTTCATGGACTCTCGGTCATGGATGGCTGTGGCATCACCAGGGATCAAACTTGTGATCTCCCAATAACTTAGCCAACACTTACATGGTTGTACCACTTGGTAGCCAACCAAATGTTTTTTGACAGGGGTTGAATTGGGTTAGCTTGATTGATTGATTGATTGATTTATTGATTTCACTGTGTTTGTTCCAGCTTATCTTAGAAAAAACAAAATATTAGAAAAATATACAGCTGTTAGAGTTAATGTATTAAAAATATGCTAGTAATGTCCTAACTATGCACTAATAACATGTAAGTGCACTCAATAACACTGCAATTTTTTGACCCTCCGAACCACCCATATTAGTCCAGGCTCAAGCCCAGCTGCTTGCACTCTATATGTTACTATGACAGAATCTATGATTGTAGCCCTCTCATTCAAATAGAGCTTTTAATATGCTTTTAAAGTGATACCATCAGCACCTGCATCAGACAGTTTGAACAGTTTGTGCTGAAGACCGATGGATAAATCTATGAGCAGCAAACTAAAAGCAATAGCAAAGTGGAAAGTGATAGTTCCCCTCAAGAGCCATTATTACAACAATAATCTATGTATGAACAAGAACGAGAGGGCTGTGATCAAAGTAGGAACCATTAACAGTATATTGTCACTGTTCAAGATCTTTGTGATCAGATTTGAGCAAATAAGACGTGATGAATCACGATTAGCTATATACAATAACGCGATTATTTGTATATATTGTAAAAATGTTTCAGTGGTGTTCTATTTTTGCCATATTGTCCACCCCTAGATAGAAGCCTATTCAAACATACATTACTGTTCTCAAATTGAACTCAGACTGGTAGGCTGTGGACAAGGTGCTGATATTTGGATTTTGTGAGTATTTATATGTGTGTATTGCAGTTTTAGGTATCGTCATCTGAAGCTACTCCTCCCGAGGACACTTAAGAGGGAAAACCAATAAAGGATTACATACATAACTTTCAGGTAGGATATGACAGTAAGTCAGGACAAGTGTATCTGGGTAGATCTGATTAGAGTATGACCAGCTAAATACAAACATTTGTTTAAAAAAGAGCTAATTGCAAATCTTTTTATGGTTTCTTCTTCAGTTTTAGTCTTCATAATTGGAATTGTTTGTCTCAGTGGTGTTGCCACAGTGGGAAAATAAGCCCCATTATATTCTTATTAATTAGCATTTAGCACGGATGTTAGCACAAAGACTATTGTGAGCGGATTTAGCACAATGGTAATCCAGACTTGTTGAAGATCCATTGAAGTCTATAAATATTTGAGTGCCACAGTAATACACTTAGGTGCTCCTGAAGGGCAAGTAGAGAAACTGTGCTTAACCCTTTGGAACCTAAAAGCGACTGGCTGGGTTTATCGTCATATTTCTAACTTTCTGTTGTACTATTATCACTTGATTTATGTGGTCTGACACGGCTCAATCTCAGCTTTCCAGTAATACCAGTTATTAACACAGATTTGCAACATTGGTCACATTTCTACTGAAAAAAACAGCTGGTTATTGCTGTTGTATTGCTAGCTAGGCAGTGTTGGGCAGAATACTTTGAAAAAGTAGTGATCACTGAATGCACTGTCCTAAATGTATTCAGTAACATATTATGTTGCAATACATAAAATAACATATTCAGAATATGCTTAGAATATATTTAAAATACATATTGATAAGAAACATGGGGAAAAGGAAAAACTCTGCATTCAATCACACAGTTTCTCATTTTTACTGGTCAGTTTTCATGTAATTCTTCTGTTAATTTGTTTCACTTATTTAAACAAAATTTAAACAAAATTCTCAATATTGTTTTTGGCTATGATCACCTGCTTCAGACCACTGCTGGTCCTGTGATCCACCTACCATCTCATGAACTAAGCAAACAGCTTACTATAGTGTGAAAACAAAATCTTGCAAAGTTCACTATAAATTTGGCAGCTATGTGATTTTTCAGTTAACTGCATGTATGTAACTAACCACAAAAACGCCTGCATGAATCCAGTGCAATACCGATGCTAGGATTATCCCTTGTGAGCGTGTCCACTAGGGAGTCCACTTGGGAGACTCAGTTGCATCATCCCTCAAAAGAGTTTAGTAATGCGGAGATTAATAACTGGCTCATCACATTGATTTATCAGTCTACTTTAGCAGAAACTTCAGTGTTGAGTTCTTCTGTACAGTTCATCTTTTCAGCCATGCTCTGATTTTTAAAGTAGTTAATAAACAAGCATTGATGGTGTCTCTTGGGGAATTTGCTAGACATGTTTGAACCCACTGCTGTGGGCAGTTACATTTTCAAAACAAGACCACAGCAGTGTAGGAGGGTCTGTAAAGCTAAATCCCTGTTTCAACTGGATACACCCAATGAAGTATTTTGTCCCCTGATTGGCTACCAAGCAATGACGACCAAAAAAAAAAAAACCTAGCTAGAAAAAATATCTACTGGACTTGATCTGTATGCACTGTAATGCAACAGGATGTTGTCAGAAAACTCGGCTTCTCTAGATTCATTTAAAAAAAATGTAAAGTCTGTTAATATCTGATACAGTTGAAAGTTATTTAATTGTACACAATGTGTCTTAATGAACTAATAATTAAAAAGAATCTTTACAGAGAGACAGAGATAGAGATACCAGATGGAAGACGGGTTTGCAAAGCACTTGTTGAGATCAGGGTCAGGGAAACACCTCTGAACACCTGCTGCTGTGTCCCATTATCACCTCTGCTAGGCATTGTGCTAACCACCTTGTCATTTCTCTTTTCCAGGCTCTGTGTGTATGTGCATATGAGTGTGTGGGGGTGGATAGTCACAGATTTCCTTGTTGATTCTCTGTGTGAACAGGATTTAAATGGGTGTGCTCCTTTGAGCTTCTCTATTTGACTCCTCTTCTCAGCAGTGTGTTAAACCCCATTAACGTCCTGCTTGTGATAAACACACCATTCCGCCATTGCTCTGCTTTTAACAGGCTATCTTTAGATTCCTGAGCAAAATAAGGAGAGGACATCTGTGCTATGGGTTGCAGGCATGAATACAAATTGCACCAGGCATCCTCAAACCTGCTTCAGAAAACGCACTGCTTTCCTTGTGCATCGTGTCGAAGCATTTAACACAAGATAAACACTATGTTTATCTTCTGCTCTGCAAACTGGATAGGAGAAAGCTCTGCAGAGTGAGGGGGGGAGTCAATTACAAAAGAAAAATACCACCATGGCACCCTGAGGACTGTAAATTGTGATGCCCTGGGAATGATTAGAAACGCTTTTTATTGACACTGTAAATTGATTTTACTGAGGCAATGGGCTGACAGTGGAAGAAAGAGCTCTACGCATTCCATCAGTGGTGCACTGTGAGAGAAGAGTGCAGGGCCGCTGTGGCGTCTCTAAATGCTCCCTCACCGCTTCCTGTACTTGTGTGTCGTCCATTCACGCTTCATGCTGGCACCAGAAATTGTTGAAACTATTAAATCTGATTAAATCTGATATGCTCCAAAGCTGGATTAGGAAACGGACCAATTCAACACTTGCAGGAAGCCAGACAATGTGCTGCAAATTTGAGCTCATAATATCAGTATGGAATCACCTTGGCAGCTGTCAGAAAGTGGGCTCTGTATAAAGCCTGTTGTAAACTGTGTGATTACATCGGTCTTATACATTTATTGTATGTTGCACAGTACAAGATGGTACAAATGAAATTTGGGCCAAAATTCTGTGGCAGATTGGGTGGCTTCAATTTTGTTCACGCATTCTGCAATATTATATGATAAAGATTCTCTGGTGATAAGGAGAAGGACACAGTGTTGCTTGGATTCATTCAGCATCTTTTTTTTTGCTCAAAGATGGGGTCAAACAAACAAAAACAAGCCCTCAGCTTGATAGTGGCTATGTTATGCCGTGCAACAATATGACTCAAAAAGCACATTTCGGCCTTGTTTGTGCTTCTCCCTCGCTACTACCATCTTTGTAATTGGTGCACGGGTTACGCATCATTCCATGCTGTGCTCTTATTGGTGGATGCAGTGGACTGTAACACTGGTTACATTCTCTAATCTTTTGCGGCAAAAAGCTAAATTGGCCACAGGAGAGCCTGTCACATTAAGCATTCTTAGACAACTGACTCACAAACAGAGAATAACAGTCAGTAACACTTCATATGAATCCTGTATTCATAATGCATTAGAAATGCATTAATAATGTGTTGTATGGCATGCATAAAACTATATTATTTCTGGCATAAGCCTGTATAATTTCTCCTAAGTAGTTTTTGTAGTAGAAGTAGTAGTTCATTGTGAATACTAATGTTGTAAAGCACTATAAGATGTACTGGTGTACAATGTGTGTTACAAAAGACCTTTTTTCATGCATTGTCATTGCAGTGTCATTGCAAGTTATAAAAAGTAATTATAATAATTAAAACCTACAAGAAACTAAAACTATTAAAAACTATGAGAACCTAAGTGCTTGGTTCAGTCTGCTGAAATGCTCTGCTTGGGTCTTCATGGTCTGCCAGTTGATGACCTCGTGGCAAAAAATCGTAGAGCATAAACCTGTCTTAAGTGCTACCAGTGCTTCCTAAAATCTCCTAACCTGTTTTCACATATGCAAAAGGGTTCTGGGCCTCTAATGCTACTGTTTCTACTTTAATTACGGCTAATAGACTGCAGAGGACATTTGTCATCATAATCACTCTACAGGCCTTGTTCAGTGTCAGGAGATGGAGGACTGAGCTACGTTTTCACTGTGCTGTTAAGCTGACAGATTCTCTCTCCCTCCCTCCCTGTCTCTCTCCCTCCATTTAGTTCACCTCACCTACCTTCCTTCTTGGCATTTGAATGTAAGGAGTGTTGCGAGACACTCACTAGAGTCACGAGGTCACAGAATACATCACTAAGGGTCATCAATGAGAGATGAGAGGGAGGTCCTAAGAGCCATCATTGAACTGAGAGTTGAAGGAAAGGAGGAAGAGGGGAAGAGGAAAGTGAGAGGAATAGAGGATGATGGAGCTCTAGGGGATGCTTGCCAGAGTCCCTTTATGCTGAGGCACTGAAAAAGAATGAGGTGGAAGAACAGCCTGGGTTTCTCTCTTGACCCATCCTGACGTCAGCCGTCAGTGGGGAAATGGATTAAATAAAGAACTGCTAATTTCAGTAGACTTCCACTGCAAAGGGATCCTTTTGTGTGTGAAAGTAAAATGCAGCTGGTTCACGTGAAGCTCTTGGTATTGACTTATTTTATCTGATCTTGAGGGCCTTTTTTGTCAGTTTCAGGTGCAAGTAGGTCCATTCTGCCTGAAAAAGCATACGCGTTATGTACGAGACTGGCATACGTACGTGAACATGCAGTTTATGGTGCATGCGCATGCACCAATGCAAAATGCATTTGTCATACATGTTTTGTGGGGGTCATGTAAATGTAGGACGATCACATAAAAGTGGGTGGAGCTGTAGAAAGTGCGGCTGATTGCATTTTCTATTTACTATAGGTTGGAGTGACGTTTTTATGTGGAATTTTCTCATAAAACACTGAAGTATTGATATTGTCTCAATTGCTTTTTTTGATCGACTTAACATAGCAGCTACACTGGCACTTGCTTTGAAGACATATTGAAGGAATATTTGCCAAAACATTATTTCAGCACTGCATAACTCCTCCAAGGTATCTAGTGACTCTAATGGCATTGACTGTCTGTGTTATTGTTTTAAAAATTCAGTAATTTTAGGGATGTGCCAACCTGCTTTTTTGCCTCCTAATCTGATCCAAGTACTTAAAAGTTGAGTATGAGCCAATACCAGCCAGGTCTGATCTTTGTGTTTTCACTGATAATGCAGCCACACAATTTTAAGATATGGTAGACTGCCAAATACATAATACAGTACAATGACTAATGTTTAGTCTTGTGTATAATTTGATAAGCTGGACTGATAGGTTTTGTCTTTTGGAGTATACATAATATTGTTTTATAATATAATTTGACTGACCTATCTGATGATTTGGCTATCCCACTCAAAAGAATAAAAAAAAATGAATTGCTCTGTTGTTGGGTTTAATCATTTCTCTTGTTGATTTTACATTAACAAGTGCATGTAACTGAGTGAAAATAAGTCATTTGACTTGTTTCAGTGAAATAGAGTGAAGTTTCAGGCATACGTGTTAAGTATTTGGTCAGTGCAGCCTTGTTGAGTAAAATGGGTTTACACCACACAAGGTTTTTGTGTAGCTCTGAAAGATTGTTTAACTCATTCCAGTTGTTTGGAACCACTGTCCATAATTCAATAAAGTTTATTTAAAGAGCTGTTTTTTGCGCTAATACTAAGCTTTATTTGAGAGAAGAGCTGCAACTAATATTTGATCAGTTCAGTAACTATGTTAAAAAACAGAAAAGCCACTCAAATAACCAACACTTAACACTAAGAATCCAAGTACCTCTGCGACAGTTTTAACTCCAGGTGCCCTCCAAATAAGTTTTCTGCTGCTCTGGACTGCTAGCTAGCATGCTCTATGCTACATTCATTCCCACGAATAAATGAGAGTGTGCAGGCTAATGAGCTGTCCGAAAACGTATTTAGTCCGCACCAGGCGATAAGAGCAAGAAAACTTAAACCTAACAGATTAGGTTACGCTTGACATTACAGCCTCAAACGCAAGATTTTTCAGTCATCCCCAGTGTTTTGGTTCAGACTGTTCTGTTCGTATTTACAGCTGCTTAAAAGCTGCTTCCTGTTGACTGGATGCAGGTTTTACTCACCCCTATGTTCATACGCATTCTGATTTAGTGCATGCACTGTGATTTCTTATTGCTCTAATGTGCTTGCAGTGGCTCTCTCCTCTCTCTCTGTCTCGATCGCTGTACTAATGGCAGTTTTTAACCAGAAGCAGCGTCATAACCAGTAATGCGGTTTCTGCAATAGTTTTTTTTTTTCAGCCAGTTGTGACTTACTTATGACATGCTTCTGGTGGCATGACACTCGTAGTAAGTGGCAGAAAGTAGATTCAAAGCATACTTAGCCATGCGCTCAGGTTTTATGTGCCAGTGTTTAAATGAAACATGGCTACTGGCACTGCAGTTAATACTAGTTTTTCATAATCCGCTGTGTAATGCAGATCTCTTTGTTCTGAAAACTTCTGCACATTAAGGATAATGCATGTTTACATCACCTCTATGACAGTGGAGTGCAAAAAAAAAGATACACAATCCATTAAAATACACCTAGATCGGCTCTGATCCCTTTGGATCAACTACTAGCATCTCTAGTATTTTCTTGAGCTGAAGTACATCTACATCCTTGTGGATGTTTGTGGTGGGAAATAACTTGCATTTTTTCATTTCTCCCATACGTGTTAATGGCTCCATTGTTCCACTGCATCCTTTAAGCCTTGCACCTTACAAGCATAGCACAATTAGTGTGCAGTTTGTGTGATAAGCTACAACTTTGGTAAACAGAACGTTACTTTCAGATCCATTGCAAGACCATATCCATGATAGGTGATACTTTATTTATCAGAATAGTGTGTTGATCAGTTTGTAAATGTATCAGAGAAACAAACAGCAGCATTAGAGGCGCGTGTGTTTGGCAGTGGCTCTCTTTTGCAGCAGGAGGGTAATTAGAGCAGGATGTAGAGTGACCGCATGAAAGTAATTGGTTCATCAAAATGAGACTGGCTGTCGCTCACGTGCTGCAGAATACCAATTAATTTTGGCACAACGCCGGAGCGTCAGCTGAACTTGAGGTTACTTTGAATGATTAATGAACATCGTTTATATAATCTCCATTTCATTTTAGCGCCTACTACCCAGAAATACATATGCATACAGGAAATTACACATGCACTACTGCACTAGGCCACTCGTCCATGGGAATCACCTCTTAATTGTGACTTCGACCTATTACAACTGAGCTGTGAATAATACATGGGCCCTTCGTTCCCTCTCTGCAGTTTGCTCCTGCTTACAAGCTCTTCTGATTTGCCACTGGTGAATACATTGCCAGTTACCTGCAGTATCCCTCCATATAACTGTGAAATATAGCACCTGAAAAAAGACTAGATTTAATCACAGAGTGTGCTAAAATATGGAGAATTGTATTTCAGCTGAAATGTAAGTCACTCTTATCCAACATTGAGAGGCTCCATATGGAGAACTGAGTTGTAGCAGTCAGAATGAGGGCAGATGCATTAGAACCTGCACTTCTCAAGTAAGCGTAAGGCATCATGGGTTCAACATTAAGAGGAAACTGATCCAGCAGTTCTTAGGAATCCTGGAGGAAATGCTTGCCTGCAAACCAGTAAAAGCAATCAGAGATGTTCTTAAAAACGTTTTCATTATTAGTATATTTCTATTAAAATATGCTTTTCAATTACCATTCAAAAGTTCAGAATCATATTTTCATTCATATTAAACCATTTTTGTTGGAGATGCATGTGCAAAATGTTGGAAGCTGAAAAAAAGGAGAAATGTGAATATGTCCCGAATGATGAATGAAGCTGTGTGATTCCTTTGTGATGAGAAAGCTGTACAACATTAAGAATGAAGTTATAATATAACATACAGAATGCCTCTTATTTAAAAAGTGGTGATCAAATCTCGAGGCAGTAAATAGGTGTTTATGCAGTAAATGGGTGTTTATGCTGTATTATTTATTATTTAGAGTATGTTTTATAAGGTCTTGCTTGTAATACATTTTACAGAATAAATATGTATTGAATACGTAAAGCTCAGTATATAATAACCCTGGTTTTAAGGAGTTAATGTGCTTTAAATGGACACTTTGACCAAAATAAATGTAACGTAACCATCTGTTTTAACATGCAAACTCACATCCTACAGTGGCTCCACAATGGTCTTTTCTGCAAGATATTCCAGGAGGTCGAGGGTCTCAATGGCTGTATATTTGCGTAGGGCATGCTGGATATTGTAGTGAGAGAACATTTGTGAATGAAAACACAAAAAAGACACACAATTGTGATTTTGGTCAAACTGATGTGGCTGAAGGATGCAATGTTGCACCACAGACTACTGCATAACATGACATAACACAAACTCCAGTTTTAGGCTGGAATTCCACTTTATTGTGCTATTCTTAACAGTAATGTACTTTAATGTAACGATTTTATTAAGTATTTTTTCTTTTGGGCTTCTGCAGTGCTGCTCCATATCATAGCATGATGTGTTATGCTAGCTATTATTGATTGGTAGTGCATAATACCTCTTTCTTCAGATGGATACATCAGCTCTGGCCTTGTACTGTTTTGAGGAAATTAATTTTTGTGATTTGTCTGGTACAGACCCAAAATAAGTCTAAGGGAGGTCAGTATGTCTTAGAAAATTGAGAGTAATTACCAAAAGAAGATGACACTCGTACATCTGAAAGGAAAATGTCTTTCCCTTTTTCCCTGAAGAATGTGTTTTTAAATACAAATGTCTCATTTTCATGTAGTAACAAATGTTCTAGGCCTTACTGACTGGTGTGCATGATGTATTTTAAATACTATAGTATGTATTTTAAAGTACTATATATGCAGTTTTTGCACCATGTCATTCTATTATCCCAGATTCCTCACTGTGAATATCTCTGCATTGTGTACTAAAAACATCTACTGAATATTTCATTACTGTTCTGACTGGTACAAAGTTACAGTGTACCACTGCCATCAAATATTTGTCAAGGGAGAATAAAATTTTGCCAAGTTATGTATGATTTTTTTTTTTATTCCTTTTCATAAGGCATCTATTGTGCTGGCATTCAGAGCTTGTCAAGAGCAAGCAGCACTTTTCTGAGTTTCCTGCTTGCCATGCCAAGCTGTGCCAATGCCAAGAAGACCATTAGCCTAAGAGTGCCCCCCAAAATGTGTATTAATATACCTCCCCTTTCTCCCCTCTCTCTGCTGCTCTCTTGGGAGGGAGAGCAGAGTACAGGAAGTGAGCGAGTGATCTCACTGCTTGGCTCAGGCAGCGTGGCAACCATCTCCATGGTATCCAAAAGCAACGGCCTCCCTGTGGCACTCAATGCTACTTTTTTAGCACAAGCCAGGAAGGCGGGGGGGGGGTGACACATTTAAAACAACACATTTTGTCTCTGTTTTTTATGTTATTTTTTTATTTTGTTTTACAACTTTGAGATTTATCCCAGCCCACTTTGTATCTGGTTGTGTGTGTGTGTGTGTGTGTGTGTGTGTGTGTGTGTGTGTGTGTGTATATATATATATTAGGCTGCTGACGTGGTGGTGGCTTGTTAGTCTGTATTGTGCTGGTACGAGCGGTACGAGCGGATCAGACACAGCTGGAGTTTTTAAACCCTGTGTCCACTCACTGTCCACTCTGTTAGACACCTTGTTGGTCACCTTGTTGGTCACCTTGTAGATGTAAAGTCAGAAAACCGTAGCTCATCTGTTGCTGCAGTTTGTTTTAGTCATCCTCTAGTCCTTCATCAGTGGTCACATGATGATGCCCACAGGACGCTGTTGGCTGGATATTTTCGGTTGGTGGACTATTCTCAGTCCAGCAGTGACAGTGAGGTGTTAAAATCTGGCAGCACTGCTGTGTCTGATCCACTCAGACCAACACACAATAGAGTATGTTTGTACTCTCTACTCTGTATGGTCCAAACCCTAGACTGGAATGTAACATTCATGGTGGCAGGTGATGTGTTATGCTGGGCATGGCTGTTGATGGTATACTGTGGATGGTGCTGTCACTACTTTTGTCCCTGTCACCTCTTTAGTTTCACATAAAATAGAACTTACAGCTCTGGTCATTAGTGGCCTTCAGTTATCTAATTGGCACCAAACTGTAGACTGCATGTACCAGTGCTTCTTCACGTTTTCTCATTCAAATGTCCCCATTGTCTTTGTGTGTTTGTCAGTTGTAGGCGTGTTGGTTGAAAAGTGGCAAGAATTCAGAACTGCAAAAGAAAACAAAAAGAAAGTAAAGCATAGGTGGGAAGAACAAAAGGTGTTTTTTAGGCATAAGAACAAAACCCAAGTATACAAAGCTGAATACAACAACCAAGAGCACATAGGGACAATAAGTTGCAGGGACGGGAAGGGACAACACAACAAACCATGACAGTCTTTCAGAAAAGTTCCCTAGATTGGATTGTGTGCATTGTCACATCTCTGAACCGGAGCTGATTTACATGAAGTTGAGTGATTCCCAACTCGATTTCTCACCCCATGCCATACCGCTTTATCATTTTGAGTGGAGGACTTCCACAGAGAATGAATGAATGACTTCAATAGAAAATGACTGACTTCAGTCACTTCTGTATCTTTTGTCTTTGTAATCTAAATGCATAGTGAGACAGCAACAGCAAGCCTGATTTTACTGAAGAAAGTGAACACAGTAGCAGAAGCCTGTGAGAAAAAAAGTGTGTTCCAAGCTACTTTTCTAAAGTACTCCCTGTGATTGTAAAACTACAAAGTGATGACCCTGTCACTTCATTTGCTATGAAGCTGAAGGAGAGAGTTAAAGGTGATCCTCGAATTCTTCATCAGATGAATTTCAAAACTGCCAGAGCTCTAGCTACAAGAAGTGTTGATATCCTGAGGAAATATGTTTTAGAGCTGTGGATGTTTTGTTGAACTCTCAAAGGTCTGAAAGGAAATGTTGTTGTTGTTGTTGCTGTTATTATTATTCCAAAGTAACTAGAATGGCTTTGTTACTGATGTGTACAAGAAAGCTTTGCAAATAGCATTTAATATCAAAGAAAAGCTTCATGAGGAGTGCCCAAGTATCAGCGAACATGCCTGTTTTTATTGAACAGATGCGTTAATTTAATTTCATCCAATTATTAGCTGGTCACTGTTTTGTGGACACTGCCTTACTGTTTTATTTAATATATTATTAAACACTTGGAGCTGCATATTTATGTATGAAAGTTTCTATATAGATAAAGCTATTTTTGTTTGCAGAGACATTGTAAAGGAGGTGACTAATTGAAAACTGAATAGGATAGCTATTATCGCATGGTGGCTACATTGCAGAGTTCCACCCTGCAATAAAAATAATCTGACTGTTACTGAGAGGATATTCACATGTGTAGTAGCTGGAATTCTATGCAAAATATTTATGGCAGTGTCTCCCTTTTTAATTATAATTTTTTTGCAATTTTTTGAAACATTAGCCTAGGTATGAGTTTCATTTCTTTTTTTCCTCATCTGTTTCAGTGGTGTGACTTTTTCCACACAGTGACCATATTAATGATAGTTTCCTGCTGCACCTCAATGAAAATGATGGTGGAGAATTTAAATATAAGTAAATACTAGTACCGAAAAACAGGGATCTGTTCAAAAAAGCAAAAAAGCGGCCTTGATTCACATAAAGTTTCCATTTGTTATTGATTTAAAGTCTTCATCGCAGTGGACACACCCAGCACATAGGAGCCCAGAGGTTTTGCAGTGTTCAGGCATGAATACTGATATGCCCATAAAAATACTTTTGCACAACTCCTCACACTACACTCATCCACTGATGAATATGAATAAGAGTCTGCTAAATATCTAAATATAATGTTTCAAGACTCATATGTAGTTGTTTTTAGTACAAAGTCTGTCCCTGTGCTCTGTGAAAGGCTGAACATTATTAAAAGTAGCTTCTGATGCTGCTGCTTCGGCACTAGATATGACATTTTAAGAAGAAAAACTGTAAATGGAAGAAAGAATATTGTCACTGTCTAAAAGATTTTTTTTATTTGCATTTATCTATGTCATTTGAACACAGCAGCTGTCCTTTACATTGCTTTCAAATGTCTCAATGAGTGGAGCGATAGAGATGCTCCAAATTGACTTGGAATTAAATCTCTTCACATTATCTTCAGTTAAAGGTAAGCAAGTTTTTGCCTTCTCCTGTAAAGATTCCATTTTGGAGAAACATGTTTTCTTTTGGACAGCGACAATATGTGGCATTATATGTGCTATTCATCACATTTAATGAATAGACAGTTCTTATTTTTTTAAATAGAAAATCATTCATCAAAAAAAAATTCTTGTGGAGTCCCACAAGGTTCAGTTTTAGGGCCTTTGCTTTCTCTTTGTACGTTATCTTTAGATAATGTTGATGGAAACATGATGTCAGTTTTCATAGCCATGCTGATGACATGCAATTACACATTTTCATTCCTTCTGATAATCAAGACTCTGTAGACAGGCTTATCATCTGTGAGGCAGATATTTCTCAGTGAATGTCACAAAATTTTCTGCAAGTAAATAAAAAAAAACCCTGAAATAGTGATCCTTAGTACTAAAACTAAAAGGAAAATGCTGTCTGCGAATGTGTTTCAGGATAGATTTTAAAGTTCTGTTACTGGATTTTCAGCCTCTAAATGACCTTAATGCATTCTTTCCTCACAGAGTGTCTGTCTGTTTATGTTCCAGCATGTGATCTTAGATCTGCAGATACTGTCCTTCCACAAATGCCCTCTGTAAAATACAGAAAACGTGGAGAGACTCTTTCAGTTATTATGCTTCTAAACTGTGGAGAGTCAAGCTCAGTGCTCACTTTTAGGAAACATTTTGAAGAGTATCACTTTAACTTAGCGTTTTATTAAAACTCTACATCTCTTTATCTTTTTGACTTGATCTGTGTCAGTGTCTGATGTGATTTTTATTAAATGCTCATAATTTCTTCTATTACTGTTAAGCTTTATTACCTGTCTGCACTTTGAGCTGCCACCAGCATGAAAAGTGCTGTAAAATTATTATTATTATTATTATTATTATTATTGTCTATGAATAAAATAAAAAAAACAGTTGCTTTAGTTATGTAACATTAGGCAGATGAGCCAGTTTACTGTGGACTATTGCGCATGGCGATAGTGTTGATAAGTTTGATTTGTTTTGAAGGCTTTTCAACAGTAAACCTAATATTACTGTTCAAACTTAAGAAATTCAACGTTATCATGTCAGTTATATATAACTATATAGAATTTCTTAAGTTTGAATAGTAATATTAGGTTTACTGTTTAGAATATATATTTATATATATATATATATATATATATATATATTTATATATATATATATATATATATAATGTCAGGCATAACATTATGTCCACCTCCTTGTTTCTACACTCATTGTCCATTTTATCAGCTCCACTTACTATATAGGTGCACTTTGTAGTTCTATAATTACAGACCATCTGTTTCTCTGCATACTTTGTTAGCCCCCTTTCACCCTGTTCTTCTGTGGTCAGGACCCCCATGGACCTCACAGAGCAGGTACTATTTGTGTGGTGGATCATTCGCTATATATATTTAACTCTCCCAGTCATTAGAATGGTGGCACGGTCATACAGTGACCTCACATTAGACAGATGAATAGGTATCTTCCCATTCAAGCAGGCAGGACTGAAAATAACCGCCTGGGGTGTTTTATTGCTAAGATTACTTCAGAGAGGGTGAAATTTCCTATAAGGACTTTGCCTTTGGATGCTAATCTACGTCACTTCAAATCTCGTATCAAGTTTGACAGGAAATTAGCAAAATTCAAAGACAGTCTAGTTAGTTTGAGTTTCATCTCGACTGGATCTGTATAACAAACTCTACTGTGTGTGCCAGAAAACACTCAGCACTAAAATGACGCACAGTAGTGACAGAATGAAAAGGAAATGAAATGCAGGGGGAAAGCAGGGGCTGGTTGGCACAGTATTCGTTTCTGGGTCAGTAGAGGGCAGCGTCCCAAAAATATAACATTAGAATGACTGCCCTCTTGTCCTAAGCTCAAGACATGTTGGACAGGTTGGCACAAGGGTGTAGCATAACTTAAATCAGGAATGAATAAATTAACTTAATCGTAAGCTTTCATTGGTTGATCCTTTGGCTGTCCTAACATGTGGGAGGTCATGACCAAGAATGAAAAGAGTGCCAACCGAAGGCCATCTTCCATAGTGGCGGTGCTTTGTTGATTTAAGGAATGTGAACTGATTTTATATATTTTTCTTCAGGCAGCTTACCTGATCATCCGTAGTCCTGGTGTTGCATGTAGCACTGCAGAGAGATGTGCTGACTGTACAGTGTTGGAAAATTCAACACAATAGGTATTGAATTTCAGGAAGGAAGCCTGAGAGGAAAAAGCCATGACTAAAGGAATAAAAGGTATGAATAAGTCAAAAGTATGCAGGCTCTATCGGTCTATTTATTGTTAATCGGCCTTGAAGACCAATAGTACTTTCATATTAATGCCTTAATAAATGAAATAAGTGGTTCAATAGAAAACACAGATACTTTGCTTGATCTGGAGTGAATGCAGCAATATGTGATTTATTTCATTCTAATGTTTTTTTTATATTGAATGCTTCTTCAACATGAACTGTGTCTTGGATATTTTCAGATTCTTAATGTTTCTCTGTTATTACTATGATTGATTGGATTGCTCAGTCTCTGTGATCATTGTCTTTGTTTATGTTCTCATTGCTGTATCAAATCAGGCTGGATAAAGGTGATAACTCAAGGTCTAATGACACACAATATAGAATAGGCAAACACAATAGATTCAGAATTTCATAGGATAAAAAATAGTCACAGTCAGGAATAAAGAAAAGTGTGAATAGGTCTGATGAGGCTTCCAGTCCTTTAGAGGAATATACATTACCCTTGAAGTCTTAATAAGGCTAATTTCTATTTTAGTTGTAGGAAGTCATTCAAATAAGCAGTTTATTCTCTTCTGCAATGTATGGTGTTAATCTAATTAAACAGGCTGCAGTTGCTGTGGAGATTAACGGTATGATCAGTATTCATTACTGGGGTCTGAGGGGTGGCCCAGATCCTACAGGGTGCTGCCCACAGCTTTTGATCCTACTGATCCCCTCACACAGTCGGCCATGGCTTCTCTCAGACCCCCCGACTGTGCCTACCCCCTCCCCTGGATAATCGCTCCATCCCCTTTTAAAATAGGCTTAGTTCATTATGAGTGAGAAAAGCCCATGTCCTGGCCACGACCCACTCTCTGGGGTTGCACTCGTGTGCCAGCTTCCCTTTTGGACGGATGCGGGGGACCGTCTGAGCCCGCTCCTCTCTTTCCTGCTGCTCCCCTCTCTCCCTCCCTCTGCTACCCCATGTGGGGCTCTTCCTCTGTCTGTCCGTTCTAATCTCGGCAGGCCAGTGCCACGCTGCAACTCAAATAGAGCACTAGAGTCAAAGGCCAAACATTCTTTCACACTCACTGGTTTCATAATAATTCTTCATGAAAGAGTTTTTTATTAGCGCACATTTTATCTGATGGAGTCAGTCACATAGAGACAGCAGGCAGGCTCGCTGACTTGATTTCTAATTGATCTGCTTAATGTTCTAAATTGATGAACGTTAGAGAAAAATAATGTTATATCAGTGCCTAAATAAAGGATTAGTCCAGCAGGAAACAGAACACTGCTCTGTGCCAAGACATGAATACAGTGCTCCCTTTCTGCTGTTATGTAGCTTAGTCACAACCGCTGAAGCGTCTGTAGCTCCAGACTAACTCAACCACTGTGCAGCAAAGAGCCATGCAGGAAGACCTTCCTGCCAGCCAACGTCAGACTTTAGAGTGTATCCTCCATGTACTGGATAAGGTTATAGGACAGTTTTCAATTTCTGGACAACATAAGATCATAGACAACATTTCTGAACAATATGCAATAAAAAAAAGTGGAACATTTTTAGGAGAAGAAAAAAACATTCTGAACTTTAATGTACAGTACTGTGCAAAATCAGAGACCACTCTTCATTTGTTTAATTTCCACTTAAAATGGCTACTAAGTACAAGTTATTAAATTCTGAGGAGATTTGTTATAAGATCTGTATGCATAAGGAGCTCCAAAACTGAGTTCCTAAAGCTGCTGGTATTTTGAGAACAATGAATTGGCCACTCCAGAGTCCAGACCTCAACATCGCTGAGTGTGTTTGGGATTACTTGGATTGTGAGCAGCAGAAAATGTAAACTTCTAAGACTGAACTTTGGAGGTGTGGAAAAATACCCTTGCAGATTTCTTTGAAAAATTGAGAGCAAAGAATGGAAGCTGTAATAAAGGGAAAGAGTGGACACATTGAAAAACTAAAACGTGATATATTTAGTTGTTGAGGCTTTTGTGTAATTGTCTGTTAAACGTTTTCTGCTTTCCTTTTTTTTTTTCTTCGAAATGCAACAAGATTATTTCCAAGACATTCTGGACTATTTCTGTTGGTTCATTCATCATGAAATGGTCAAGCACACTCTCAGAAATAAAGATCCAAAACTGTCACTGGGGCAGTGCCCCTCTTGTCACTTGAGTGGTACCCTCAAGGGTACATCTCAGTACCTTTAGTCAGGGAACCTAATTGTACTATAATCCATTGAAATTACATTTTCTAAATTGTATTGGAATGGAATTAGAATATTTTGACATGGCTGTAGCAGTTTATTTAATTTTATTTTGTTTTATTAATTTTTACCTTCCATTCATAATATGTATTTTATGGACATGTCGCTGGCTGAAAAAAACAAAACAGTTTTTTGCAATTATTTAGTTTTTTGCATAATCTGAAGCCAGCAGCCCATTACACTGTGTGAAAATTTCATGATCAGTAGAAATACTCCAGAATCATTTATAATAAAACTTCTTTGCATTAACTTACATTAAAAGTTCAGAACGGTTTTGCCTTCGTTTGTACAGTTATTGGAGATACTTGTTTTTATTATACAGTGATGATATGTGCGTGCTCTGTTATATAGTAAATGTCTACATGTTACGTCAGGCCACTCAGAGTACTCATTACCTCTTACTGATGTTAATACCTAATATAATGATGTTAATACCTTTATAACCTAAAGTATTATCAAATAAACTCTAACCTGTAGAAGATCAACACATCTGTCCCTTTTGTCCTCCTTCTTATCTACTCACCGATCTGTCATCCTGACAGTTTCACCATGAGTGTAACAGAGAGACAGAAAGGGGCAAATCTCAGGTCATCTAATGACATTTCAAAAACACAAACACACCCCCTCTTCCATCGCCCCGAACAACCAGGTCTGATGATGCAGCCTGCGTTCCTCCGCTCTGAGGCTTTGATGTGCTGTTGCTTGGTTACGGTGGGAAGTCTGGCCTGTTGATTGGAGGCATGAGAATGTCTCCTCTGACTCCACTATTGATCATGTCTCTCACTAAATCAATCAAGCCCTTTGATATTGTATTGTAACCATCTTAAGTCCATCAGTTTTACCCTGTCCAGTCTGGACTGTATCAGAATCGTTGAACCACTGTTCTTCCATCATTGCATTCAGTCTTCAGTATCTGCCACTTTCAGACCAAGAGACATCATTAAAATCCACCCGTCTTTCAAATCTGATACCAAGAGAAAGTGTTTCTCGATGCGTCATCTAGACCATCCATTTTAATACACGAATAAACAAACAGACATTAGTATTCTGCTCAGTAATGCTCAAAAGTGTGTGGCAGCGTAGTTCATATTCATGCATTTGTTTTTCAAAGTTTAAGAATCTGTAAGAAAAGAAAAAATAGATTGAGGGACACTGAGGTGAATGTTACACTCATTCTTTTCTGCAGTCTTCCTACATTTGACTAAATTTCAGCAGGTGAGGTATGACATTATTAAATTCAGTTCAAACTACGTCTGAGGAACAGCTTGCTAAACTCTTAGTTGATGAGTTGCTACAGTCACTCTGCTATAAAATGTATATATACTTATAATTGACAAATATAAATAGTGAACAAACTTACATTCTGTATCATCTTTCTATTTGTTTTGAAGTCAACAAATAAATGTACATACGAAGAATATTGTATTCCCCACAAAAGATGATTTTTGCACAACAGTAGCATTTTAATCAAATTTAAACCATAAAAAATTGTCATTTTACTTCACAGATCACTAATATTGTGGTAATGGCAGTAATATAGTAATTATAATACAGGTTGTACTGATCTGAACAGTACATGCTAATTCTCTTGTTGTTAATAAATAATAAGTTAGCATAGTAGCTGTAACAAGTTGGTAATAAAATAACAAAATGTATTAAACTAAAAATGACATGCCAATTATGCAGTTGTTCATAAAGTTAGCAATTGTAGTGATAAAGAATTGTGGATAAAATTGAAAAATAATGGTAACAAACCTACCTACAAATGTTTTATTATTTTCCAGTAGATAATATATAGAGAAAAGAATAATTTAACAAGTAAATATTACGGTGAACCTGTCCAGGGTGTATCCTGCCTTCCGCCCAATGACAGCTGGGATAGGCTCCAGCACCCCACCGCGACCCAGAAGGATAAGCGGTTTAGACAATGGATGGATGGATATTACGGTGAATGAACAATTAGTCTGTCGTTTTAAAGTGCATTTATAGGGATAAGGTGTCCAATTCTTACAGAATAATATCTACTTAATCAACATATTACCCCGATTCTTTTAATTCATTATGGAGTTTATAGTTTGTGTTATTATACTCCAAAAACAGTGAAGTAGCTGAAATATGGTATTGGTGTTGTAAAATGCTAATGCACTTAATTTGCTTTGTTGAGTGTTGCAGTGTGATGTACAGTTACAGGCTATAATTACAGTGAAACTAAATGGTTTCGGAGCTGTAAAATACAAACTTACTACTTCAGAATAATGTAGGTAATTGTACTGAAATTATGACTACATAACTGCATTTTAATCACCCCTTGGTTGTTCTGTTACTTTTGGATGTAGGCACAGTTACAGTGAGTGTTGTCCAGGAATAGATGTGGTAAATATGCTGAGGTCACACATAATCAGGGCTGAGAAATACAACATGACATGTTCCATTGGTGTTACCTGTGACCAAAATAAGTCTACTATAATAATAACTCTATTATAAAGCACAGATCTGGCAAAAGCCTTTAAAATGAGTTGAGCAATGGGGAAAACACCACAATTAACTGGCTGTTCAGTACTGCTTTATTAAGCAGTAACTAGGATGAATAAAGCTTTTTCCAGTGCAGTTTTATTCACGTTAAATAAAGATTATTATTATATTATTATCTTGTGCACAACCCTCACTTAAGCATTGGGTCTATAATGTGCTTATTTATTTTTTAATTTATATCAATACTTCCGTAATGAATCACCATTTAGCTGTAAGTAAATGCAAACTGACCCTCTGTCAACTATTTCACTAATAGAACTAATTCAACTAAAACTAGGCAAAATCTGGTTAGATCAAAGCTCTTGCTTACAAAGGTCCAGATAAACACACTAACATGAGTGAATGGCAACAATCCTTAACTATTAATGATAACTAATAAACTAAGACACATCAAATGTATGTCTTCGGTTCGACTCATAATCTAATGAGCTTTTTCATTTTTTTAAGAAAATAATAGCAAAATCAAACTTAATCAAAGTCATTTTTAATAAGCATTTCATGCTCTTATGCAGTAATGGATGGGCGAGCACTCTGGTGGAGATGTCCTGTTGAGCTTTGGGTTTATTTTATTAGTCTTTAGTACTAAATTTTGTGACTATGTTAATTTGAAATGGTTTTGTTTCGCAGTGACTCTTAACGTTTCCACTTTTGACAAGCACCACCGACTCTGCACAGATGAGACACATCAGTTTGAACTTGAAACGAGGAGAAAAATGCACAGTTCTCTGTTCATTCCTTTTTAAACACTCATTGACTTTCCTCTTTGACTTTCATTTTTAACATGTTGTCGCTTCACTACTCACTACTTAGAACAGAAGTTGTAGTGAAATCTGCTTCTGGCGGCAGCACACTGCATAGCTCTGCACAGGGCGGCAAAAACCTCTCCATTAAAAGTGAGCAGATGAGATGCGCGCTCTGCATGAGCTAAGTTGTTATTAACAGTTTCTGGTCAGTACATGACTTGTTGGATTGCATCTTATCAGTCTGTGTTAGCAAAGCACTAGTTGGATGTCTTCATATCAATTAGTGATGTGCAAAAAATGTGATATATAATATACAAAAAAGTGCTCTGAGTCTAGTAACTGCTTAATAAAGTAGTAAAGTAGGTTATTAGCTGCTGTTAGCTTGATGGGGCTTAATAAGAGCATTGTAAGGGCATTATAATGCTCCTATGAAGTGTTCTGGATAATTCATATCAAATTACACCATGCTTTTGTTATTCCTAGTGTTACTGCCTGCTGGTTTATAGGTGCTGCATTTAATCAAACCTAGAAGCCAAAATATCATTGGCCAATGTCTGAAATAGAAAAAAGGGGCCCAAGGACTCAACAGTCATAATCAGAGTCCTTCAGTTTTCCTCAAGGTTCTACCCAAAAAGACCAAAACACTCTGTACAAAGTGTTTTGAAGGGAATGCCTTTGGGGATACAGCATTTGAAATTCTGTGATGATATAATGAAGGAAGGTCAGGCGCTGAGTTTTACATTAGTACAAATTGATTAATCATGTTACTAAAACAACCATCTAACTTGCTAGGATTTCAAGATTTGACAACCAGGCCCTTATTTACAGTAAAACTGCAGTGTTTTAATTAGCATTGTCATATCATGAATAATGCCCTGCGATGGACTGCCGGCCTGTCAAGAGTGTTCCTGCCTTCCGCCCGATGAACTCTGGGATAGGCTCCAGCACCCCCCCATGACCCAGAAGCATAAGCGGCTTAGAAGATGGATAGATGGATGTCATAAAATCCTACATGATGACCTTCGAATCAGAAAAGACATGAAAATGAATGAAAATGCTTGGCCCCCTAGATTCTACATTATACTAAGATGAATCAGTTGCCCTCAGGGTGCCAAGGAGAAGATGAGATCAGACTCGTATCTTGGAGAGGTATGGAGAGGTATAGATGTGTCTGGACACATCAGCAGATCCATCCTTTTACTGAAAAAATGCTCAAGAGACAATAATGTGAAGTCAAGCAAATTCAGAGCAAAGGAGAAATTGACCTTCTCTTTCTCGCTCCTCCCTGGGGATTTTCTTCTCTGCTTTAGATCAGGTTGTTTTTTGTCTCTTTTTTTCCCTTCACTCACCTTTTATCCCTTCTGTCCCTTTTATGCTTTTTTTCCACTTCTTCTTTTAAAGATGTGTGAAGAAGAGAAGCCTCCTCTTTTTTTCCTGTGCATTGAAAACGTCCCTTGAGGATTCAAAGAGACTAATAAAATGCCTTTCAATATCAAACCTGGGAAAACCTCCCCTAGACTCCTCAAATTATATAATGTATTAAATGTGTGAAACTATTCACTGTGCCTTGAGCAGTTTCATCCTAAGCTGTTCTTACTTCCCCCCCGTCTGTCTCTGTCTATTGCTCAGCACTGCGCTCTACAGTATTGGATTCTTTCTGCCCAGCGAGCTCCACTGCAGACGCTTGTGGTTTGAACCCTGGTTTAGCCTGCTGACTGCAGATCAATATGAGCAGTGTCCGTTTTCATGTTGTTGACATTAAATTACTGTTTGTATCATAACCCAATCAATTCTGATGATCTGTGTATGTGTCCTTTACAGCAGTGTCAGTCTTTGTCTGTGCCATGTTCAGACCTAATTGCCTGGCTAATCAGCAATAATATTTGGCTATTGTAGCAAGTTTAATAGACCATGAAGGTGTTCGCTCCAGGCGTAGATTAGAAGTTGCCATACTTTGCACTGGAAGAATAATGTTCATTTTTTCATTGAACTTGCTGCTGGTGGCTAATTCCCAACTAGCAAAATGTCCTTAAGATATTCTCACAATGGCTTTAAAAGGTAAAAGGGCATCATTTTGTAGGGTCCAACAAGTGGTGTAATGGACATTGTTTCTGACATGGTCACAGCAGTCCAGGAATGTTGTCACGCTGTTAAATTAAAAACATTTACATGATAATTTTTTTTATTCTTATCTTGACATTGTGTTTTGTTTTCTTACCTTGATGTTGTGTTCTGCTATCTGCCTCCCTTCAGGTTAAATCTCCAACTCCGATTTTAATTTCTGCATCCCCTTTTTTTCTTAACTGAATTTAGTCGAAGGCTCTCCTTTGACAAACAAACAAATAAATAAATAAATGAATAAAAAGTGAGAATTTTTAGCACTGCATCCCAGTTAGGTCAACAAAACACATAACTACATATATGCATGTGTTTTAGAATTGTGAACAAGTTGCTAAACGATGGGACTCTGTTCTACACATACTGTCAGTTTTAAGTAATATAATATTTGTGAAGCAGCTTAACCTCTGTTTGTTAAATGATTATTATCATCTTAATCTTACTCTAAGTCAACAGGGAATATTATATACAGCATTAACAGCTGCCAAGAAATCCATTCTTAAATCATTGTTTGAGCCAGCGAGACTGCTTAAAACAATGTGGTTCACAGAATTTGAAAACATAGTGATGATATAGCGTTTGACAGCAAGGATTAACAAAGCCAATCCTAGAACGATTAGAGGCTGGACAGATTTTTGATCGGCTTCCAACACTAACAATATAACAAAAAGAAACAAGATTATGTACTGACCTTTTGGGATGTGGCATAAGCTTGGATAACATTGGTCATGTTGATTTGTTTAAAATTATGCTCCACTGACTGTAATTTATTTACCCAAATTGGACTGTTTAGGTCATCATAACGTTTTAAATGGCATTCTCATATATTTTAGACCAATTTTATTTAACTTTGGAAACTTGACACTGTTTGTGAACTATATTGCTTCTGGTTTTATTCTTCTAACATTATTATCATGCCCCCCACCCCACCACCACCTTATGACAGGCTTTGCCAATGTACATAATTCTGTATTGTTTGCTGTTCAGTGCAGCAGATAAAGTGAATAAAACTCCTGAGCCTTTCTGTGGCATCACCAGGTCTCATGATCGCTTGAAGAGTCGGCTGTTAGACAGTTGTGCCATTTTATAATGTTGGTTGTGCTTCAGACTCCTTCCCCGAGCGAATGAATCAGATTGCAAATGCGTTGAAAGAGTATTCATAGAGAACTCGGTCGAAACTGTGTGAAGGACGTGGCTTCTGAGGATGTGAGTATTCTACTACTTATCTACTATTGTCATCAAATCTTCAGCAGTATAATGTTGATTTTGCACTTAAGGCCTAAACATCGAGCCAGACCTTCTTTTTGAACCTGTATGTGTATGGTAATAACGTGTAAAGATGTATGACGTGGTCCGAAAAACTCCCGTGAAATCCAACCCAATGCCTCTGACTTTTAAATTATTATTTGAGGCTTTATAGCGTGACTCAGCAGCAGCGCACGCACACCATATTCAGTAATGCTGATGCTCTCAATTTTAACAAAACAAACTTACATAGTGCAGCTTTAAAGAAAGTAAAAGGTGAATTAATTCAGAGCAATGTGACCTGTGATCCTTTCATTGTTACTTTCTGTAGTTTTATAGCTTCAGAGTGGTGTGACTAACTGCCTGATCATTAGGGAGACACAAGGTCATGAGTTTGAATCCTGGCAATGCCTCATCCCTCTGCAGTCAGCAGGCTGAGAGGAGGAGTTTTATCCTGTAGGTGGAAAATGGCAATAACTAAGCTGAGGAGAAGGGTCTGGCTGCAGACATGCCCTCTCAGCTTGACATGCCCCACCAGCCTATTAGTGACATCAGTGCACGCTCTGTCATGACAGTGTTCTGTCGGTTTGATGAGCAAAAACAGTGAACTACGTTCTGTTCTGGGCTACGTGAGTTACACTGAGTGGATTTTAGCTTTGTCACACTGATAATAGTGGAAGTATATAATATGGTATTTTACAAAATAAAACCTACCATGATGAAAAGACGTTATGTCGGGTTGGTTAGCAGAAGCAGCCAAATATTAATGTGCCGTTCGGGCCGCTTCTGCCATTGTGGCAGAGAGTGCATGTGCACGTGATGTCACTGGAGCTGAGAGTGCATCTGACTGAAAGTGCATGTCTGCAACCAGACTCTGTTAGAAACTGAGTGACACTCTAAAATCTAACAAAATTGTAAGCCATTTAGTTTATAAGGAGGCAATAGCATTCATTGGTTTTTGAGTAAGCTCAATGTAAACTATACTTTGTAGATATAACTTAGATGCTGTACTAAGAAATGTAAGCTGGGGGAACTTTTTGACTAAACCAAGTTGAGAAAAAAAATGCAGAACGTTGACAGTGTGCTTTAGGACAGAGGTTCTTAAGCTTTTTCACAGTGTGACCATTTTTTAGGGTTGAAAATATTTCATGACACACTCTTTGCCAAGGCATCTTTAGTGGACTGTAGGTGGAGCCATTCAGGAGAGCTTGTATACACTCGTCAAAATTATTCTCTCTGTTTGATAAGGTAAATGTCTGATAGCACTACTCTCTCGACCCACTGTGGGCCATGTCACAACCCCCAGGGTTAAGAACACGTATATTATACATCAGATTTCAGTACAATGTAAGTTTTTTTTTTTGGGGGGGGGGGTTCCCCTGTTTTGTCCTCAATTTTGTCCTCAATTTTGTCCTCAATTTTGTCATGTCCAATTGCACCCACTAGGTAGGACTCCCCCAGTCACATGATACCACCAGTGCTAGGAGGGGGAAGGCTAGTACAGGCTTCCTCCAAGACCTGTGAAGTGCCACCGCATCTTTTCAAACTGCTGCTAACACAACGTCATTAGACCGCTGAACGCGCTCGGAGTTCTGTAACATCAGCTAACAGATGCCTGTGCTGACTAGCATTGAGCTGAGTGATGAGGGGAGAGGTGGGAGAGGGGGGGACCATCCTACCCATCCTACCCACCTGGAGAGCGAGGCCAGTTGTGCTCTCTTGGACTCCTGGGCACAGATGGCTGTAGCATCACCGGGGATCGAACTTGTCCTTAACATCGTAAGTGAAGCATCATTTCAAAATAAATAAAGGTGCCCAGAAGTTGCTTGTAAAGTTTATAAAGTTACCAGTTCTTCTTAGTGCTTTGTGCATAACATTATTCAGTGGACCAAAATAGAATGTTAAGAGGACATTCTTTGTTGCTGGGTCCTCACCACATTTTCGTGAACAGATCAGTGTATCACATCTTGCACAGAAATGAAAGATCTAAATCTGTGTGCATTCAAATTCAGATCACATATTTCAGTTAGGTAGGGCAAAGAGAGAGAAAAGTGTAGTCTCCAGACCATCATGCTGCGAGTGTCCAGGCTATTGTGTCAGTATACAGCCCCAAATTGTGGTGTCAACAGAGTCAAATAAATAGGACTACTACTTGTTGACCTGTAGTGTATATTACAGCAGGCTGGCCACATTGGTTTTCAAGACGGAGGCAGCAGAAGGTAAAAGTGTCCTATATCCGGTGAACTGATCCTAATGCAAGGCCATGTTCTGCAGCGGTCCATGAAGTTGACTCACAGCAGTCTGAAACCCAGTAATCTCCTCAAGCTCCCCAACACCTCTCAGCTACAGCCTTACAATACTTCTTTCCTGCTGGCCTGGCTGCAGTGCTTGAGGTAAGTCAGCCTGATTTAATGGGTTTGTTCGCAAGGCCTCACCTGCTAAGTTAAGATATGGAAGGCAGGGAAAGTGCCACTGTCTCAGAAACCTGTCTGGATCTCTGTCTGTTACTGCATACCATGTGGCATCAGTAATGTTCTGAAGGTACCTACAGGATTCCCAGTGTCTGAAAAACCTTAAAAAGTCAGTCTGGTTTCCTAAAATCTAATTGTATAGGCTTGCAGTTGCCATGGATCATAATAATTGGTTATATACATTTTAAAAAGTTGATAGTTTTTCTAACTTTACAGAATATAAAGTTGACCATTTATAGTTTTACTGTATAATAGTGTATATTTAGTTTATATTTAGGGCAGCTTCAATTTCCAGAGCACACTCACAGCACTGCTTTAAGTCAGGGTATTATGAAGGCCATTCCAAATTCTTCAGCTTGCATTTCTTGAAGACGTTTATATTGGATTTTGAGATTAGCCTGTTGTAGAAACCAGCCTGTTTTCAGCTTCAGTTTCCTTGCTGACTTTGTCAAATTTGTTTCCAGATTTTGTTGATATTTTGTGTAATCTATTCTTTCATCTATCTCTCATAGTCCACAGCACTGGTTTCCAAAATACCTCTGGCTTATCTAGATTTTTTACACATTTCTGACATTGATTTTCAAGTCAGGGTTGCAGGTAAGGTTTCCTTCTGAGGATTCTTCTATGCAGATCTTGTTTGTGCAAGCAATACTGCACGGTAGAATGGTGCAGCACCACTCCTGTATCAGCTAATCCTTTCTGCAGATCCTTTGCTGTCATTTGGGGGTTTTACTTTGCCTTTCTGCGTAGCATATGAGCAGTTCTATCCAAGGGGTTTCTTGCCTTGACTTCCACAGTTCCTCCTAACTGCCATTACTTAATGACCTTTCTGAACATGGAATCTATGCACTGCTAGCTATTCCATAACTTTTTCTAGTCTTTAATTACCTTGTAGGCATTAAAATTTCTTCATTTTCAAGTATTCATCTAGCTGCTTAAAGGATCCCATGGTTGTTGAGTCTTAGCACAAGGTTTAAAGTGTCATGAAACCGTCATTTGCTGACAGTTCCTAATGACATTTCTTGACATAAGCGGTCCTTACAAGTCAATTTAGGCCTAAAAAGTTAAGTACTGAGACTTTTTCACGTGCCATAATTACTACTTATTTATTGTTCTTTTTTTAAATGAATTAAATAGAAAGTAACTATGCATTAACATTTGCAGAAAAAAAAATTTCAATAGTTGGCTGTGAAGGTTTACTTTATCCCAAACTTCTGCATACAGCTATAGATAATCAACAGTTATCTGGTGAGAGTTGATTGTCGACAGCATTAGAGTGATAATGACAAGAAATAAGCATGCCAGTGTGTCAGAGGATAAAATTAAAAGCAGTGTATGTACATTTACACCATAGTTCAGGTAGATGTTAAATTCAGCTTTTATTTACATTGTGAACATTGGTCATAAAATAAATGGGTCTTTGAGAAGTTATGTCTGAAAGCCTTTGGAAGAGCTGGAGTGTTGGTAGGCATGGTGTTTGAGAGCTTTGTGGCAGCTGGATGTGTGTTTCTCTGCGTGTGACACTGAGCTACCCGCTGGCTCCACATGTTGTGACTTGTTTTAGAGCTCAGGACATGAGAGCATGTGTGGTTATGAGCATAAATAATATATACACTGTCGTCTGGTGAGAGCATGAGCGTCACAGCAGCATGTGGTCAGGTTAAGTGGGCAGGGATCAGGTTTGACATTTAGAGGGAGCCTTTCCCTCTCTCTCTCTTTCTCTCACACACACACACTCCCCCCCTCCCCCTCCCTCTATATCCACCCACCTACCCTGTCTCCCTTTGGCTTTACCTTTAAGTCCATACAGTAAATAGCAATCTTGTTGCAGTCTTACTGTCAAACGTCACTCTGAACATTCCCCCCCAGTGACAGGAACTGGCGCAGACACACACCTGCAACACCTCGCTACTCTTTTTGCTTTCTGAACAACTGTTATCTGTCACTCTCATATGGCTGTGACTAAGACTGAAAGATTGAAATCTTCAAAAGCTTGCTTTAGGAGACACTGTAGACGTATGTGATATTGCAAAAGTCATATGCAGTCAAACAGATTAAAATAAACCCAGTTTTCTCAGATAGCGGCCCAGAGACCAGATCCAGCCTATGATCAAGTTTTCTGTGGCCCCAACTCATTCTCCAAACCTTTTTCATAAAAATTATGTGGAAGCCACAAAAAAAGAATAAAGCATCAGACACTGTTCTGCTTCCAACACCCATTGAAATGCACAGACACCTATAGGGAATATTGTAGAACCATCTAATGTAGAAAAAAGACAGCAGGGGTGGTGCAGAGTGGAGGCTGCATTAGCCATACTTGATCAGACAAGTTGCTTACGCATTTTGAAAAAAAAAGGCACACTAAAGATTTTTCAATCCATTCTTCATTGATTATTGGTTTTCCTCATTTAACCACCACAAACTTGATGCTAATTACCTAACTGAATTTCAACTGATTTGCAATAGGGATTAATGTAACATATTTTTGATGCGGTTTTATTTATTTATTTATTGTATTTTATGACGCTAATATTTTCTGTGCAAAAATAAATTTCCAGTGCTTGACACAATCTCTTTTCACTAGTCCAGGGACATAGTTACAAAGGGGCTTGGCGGAGCCTGGGCCTTCCACTTCGAAAACCAGGCCCCCCCTAGATTACTGTTTGTTAAAAAAAATTTCCAGTGAAAATATTACTGAAAGAAATGTTGTCATAGTAACAGGCCCCGAGCTCTTTCATCCTCACAACTTACCTCCCATCTTAAAAAACAAAAAAATCCCATAACTTTTTGAAAAATATTTTAAAAAATAATAGGAACTGAAAGCTCTAAGGGTCTGTCTGTCTGCCCTGTGATAGACTGGCAACCTGTCCAGGGTGTATCCTGCCTTCCGCCCAGTGACCGCTGAGATAGGCTCCAGCACCTCCCACGACCCAGAGGGATAAGCGGTTTAGAAAATGTGTGTTTTGGCGTAGCTACAGTGAAGTTGGCTAGTTGGTGGTTGTCATTCTCACCATATCGGGGAGCTAACTAGGCCCCCCAAAAATGAAATTAACCCCCCTAAAATGAAATTCTAGCTACTCTGCACTGTCGTATTTATTTTTGATGCATGTTTTAGTATATATTTAGGTCATAAAAGTCATTTGGTTTAAACAACATTGAATTATATCAAAATAATTGTCTTTCCATAAATTTACTAGATTGTCGTAGTGAAATGTATCAACTCTTCCTTCTCAGTCTGTTACAGTTTACCATGCCTGTGGGGTAAGTTGTAACATTTACACTCACTCCACTTTCAGCTGAATTGTTCAGTAGAGATGCTTAAAATGTATTTTTTTATTTGCTTAGATAAAAACAAAATCATATAATAATAAAATAAAGATGTATAATAATATAATAAAAAGATATAAATATTTTGCAAAAGAAACAAAATATTAGGCTGTGCCTAGCACTCCTCTAGTCAGTTTTTCCTCGAGAAATAATGCACATTCATGTAGTTTTGCAGCAGTAGAGATTTGCTAACCAAGCATTTGATTATTTTTATGCTTAGATATTGCAGGAATTTCTCCCTGTCTTGCTTGCTCTGGCATGTTGCATATCACATGAGAGGAGATAGCTGCTATTTTACAGGATACAAGATGAGCTCAGTTATTGTGTTTTACTGTAGGAGAAACTCCCTGATGTCCTACCACAGCCAGGATTTCATGCGGTAAGAACCAGTCTAGGCTACTTTTTATGCTTCACTGTGTTTCCCATTATACCTCAGTAACATGCCAGTCTCTAACTCATACCCTACCTATCTGCTCTCTCTCTCTCTCTCTCCTCATTCTCCATTTCTGTGATGGGGTGTCTGCAGAGGTTGTCTAATGGAATAGCATAACTGCCCTTACAACTGTAATTGTCCTCTAAGTTATTGGCACCACAGCCTGAAGCACCGTTAAAAGCAAAAAAACTAATAACCCTAAACCCCCACAGCAAGCACTTAGCTTTCAACTAGAGCCATAGTCCAAAACTGCATTTCTTCTTAACACCTATACTCATGCATTAAGCTGACGTGATTTGTCTTGGACATGCTTCCTTTCTTCTCATTTCCAGTACATTCCAAATATGGTGTCTGTGTGTTCATGTATGGATTCTGTCCGACTCCAGATTGTCCATTTCACATGGTTTACTGTATTCTTCCCAATTCAATCAATTGTGTCTACGTTTGTTCTGATACTTAAAATTTCCAGACTTTATAAAGCATATAGTCTTCCAGTAATGCTGTTACAGTGTATACATCTTTAAGTCTCTTGAAAATGTCAACTCGTCTTGATTACATATTTTTATGAGTCCACATATCCATGATGGCCCAATAGAAATGTACCAAACTTACTTGTAATAAAATCTTATGTTAACATACATTAAAAGTTAAGGACATTCCTTCCTTCTTCTGAAATCCAAACCATTTTGGAGGTTTTGTTTAGACAGATACAGTAAGGGTAAACAGCTCTTCAGATGCTTTTGCCTTTGTTGTTTAATATACTTCCAGTGCATATATCCACTTTAGATTTACATGACATCTTTTGCACTCTCAGATTGATGATAAGCAAGATAAGACAGAAGCCAGCGGTCACTCAAGAAGAGTTGCAGCATGACCTGAAAGCAGCAGGAACAACATTTACACAATCATCTCCATTCTTATACCTTACACTAAACTCCTTTGCTAAAAAAGAAGCACAGATATTTACCTCAAAATTTGCACACAAGCATTTAGACAAATCAGAAGAAACTTGTGGTTCATTGAAACAAAATGGATCTCCATGGCAATAATTCCAGCTTGTCATGTTTGGAAAAAGAAGGATCTCAAGAACACCATATCCACAGTGAAGTATGGAGGGGGGAGCATCATGATATAAGGCTGGTCCTCTGCAAATGTTACTGGGGCATTTCAAGCTATAAGCATGAGTGGATACATCAAAGTAAAATTTAATATCATGTAAAAGAAACGGAATCTGGGAAAAAGACGTTGACAAGACAACGAGCCCAAACATACAGTCAAAATTACTCAAGACTGGTTTCTAAAAAGGAAGGTGAAGGTGCTTGCATGGCCTAGCCAATATCCTGATCTGAACGGTACCGACGTCTCAAATCTGTAATTGCCAACAAAATACTAATGTCACTAATGTGTGGCATCTCTTTTTAAACATATCTTTGTTTATGCTTATGAATGTATACTTTTTTTGTTCACATATCAAGTAGGAGGTCAAAATACAGTATGTGTGTACTTTGGAATCACTGTTTTCAATATTATAAAACTAATGTGTTGTGCATGTACAGTGTGGCTCTGATATGCCTAACCCTCCACAGCTTCACAGGTTTCAAATAATTTGGAGGCTGTAAACATTGAAGAAATATGAGATGTGTCCAGAATGATAAACATAGCTGTAGATGATAAAATAACTGCATAGCAGCAAAGATTAATTTATAATAAAATATACATACAAAATGCTTCTTAGTTCACAAGGTAGAGGCAAGTAAATTGATCATAAATAAATAATTATGCATATATAATTACAGCATAGAATTCATTATTTATTCATTTTGGTGGTCACAAGATACTTGTGTGTGTATATATATAGTAAATATATCAAATCTATATACATGCATTATGGGTATGGTCATCATATTTTCTGAGCCATCGGTATGTGATCATCTTGCATGTTTTTGTAAACATGCCTGCGTAAGCACAGACATGCTGCAGAGTAGAGTGACACAACCTTTTTAGTCAGCATGTGTCCTCCCTCACTGACCACAAAACTGTTCCTTTGTCCCATCATTTTGGATCCCTCACGTTAATCTCAGTGTATCCTCAAAGCTAAAAGTTTGATCCTACTCTGAAACTAATTTGCACCTGTTCTAAGTAAGGCCTGTCATAATTGACATGGTGGAGGTGAAGATGGAGTGCTGTCCTCCTCCGGTTCTGTTCCTCTGTGGGAGTGTGCTGTGATTGGCATCTGAATTACCTGTAATCAGGCCATAACCACAGCCTGCCAATACTGATGGAGCCTCAGCATGTTACCGCCACTGTCTGGGCTGCCTGTGCTGCTGCACTGTGCAGCAGGCTTCCGCAGGCTACCCTCTCCTACACACCCACAGGCACACACACACGTCTGGCCATGAAAACAGTTTGAATTCCATCTTATTTTTTGGCTATAAAACCTCACTTACCCACAGACTCTTGACCATCATTTTTCACAGCGTGTTGCTCTCACTGCACTTTAGAGCCTTGTGGTGTGTTTAGACTGATTCTTGTGAAAGTGTTTGTGGAAGCACTTCTGGAAGATAAAGTAAACAATCTGATTTGCAGCCTTCCAGAAGAGTGTTTCATTCTGAGTGCTACGTCATACTGGGCCCCACGTTTAGGGGCAAATCAGATGCATTCTGCCCATTTGTTATCTGTGAATCTGGCACATGAGCCTAAATGTGCAGTACATGGGCCATAAGCATAGAAAGTGCATAATGTGCTCATTTTACTAACATTTATGCTACTGTTGGCTGCAGTTTTGCATGGATTTTTCTCTGCTTTTAAAAGTAGAACTAACTTTGCACAAGTGTGTCAAAAGCATGCTATTAGAAGGCCACCTGTAACAATAGGAGCAGTCATAGTGACTAGATGGATTGGCTAGTTATGTATTTACTCAGTTTAAGTTTATGCTTAATTAATTAAAAACTACTTTTTACATTAAGCTTAGTAAAAGTACCAAAAATATACACCTCCCCCTACCCCAAAAAGCCGATGTAAGTGCTTAGGAAAGTAACAGAAACCACATAGATAGCACACAGTAGACAAAAACATGATTTGATGCTATGTTTTAATGGCTTGGACACCTTAGCTAAAACAAACTCTTAACACTATGTGCTATGGTTTAATTCCAGCCCTCCAAATGTGAAGGTTACATGCTTAGATCCAGTTTATAACTTACAAACCAATGCTGCTGTTGTGCCTATTGGCTGGAAATTGTTGTTTAAAAACAGCTGAAGATTCTGTTGCTGTGAGGAATTCAAAAATAAACTAACAAACAGTAGCTATAGGTGTTCAGTTTTATTCAGTTGTAAAAACATACTCATCTGTGTATGTCCTTTTCTTCAATAGTAGAGTTTTTTCTCTATGGAAGGCAAAAAACCAGCACAAGCTGCTGTCCTTGTTTCCATGGCAGCATGTTGACTGATTGGTTTTGAATGTGTCATTGTCGTGTTAAAGCAGCAGTATTTAGCTTTTGGCACAAGGTGCACTTAAGTTAGTTGTTAAAGCAGTAGGCTACTTGAGCCCGTGCATTACTATGATTTTATCACGGGGAAGGGTGTTCTTAGGCACGACGCAAAGTGAGTGCCTAAAACTCCCTTTTCCATGATAAAATTGGAGTAATGCACAGCCTCAAGTGGCTTACTGCTTTTATAAAATGGCAGCCAACATAAACTATGATAAAAAGAGAACATAATTTGAGTTATTAAGATGAGATAAAATGAGAAAATAATTTGAGTTATTATTAGTAATAATTGACATAAACAAGTATCCACCAAGAAATGTAGTTCCTTTAGTGCATGGTGTCATTGCCAAACAGCCATGGACCATTGAAGGAGGAGAAGAATGTTTGGTCGGCCATCACTGTATACTGTGGTCATTTCATAAACTTTTTAACTTTTCGTCATATAACAATGAAGGTATGATAGCACAGCACTGCTTTATAAGTACTTTTTGGCCACAAAATTACCACCGAGTTGTATTTAACACCAATCCAACAGCTCCCCTCTTCTCATGCCGAGGCTGAATCTCAAATGGCTCCCTGCTCTCTACATAGTGCACCACATAGGGATCTACACACGGGTTCCTGCACCCCTACAGAGAATAATATAGCTAAAAAATAATCATTTGGGATTCAGCAACATCCATACTCAGGGGTGTCAAACTCCACCACTAAAAGGGCCATATTAAAAATTGTAAACAAACGGGGCTCCAGAGTGGCGCAACCGTCTAAGCGTTGGCCCTATCATGAGGAGATCACGAGTTCAATCCCTGGTGATGCTACAGCCATCCGTAGCCGGGAGTCCAAGAGAGCACAATTGGCCTCGCTCTCTCTGGGTGGGTAGGATAGCCCCTCCTTCTCCCCCCATCACTTAACGCAATGCTAGTCAGCGCAGGCGTCTGTTAGCTGACGTAACAGATCTGGCAGTTGGCGCTTTCCTCCGAGTGCGTTCGGCTGTCCAGTGACGTTGCGTGAGCGACAGTTCGAAAAGAAGCGGTAGCTGGCTTCACAGGTCTCGGAGGAAGCCTGTGTTAGCCTTCACCCTCCTAGCGTTGATAGTATCGCGTGATTGGGGAAGTCCTAACTAGCGGGTGGAATTGGCGATGACTAAATTGGGGGGATAATTATTGTAAACATCTATGTTTTATTTCATTTTTGCTATAAACCGAACTGACCATTGTTTATCAAAATATGCAAAAACTTCAGCAGTAAAATATAAGCACTTATAGTAGACCTTCAAATATTACATGAATACTTGAAATATTCAAAATGTAAATGTCCCCAGGAAGTAGGTCATTTAAACCTACCTATTTCTTTGCTGCAAGTTCATCAAGTCTTGGGCTCAATTTCTGAGCTGCTGAGCTGACATTAAGTGTTTATATTGGCTGAACTACTGGTAGTTGTTTGGTGATATGACTGGTGTGGAATTGTGTAGAAACTGCTGTCCCATAGACTGTTGTTGGGGTAGGAGAGTCGGAACACACGTTATGTTGCAGTGCATGCTGGGGACTGTAGTGCAGTGCATTGTGAAATGATGCACTGCATCATTTATCATCTAACATTAATAGAAGATTAAAATACTTTTGCTGGCCGGATAGGATTGCGTCGTGGGCCTGATCTGGCCCGCAGGCCTTGTGTTTGACACATGGGCAATAAATGATGTACTATTTGGCTGTAGAGGCTAGAATTTCTAAACTTCCATAGCTAGCACACTTAGGGACATTTAGGGAGTACAGAGCCATTTGAGATTCAGCCTGGGTTTGACACTCTTTCTGACTGAAACACAGAAATTTGAAGCATGTAAGTCATTCAGTTGACATTCTTTAGTGTTTTGTATTGCCCTTTTCCAGTTAATCATATTGTAAGTACTTTAATTGTAGCCTGTGATATTAATGATGGAGCTGTTTAGGCTGTAGCCTGTTAGCTAGCTGGCCAGCTTAGTTCTAGATAAGAAAATAAGGTGCCAGCCGCTGAGTTCAAACAAAAAACTGGTTCTTACTTCGTCAGTACGCTCAGTGGTTACTGCAAGCAGCATTAGAGTCAAAGATTATTCATTAACAGCACAAGGATTTTTCGTATTGTGGCGCAGTCACTGTGAGTTTGTCATAGGTGTATATATATTGTGGATTTTACAACAGCTTCGAACACGGCTCAGCCAGCCAATCAGATTTTAGGACCAGAACTATCCGATTTATGATTCTAGTTAAGACACTACTACTAAATTTAGTAAAAGGATCGTTTGCAACTAATTAGTATTTACTTTGGACAGCTGAGGACAAAATCTGCTATCTCTTCATCACTGAACTTTCATTTCCTCTTTTTTGTCGAGGGTGGATTTTGTGCCCGTGTTTCTCCCTAGATTTAGTGCCAATTCCACCAAGCTGGGAGGATGAATCAAACATGCAGCTTTAGTGAATCAAACATCAGTAACATGCACTTTATGGATGGATGTTATGGTTGCAAGAAGACACATTTTGTGCTATGCCCTGCTCATACATACATCTGACCCTTTTTCTTTTCCGAATTATAGTCCAAAGTAAACTATTCTCCAACCTATACTTTTCTAACATCTTTGGTGATGTAGTGACCTCTTGGCGGCCTCTGAAAGCATTATATGGGCCTTGCCAGGTTCGTTAGTTACACACCTGTGAAAGTTACTCACTCATTATCCTTCATATTAAGATTATTGTGAGGTCCTGTTTAATACTGAGTCTCCATTGATAGACAGAGAGCGGACACCTGATCAAAGCCTAGTGGCTGTTGACTGTTCATCTGTTTCTGCCCTTAGCTCCAAGAAACACAGTAAGCAAGTTATGGACATTGGAAATCACTTTCATCAGCATATTGATTAGTATAGGCCTTAACCCTACCCCCAATGGCTGCTTTCTCTCTCCCTCTCCCTCTTGCACGTAAGATAATTCATGCATGGAGATATTATCATTTGAGAAGAAACATCATCCATTTGGGGAAAATATTTGTGAGTAGACTAGAGAAGAACTATGCTCACTGTGCAGGTTGTAAATATGAAAAGAACAGGTCAACAATTCAGCTTTAATTGCAAGTCTAGAAGAAGTTATGATCTTATTACATTTTCCCCTCTGCTTCGAAAAGCATCTGATGCTGCATGAACAGGCCTCTCGCTCCTACTCTGAGTAATCAGCATTCTACTGACAAACACTATCACCAACACCCATTCTAAAGCAATGAAAGCTGTGTGTTTCTGTGTTTATACAGTACTTTGCAAAAGTCAGAGACCACCCTTTGTGGATTTACTTTCCAGTCAAAACGGCCATTAAGTTTTACAGATGTTTCAGAGGAGATCTGATATGAAGTAAACCACTTGCATAAGGAAGGAGAATAAACAAGGCTTTCCAAGCAATCAAAAAATGTCCAAAATATAAAGAAAATGAGACTTCTAACAAATGTGCAAGACCTTGAGACCACCAAAACTGTCACCATCAGATAAACAGCACTTTCATCAAACAATGCTTTCATCATTGAGAGAGAGGAGAAAATTAAGCTCTACCCTTGCTTCAGATCTGAAAACATCTACAGGAATTTCTGTCCATCCCTCCACTGTGAGAGGACAACAAAAAATAGCAGAAAACTTTGGCCACCTCAGAGTCCAGACCCCTAACATCATTGAGATTACTTGGATCATGAGAAGCAGAAAATGCAACCAACTTCTAAGACTGAACTTTGGAGGTGTCAGAAATGTCCCTGCAGATTTCTTTGAACTGAAAGCAAGTCTCTGGAAAAGAATGAAAGCGGCAATAAAGACAAACAATGTACACTAAATACTGAAAAAAGTAGTGAGACAGTTAGTTGTTCAACCTTCTGTATGATTTCTGCTGTGTTTTCTTTTTATTTCTCCAATGCTAAAAAATGAATAATTAGACCTAATTTGCTCTTTTGACTGGAATTGAAATACATGATGGGTGGTTTCTGACGTTTCCACAGTACTAAAAGGGAGAAATTAGAAAAGAGCGTTACTACATCTGTCTGTTTGTGTGACTTTTTTTTGTTGACTGTCACCATTTTGAAAAGCTAGCAGAGCAGCGAGGCTTCTCATCCAATCTCACTTCTCTTCTGAAATTGAAAAACTGAAATGTTTGACAGACATGAGACGCCCTACTCCTGTCTAAATCCCTGAAAGTATTTGGATCTCCTCAGTTTTTTTAGGCACTGAAACACTAATAAGTCCTCTGTCCCACTCTGTCTTTTTGGCACCTCCTAAATCCCCTATCTGCTCTCTGTCAGTGTGTCCTCTGTAGATCATGACAGACTACAAACTGCAGCTAGTGTTAAAAATGCAAACACAGATTGCTGGCTTGTCTCACATCTGCATGAAATAAGAGTATTAAAGCCTTTCTTCCCTCTCTGAGTGGCAAACTGAGTGTCTCTCTTGAGAGAGGTGGTCACACAGTTGTTTTAGTTTATGTGTCTGTTTTGCACTATGTGTGTGCCCCATGGCCTAACGGTCCTCTACAGTGATTTAGAGGTTAAGGACTGTCCTTTGCTAAAAATTGCTATTAATATGGATAAAGTGCAAACATCTGCTTTTTAAAGGGCGCATATCATGGAAAACTGAAGGCATTTGATATAGTCTGTAAACATACCATTCACTACCCAGCCCATACAGTTCTTATAGAGAAGCTAAGATGCAAAAGCAGCCCATTTTGAATGTTGTTTTTATGATGTAACAAAAAAACGCAGCACTTACATATGTTGACCTGTTCTGCCTAGGGTAGTTTAACCCCACCGGTTTACAATGAAGTTATAAGGAGTGTTTCAGCCTGGACTGCTTTTTGAATGAGGAACAGTGCAAGGACAGCCAATCAAAACAGATGTCACTTACATATCCATTTTAAAGGCCGGTATCCATTTTAACAGCCTGGTTGTCTTGGGATAGAGGGAGGTTGGACAAAAACAATTATATGTCTTTTTAGTAAATATACCCAGATATCTGAAGTTGACCTCCAAAGAAAAAAATAACATACAAGAAAACTGTAGGATGTACGATCTTAATAGCTGCACACATGCATTTGTGAGAGATGCTGTACAGATGGGCGATGTCTCTGTATATTATTTGCCGTGTGTTGTGAATGACACTGTATATAATATACTTTGTACTTGTGCGTCAGAGTGCAGTGCTTCCAGCTGGTGCAGGAGCTCCTCTGCGTCATAGATCAGCGTGAATAGAGCCACAACTCTACCAATACATCACGCTTTACTGTGAACAAAAATGGGACCTTTTAAATCCTATTTTCACACCTGCATGCATTCACTATGTACCTGCAGCGCCATGTGTGAGCTAAATGTCATTGCCAGGCTTCATGTGATCATTTGAGACAAATGTGAAAGCTAGAGTGATTGTGATTCTGACGACTCTTATTTTATCGCTGTCATAACCAAAACTTGTATATTTGAAATGATACACTAGATGTCAGAAAATGTGTAAGACAGCTGCACAACAACTGTTTTTATCTGAAATCAAAGGAATCAATAGGGAATCTGTCTCCCCTGTTCTGCAGTAACAGCAGACTTGGCATCAGGGGTCATTTACTGGGGGCAGTGCCTCACCAACCAACCATAAAGCCGCACAAAGCCCACTTTTTTTGGACACGCGCAAACTTTGAAATGACAGCAACTATTTGCAAGATTCTGCATTCTCATTACTTTGTGTGTTGAACGTTCTGTTGGAGTGTTCTTTTTGAGCAGAACAGCAGAATAAGGGTCATCTCCCTGACTGACAGCTGTAGAACTGACGTGTCATTAGACAGAGCAGATGCCGTGTCATTTCACCAAACCGCTCCCTGAACACTTGTATTCAGCATAAGCACAGCGCTGTGTGATTGAGCTGTCTGAGTTTTTAGCGGAGGCTCCCTGCCATTTAAGACGAAGCTGGGAGACAAATGTTGAGCCGGAGAAACATCTGTTGGCGGAGAGAGCAGGCTACGGGACAGTGTTTTGCCGACAACGTTGCAGAAATTCCCAGCTGCTCCTTTTCATCCATTTTGCCACCTGTGCAGTTTTTAATGCTTAATTTACTGCTAAAGAGTCTGTTCCTCTGTCCACTGTGAGCCAAGCTTCTTAACTCAACTTCTATACCCAATTCTGTTCTTTATGATTAGTTCAGAACAGTCTTCTTCTTCTGCACTTGCAAATGAAGGTGCCAAAGAGGGTTCTTTGGAGCACTTCCATAGAAGAGTGAAGAACCACTTCTTAGTTCCCTAAGGAGTCTTTCAGCAGATGCTTATCATAGCTAATGTCTGAAGGACAATATAGTTAGAGACGCTGGCAAAGTCTATTTTAACTATTCAGAATCTGCCCCCAGAGATGTTGCAATGTGTGCACATCCATGTTGTCTGCCAGTACCAGTCTCATTCAGTGGTTTTTCTTTGTTTTTATTATTTTCTACATTGTAGATTAATATTGAAGACATCAAAACTATGAAGGAACACGTGAAATTTTGTAGTAAGCAAAAAAGTGTTAAACAAGCCAGAATACGTTTTTATACTTTAGATTCTGCCAAGTAGCCACCTTTTGCTTTGATGACAGCTTTTCACACTCTTGGCATTCTCTCAATCAGCTTCATGAGGTAGTCACTTGGAATGGCTTTCACTTATCAGGTGTGCCTTGTCAAGAGTTAATTTGTGTAATTGCTTTCCTTCTTAATGTGTTTGAGACCATCAGTTGTGTGGAGGTTGGGTTGGTACACGGTTCTATACAGTGAATAGCCCTATTCAGCTACTTTTCTAATCTCTATTATGGCAAGAACCACTCAACTAAGCAAAGAGAAACGACAGTCCATTATTACTTTTTTAAGTAATTGCAAGAACTTTGAATGTATCCTCAAGTGCAGTCACGACAACCATCGAACGCTATGATGAAACTGGCTCTCGTGAGGACCGCCCCAGGAAAGGAAGACCAAGAGTTACCTCTGCTGCAGAGGATAAGTTCATTAGAGTTACCAGCCTCAGAAACTGCAGATTAACAGCATCTCAGATTAGAGCGCACATAAATGCTTCACAGAGTTCAAGTAGCAGACACATCTCAACATCAACTTTTCAGAGAAGACTATGTAAATCAGGCCTTTATGGTCAAATTGCTGCAAAGATACCACTACTGAGGAAGAACAAGAAGAAGAAGAGATTTGCTTGGGCCAACAAACACAAGGAATGGTCAATAGACCAGTGGAAATCTGTACTTTGGTCTGATGAGTCAAGGTTTTCGGTTCCACCCGCCATGCTTTCATGAGACGCATAAAAGGTGAGCGGATGGTTTCTACAAGTGTGGTTCCCACCATGAAGCATGGAGGAGGAGGTGTGATAGTGAGGGGGTGCTTTGCTGGAGACACTGTTAGTGATTTGTTTAAAATTCAAGACACACTTAACCAGCGTGGCTACCACAGCGTTCTGCAGTGACATGCCATCCCATCTGGCTTGCGCTTAGTGGGACCATCATTTGTTTTTTCAACAGGGCAATGATCCCAAAGGAGAGTGGCCAAGATGGAGTCCTACGTCAGATGACCTGGCCTCCACAATCACCCGACCTAAACCCAATTGAGATGGTTTGGGATGAGTTGGACCGCAGAGTGAAGGAAAAGCAGCCAGCAAGTGCTCAGCACCTCTGGGAACTCCTTCAAGACTACTGGAAAACCATTCCAGGTGACTGCCTCATGAAGCTGATTGAGAAAATGCAAGAGAAGCAAAAGGTGGCTAGTTCAAAGGATCTAAAGTATAAAACTTTTTCTGTTTTGTTTAACAATTTTTTGTTTACTACATAATTCCATATGTGTTCCTTCATAGTTTTGATATCTTTAATATTAATCTACAATGTAGAAAATAATTTAAAAAAATAAATAAAGAAAAACAATTGAAAGAGAACGTGTCTAAACGGTTGACTGGTACTGTATATCAGCATGTGGAATTGGAGCTTTTTGCATGCTACCATGTTTTTCTATCACTATATAAATGAAGCACCGTGCTGCACTGCAATAGCTTCTGAACTAGCATCAGGGGTGAAGTGCCAGGGAGGGGTGGCTGAGTGGCACCTCCAAACTTTACTTTCAACTTGCTATTTAGAACGCTTCCACCTACTGCTAAGCACCATACAAACACTTCAGTAGAAAATACCTGCAGTAGAGACACTGGTTTGATAGTCCCCCAGACATAAAAAGCTTATACTAGAACAAGAAATTATACTATATACAAGAAAATTACTCATACTCATGTCTCTTGCTTTGCACACAGGAGCATTTAACTTAATAGATTGACAGTATCTAGCATGTATGCCTTCAGTGCTAATGAGCTGGTTAATGACTGTGCCACATTCAAATTTGGATAACTATAGTTACTGTATTTATCGAATGCTTGACGGTGTGCTCAGATGCTTTCAAGCTAAAAGCAAACCATGTTCATATCATTTAATCCATGTAATGATCCTCCCAACATTTGTCTCCAAAATGCTAAAAGCATCACTGATAACACAGTCCTTAATGAACTCATCAAACTTATTGTTCGTAGGTCCTACCAATGACTAGTACTGTTGACTAATGAATGTTGGCGGCTTTATTTTTTTGATTTACACCTCAGCTGGGGTTTTAAAGTGTTAGGTATTTATACATAACATTGCATGTAATCATACACATTCTTGAAATGAAAGGGAACTATTTCAAAGTTCTTTTCAAAGAAATTTAATAGGCCTGGATATCTAACTCATTCATATAATGTCAGTGTTATAATTAAGGTTCACAGTTAAAAACAAGAAATCTAATAAGTCTTTATCCTGTTTTCTGGGTCATGTTACACATACACTACATGGCCAAAAGTATGTGGACTCCTAATTACTGTGTTCAGGCAGTTTAGCTATGCCCATTGCTAACAGGTGTATAAAATCAAGCATGCAGCTATGCCTTCTCCATAGACAAATATTGGCAGTAGAATGGGTTGTATTGAAGAGCTCAGTGACTTTAAGCATGGCCATGTAAGACGCCACCTTTGCCTCAAGTCGGTGCATGAAATTTCTGCCCTGCTAGATCTGCCCCGGTCAACTAAGTATTACTGTTGTGAAATGGAAGCGTCTAGGAGCAAAAATAGCTCATTCACGAGGCAGTAAACTCACAGAGCAGCGACACAGAGTACTGAACAGCACAAGAACTTTGCGTTGGGATCTTCATGAAATGGATTTTCATAGCTGAGCAGCTGCACGCAAGCCTACGATCACTATGGGCAATGCTAAGCATTGGCTGGAGTGATGTTAAGCACGTCGCCACTGCACTCTGGAGCAATGGAAACATGTTCTCACTATGTGGCACTCTGTTGGATGAATCTGGGTTTGGTGAATGCCAGGAGATACACCCCATTTGTACACCACTGAATAGCATATACACACATTCAGAATGTAATTCACCTTACTACATGCTGATTAGTTGCATTGTAGTGCCAAAAAAGGTACCCAGAGAGTGAAGAAAATTCTGGTTGGTATGTTTGCTTGCAAAGTGGTAGTTTGTGACAAAGAAAGTATAAATGTATGAATTTGTGTCTTTGTTAGATCATTTTCATTACATATAAGTAAACAGCTGCGGGGGAGTACATTTAAAAAGGCAATGAAAGGCAAGAATAGTCCATTTCTTGGCATGAGTTTAAAGAACCTGAACATAATACAAAGATTTCATACTAATTGGAAGTTTTTCCCGAAAATACGCCAACCTTTAAAGAACTGTTCTTTTTAAGAGTGTAACTCAAAATGGTCTTCCCACTCACCGGTAGTGAGAAGGCCAGGGTCTGAGGGCACTACTTCCTGCTATTCCTTTGTGCTAAGACATATTATACGTTAAGTAAGTTATGTAAAGATCTTGAATTTGGTGTGCTTCAGTCAAAAAGATGTGAACTTAATGTAATGAATAGAATATATTTGTACAGCAATTTGAATTCCTTTGTTTCAAAACAGCAGCATCTACTGAAGAAGTAAATAATTTGGCAAGAAGTGTGAACACATGCGGTGTGTTAGCTAGTGCTGACGTCTCTGAGTGCAGTCTATCAGACCACAGAGACAGCGTCCAGCAGTGCACTGTGACATGAATCATTAGTGTTTAATTGCTTTCTCAATATTGGCAGACCCAATCAGATGCATGCAGAGCACATCACTCACTACGAGGACAATTCAGAGCATCTTTCTCATTCCCAATTATCTTTGACCATCTCTACATGTCAATATCTTACGCTCCAGATCTCTCCCAACTCCACAGTGACCTTGTTGTAATGCTAGGCTGAGGTATAGAATAGCTCCATATAGCTTATATCAGGCAGTCCTGCTGCGTATACAGTAATAGCGAGAGTGGAGAATGTTTCAGTGGAGACGCAGCAGGGTGCAGGGGTGACCTCAAGAGCAGAAGTCAGCTGATTGCCAGTCTGATTAAATAGATTAAGCTATTTCTCATGCTCTTGTTAGATGGACACTTGAAAGAGTGCAATAAGGGGCACTTTTGCAATTATAAATGGACTGTACTGTGACTACTTTATGACTTTATTGGGTTGACCTTGTTGCGTTTTTTCTTGTTTTCATGAGAACTAATTAGTGTATACATCACACATACTACAAATTTGGGAGCATATGATAGTGATTCATGTGTTTGCAGTGTTGGCGAATGGACTGTTTGTGTCACTAGTGCCAGGTTTGAAAGAGCTGTTCCACATTTTTTACTGGCCGAGGCTGCTGTGATCAGGTTGGAATATGCTGTTTATTTGGTTTTTCATCCTGCTTATGCTCCGTGTTTGTGGGGGGGATAGAGAGACATTGAGTTTATTAAGCCTTAACAAGCCAATAGTTGGTAATTAATAAGCTGCTTATTACTACTTTATTAAGCAGTAACTAGGCTGAACTAATCATGTTCAGAGCACTTGTAATGCTTTTATTAAGTCTTAACAAACCAATAGTTGGTAATTAACTGGTTGCTCATTACTATATTATTAAGCAATAACAAGGGTGAAATTAGCATTTTTTGAAAATCACTTTTTAGTGTATTTTGTATAATAATTTTGTTCATTGTTAGTTACTGGATACCGGCTTGATATTTGCCTTTATTAGGCCTTATCAAGCCAGTAGCTGGTAACTAACTCATTAGGCCAATAACTAGTAATTAACTGGCTGCTTATTATTACATTACTAAGCAGTAATGAGGGTGAATTAAGTGTTTTCCACTTGTAGTGCTCTTATTAAGCCGTATCAAGCCAGTAGCTGTTAATTAACATTACTACATGATAACTACATTATTAAGCAGTAAATGGAGTAAAAAACAAGCCAGTAGTTGTTTACTAAGAGGCTTCTAATTAAACAATAACTAGGGTAAAGGAAGCCTTTTTTATATCATTTTTATTTGGGTATTACATAGTGCATAGAATACTGCTTCTGGCTGAAAATGCACTTCACTTTACGTGGCTGTTTTCTCATGGGAAAAAAGGAAAAACTAAATAAAGGAGACTTTGCGCTAAACTGGTCTTAGGAAAAAGCCACAAATCCAAGACAGAGACCATTAATTTGTGGTGTTGAGACTCAAGCACTACAACATTATATAATACACAAATCAGAGTGCTCTAGAAAAATTGCTTACATCACCCTAGTTATTGCTCAGTAATGTAGAAATAAGCAGCCTGTTAATTAACAACTACTGGCTTGTTAAGGCTTAATAGGCACATTACAAGTGCATTATAATGTCCCCCTAAATGTTACCTGGGCTGAAAATTGCTGCATGTGCTGGTTGTGTGAGTATTATACAGTATATCTACTCTACTTTTCATGTTAGGTGTAACTACAGTTTCAGAAAAGGAATGTTTTGTTTAATGCAAATGTTTAGGACTAAAATTACAAATCAAAAGGCATTTGGCTAATTCTAAAGAAAAGACATACAACAGATGGAGATGATAAATAGAATGACCATTAAATATTTAGAAACAAATAAGTTTTCCTTTACAGTGTTATTATCCAACATACAGTATAGTCCATATGCAGTTAGACAGTGATATGGATTAGCTTGTTGTTAGCTCTGTAATATAGCTAAACAGTTAAAAACGGGCTTTTTCTCCTCAGTCTTGTCTTTAATTAGTAAAGAACATGCTCAGATGAGTTCAGATTTGGTGACTGACTTCTTAGTTGCTTTTTTCTGTCTGTTTTGGTCTGTCTTGTCTTCCTGCAAGGTGAATGACATCCAATTTTGAGGTATTTGGCTGCATTTGGCTAGTTGCGTTACTTTTTTGTACTTCAGCATTCATCATGCTGCTGCTGTTGGCAGTCACATCATAACTAAAGACAAGTGAGCCAAGTCCACTGGCAGACGGACCTGCCCATAACACAGTGTTTCACAGATGAGGTAGTGTGCTTTGCATCATGAGAAGATTGTGGATCACCAGTCCTCAAGACTTTGTTCTAGAACTCTTTTATTACCAGTGGTTTGCAGATGCTGATCTGTTCAACAGTTTTTCATGATTGAAAGTATTCTTCAGGTCTTCCAGTTGGCTTGCTGTAGACCCTTTTCACACTTCTGGATTAGATGCAGTGGAAGTTGGTGTTCTTGGGAAAACCTTACAGTAATGGGGGTTTTTATGAATGAAAAGTAGAGGACACATTTTTACATTTTTATACGGTATTTACCAAATTTCACCACAGACTAGTGTTGTATGTCCAACCTGCTGATCACACACATGACACAAACTGCGAACAGATCTGTGAACGCAGCAAGCACAACACATCTGTAACTGCACTAGTAAGGGGGCATGAGGACAGTTTGAAAGTATGAAAAAAAGTGGAAACTGTCCAACCCTAGTTTGCATCTTATGAGCTTCTAGTAAACCTCACGCTTAACATTAGACATGGGAGAAATGTAAAAATGTAGTTTGATCACATCATACAACCAAAAGACAATGACTGACCGTGTTAACTTTACTTCCAACCTGCACAACATTAGCAAACAGCTTTAGATAGCTGTTACCTTTAGCTCACCTGGTTGGGCAACTTGTTGTGAAGTCCTGACCTTCGTAGTCTTGCAAGTAATTATTGAAGAAAAGCTTGTAGTCCTCGAACAAATAAATGATGTCTTTCATAGAAAAATAGAGGTAAATGCCTTAATGAGGACATGAAAATATGTAAGTCCTCTATGTTCATTCATAAATGCTGCCACTGCTGTTGTGTTTTGCCGAGTACAACAACTTCCGACATGTTGAATCTGGAAATGTGAAAAGGGTCTACTGCTCCACTCACCACTGTGTTCTTGGAATGTTTTGGCTATGTCTGTTTAATTTATTCTGGTTTTTCTACCACAGCAGCAGACTAAAGATGCAAATGCCACATCTAATATCAGCTCCGAGCAGCTAATTGTCCAGGTATCTGTGATTCAAGCTGACATTCTGCAATTTAACCTCATAGATATTGTTTCATTTTAAATCCAATGCACTGCAATAGAACAAAGAAAGAAAACTTTGTCATTGAAAAAAGACCAAGAACAAGTTGTGTTACTGCCCAGTGTCCAGACTGCACTGTATTTGATTTATTTTGTAGTGGGCCGTAATTATATCATTTTATCTAACATCTTGAAGAAAGAAGTCGGTGGTAAGATAAACAGCGTAAAAAAATCTTGGGTTAGCTTGTCCGTCTGTGTGTGAGACAAGGGTGAGCAGTGATTATACAGTGGCCTTGGACAGCTGAAGAAGGATGAATTGTTGATCTCTGGTTAATTAAACCAGACAGTTTGTCTCTGCTTAATGCCCTGAGGTCCTGACCTGGACTCTCTAGGGCTTGGAACGGGCTGAATATTTACTTCTGAATTTAATTAATGCAAATAAACAATCACAAAGCCAAGTTTAATATAGAAACATTAGCCCAAAGATAAGTAGCAGGGTTAAGGATAGCCATGGTGACTGAAGCGCTGTGATACGTTTGTGTTCACTGCCGCAGTCCTTCTGGTGGTTTGTGTGTTTGGGTGATGATAATACTTAAACATAGAAAAAGCCCTGACTGTAAAATGATCTGGGGGGAGAGAGAGAGGGCTGTGCAGGGTTTGGATGAAGTAAATATTTCTACACCAATTTTGTTTGGAGAGTGAATGTTAAGTTGCAGAAAGAGGAAAAAATATTTATTCCAAATGGGGCTAAATATTTGGGCACTGCAGTGATTCAGAGTGACTGGCAAGTGCTGATATGTATAGGTGTTCATACATTACTGTGCAAAAGTCAGTAAAATGGTGACTAAGCACAATTAGTTCATTTTTCAGCATCATGAAAACAGCAAAACACATTTAACCAAAAAATACACAGAAGCCTCAACAATTAAATATCAAATTGTTGAGTATTTAGTGTGTCCAGCCTCTGCCTTTATTACAGCTTCCATCCTGGATCTGCAGTGATATTTTTCCACACCTCCAAAGTTCAGTCATAGAAGTTGGTTGCATTTTCTACTTCTCGTGATCCAAGTAATCCCAAACACATTCAATAATGTTGAGGCCTGGACTCTGGGGTGGCCAAGTAATCTTTATCAAATCAAAATCAAGACTCATCAGTCCATAAAACCTTACTCCATGTCTCAAATGTCCAGTTTTGGTATTCTAATACAACTTTCTTAGTATTAGTCTAGATCTCTAGTTCAATTCTTAGCACAAAAGTTGAAATTAAGTGAAAAAAAGATATTTTGAAATAATTAGATATTAACAGTTAACCGTCAGTTACAGTTTTGAAATAAATAGGTCCAAAAAGTGGCTTATCTCAGTAAAGAGTTACTAATTGAAAATAACAAGATATTAAATCAGAATAAGAGATGTTAGCCTGAAATTCAGTTAAAATGTAAAATTATAAGATATGTCCAAATAATGGCATAATACCTCAATTAAGATCTATGGAGAGGAAATATCATGTTATTAAGTCAAAATAATAAGATAATATCCAGAAATTATCACCGACCAATTTAAAAGACATTAAGTTGAAATAATGTCATAAAATTGCAAAATTATGAATTGCACATTTCAAACAATGAGATATTAAATGAAAATGACGAGTTATATTATGATTTGAACATTATGCTAAAATAACAGCACTCAATGTTTTTTTCCACAGCTGTGGTCCAGGGCTTCACTCTGCAGTCACGTTAAATGTATCAGTGCAAAGAAACAGAGAGAAGTTAAGGGCGCGTTCACCACGTCAAACTCCTAAAATGCGAGTGAGGTGGAAAAACGATTAGTTTCCTTCATCTTCACTCTCCACCAATAAGAGGAGAGAAGCTCGATGACCTAGCCACCCGTGTAATGAGGTCCTTTAGCCAAATTAATAGCCTTGTGTGTGAGAGAGAGCGTGTGTGTGTGTATGTGTGTGTTCTACATTTAGTCATACTCACGAGATGTTTAATATATATGTGTCGATAAAAGAAATGATCTGTGTAATCTTTAAGACTGTGGTGACGTATCCAGGTTGACATCTTGAACGGTTCTGCTGAGAAGTCTGTTTTGAAATATTTCAGGGTGACAATTGTTTAGCTTATAAACCAAATGTTATAGTTTCTCTGAAGAATATTTTTCACACGTTTCACAGAAGAAACTCATCCAACATGTGCTCATATGCACAGACCATTTCAGTTAAGCCCAAGATCAACTCCTGGACTAGAAACCTGTCCAGAATGATGGCATTACTTCCAATAAATAAAAGGTTGTGCTTCGTTTTGTAGTTGGTGACATGCCCAAATAAGTACTCCAGCTCTAAGCTGTTTTTGTCTATGACGTTTTTGAAAATCAGACACTGTGATAAATCAGTGCATCCAAAGCCAACACAGTTTGTCCTATGTACATTTTTCCCCCTAATGTTACTGAGCCTTCTGATGTACTTTGTCATTAAGTAGTCAAAGTATGAATATTGGTACAAACATGCTACAAGCAAGTTATGTGAAAGGAAGGCTATTGCTAAAACTGTACACAACATCATCACTATCATATGCAATAGGGCTGGGACCACTTTTTGTTTTGTCTATAATCATGGGCACAATGCATGATAAAGCGCTCATTGCTGTAGAATAGGGTAAATCTGGACTAATGAAATCAACTGTCCTTTTTTTTCATTGCTCCAGGGTCCAGTCTTTATGCTCCCTAGCAAAGTGAAGCCTTTTTTCCCCCGATTAGCCTCACTAACGAGTGGTTTTCTCATGGCCACACAGCTATTTAGTCCCAGTCTTGGGTTCTTGTCACATTGTGTGTGTGGAAATGCTCTTAGGCGTTCAAGTGATTTCCAATTGCGGTCATTGTATATTTTGAACAGTTCACCACTACCTCCACTATGTTTGTTTTATTCTGATTTATCAGTTTTTTGAAATTGCTCATCATCTCAGCACTAAAAAACACCAGCTGCTCAGATACCCAAAGCCAGTTGACTGCCACCCTTGCCAAAGTTTGCTGGTTTGCACAGGGTATTTTGGTGAGGTTGTCAATCTTATGTCATTTAGATATACATAAGTGTTGCGTTTACTGTATATGAAGCAAAAATTCAGATACTTAACAACATCTTAATTCACTGTACACAGCGATGTTTGGGGGACAAAATGTACAAAACTTGTTGGTTTACCACAGAGAGTGATAGAAGCAATTCCCAGAAATACTATTCCTTTTTTCCTCATAGACCAGTGGTCACACACTCTAGTGCTGGAGATCTACGTTCCTCAACAGTCTAGTTCCAACCACAATCTGCCACCCTGGATCAGATGCATTAGTGTTGTGAAAGGAGGCAGCATTTTGATGCAGGTTGGATCAACTCTATAGGAAAGTAGCTCTTCAGGAGGAGGGTTGGTGACCACTGCCATAGACCAACATGGCTTAGACCCAGGGCTCGTCCAGATGCTAATGGCAAACTACAAAATGATGACATCCTCAGAGGTCTGTACCAATCCACTTTGAGAACCATGAAAATCAAACATCTCAAGAAAAGTCCAAGCAGTCAGAGACACACACGCCACAATACTGGCAGTAAACTTCAGGTCACGTACAATATCCTCATGGCCAAAAAGGGGTGCAGGGGCTTTAATTTGGGTCTTTCTTTCCAAATGTGAGTGATTAGAAGCGAGAGGTTGCAGTGTGGGAGCCGTAACCATCTCGGCTAAAGAGAACATTTAAATGCCATGGCCCAGCATGTTGAGAATGACATTCATTAGTACATAGCTTCTGCTGCCCTGCAAAGTTCACCCAAATGTCATTCAACTTGCCTTTAAAGAGGATTAGCTCTTCACATATGATGGATAACTGCCATATACACACCCCTCCTGATGCCGGGAAGACTATCAAATTCTTTCTCCGACTCCAGGGCCATAACATTGACTTTCAATCTTGTTCAGTCTTAATGTGCTAATTAATTCATTTACATCCATTTCAGACTAAGCTGACATGGCTGCCAGCACTGATGATCCCATGAAGTGCCTTAGTGTCAGAGGTATAATCGCAGGAAGAGGGGAATGAGGTGCTGCCATGGCTGTCTTTGGAGTTCTCCATGTGTGTTTGAGTCTAATCACCAATGGTTGTCTTCTCGATTACGTGATCTCTAGCATGCATACAATGAGACAAGTCACACTAATATTCCTCTTTGTTTTTATCTGGATGTAATAATCTCTGTATATCTGTGCATGTAATTGCTGTAAAGTAATATACTTTTTTTTTTTTACTCGAATGATATATTTTTTTTATCATGTCTTTTTTTCCCTATTATTTTAGAGAGTGTCAAGGGATCAAACTTTTTCCTGTTTTTAATTAGTCAGATTTAATTACATTGAGTGTAATTTCTGGGTTGAGTGAAGCCAATATGGTTTGGAAATGAATTCTAAGGGCACGGGAGCACTATGTATTTAATAGACTCTCTCCAAGCGAAGCCTAATGATCTCTCCTGTGGAAAGCCTAGCTAGACGTGTAACCCTGTCACATCTCAAACTTTTATTCATCAGAGAACAAATACAAGAGGAGCTTTAGCTGATACACTGAGTCATCAGCGTTTGGCTAATGTCCATTCTCTGTATCTCTTTCCCTCTCCCTCTCTCTCTCTCTCTCTCTCTCTTTTTTGGATTTATGGTGCAGTTGAGATTTGCGAGTGCTTGTTTTGGCTGCAGTAAGCTGGTCTGTTTTTGTGGGCAGGTGGTGGTGTTCATAGCTGGCATATGCACTGATGTTCAGTAATGAATTAAGCAGTTTGCTCCAGCCACTCTATTTCCACTGCCCCTCCATACAGCTGCTTGTAAATGGCTTTGATCTACTAGCCTGCACCTGATACACTGAGGCTGGGTGTGGGCTGCTGTTTTACCCCATAGGAAGGTTTTTTTTCTCCAGTGCTGGAATGCATTCACTTTTGGATTAAAACATTAAACCTAGATTAATGAAGTGAAATACAAAATAAAACATTTCACATTTCTTTCTCTCAGATATTCCACAAAAGTGTAGCTTAGTTTATCACTCTGTGCATTGAAGGTCAGTCAATATGAACTGCAACAGTCAATAACTGGGTCTGTCTCTCTTTCTGTTGACTGCTTTCGAGTCTTGAAGAAAATACCTGAGATTTCTGAATCTTTCATCATAATGCAGAAGTCAGTGTCTAACTGGTTTAATACTATACTAGAGGCTTTTGCGATGAAATAGACTAAACAAGTATAAGTTGTAAATGATGTACACTGTATGTCTAAAAGTTTGTAAACACCTGCTCATCCAACATTTCTTCTGAAAGCAAGGGTATTAATATGGAGTTTCTCCATCTTTTGCTGCAATAACAGCATCTACTCCTCTGAGAAGGCTTTACACTTGATGTTGGAGTTGACATTGCTGTGAGGATTGGATTGCATTCAGGCAATTTATTGGCAAAGCTTTTCTGTAGATCAAAGTTATATGTGTACAGATTAATACCTTAGCAATGGGTGTGCCTTGAAGTAGCTGAATGAACAAATTAGAGGGGCTGTCTGGATACTTTTGCCAACATATAGGCAACAAGGGTACCAAAAATATGTATTTTCATTTTGGTATTGATTTTAAGGTCCTGGTATTAAAAAAAAATTTGAAATAGCCTTTTGTGCCATAGTTTAAAAAGGAATGTCACTGTAAATCTAGCATTTAATGTTATTTTTTATGTTGTGCATTGTTTTGAAGCACAACATTGTGTCCTTCTGCCTCATGAATTTTACAGAATTCACAATTTTATATTGTTTAGCAGTGTTCTCTCATTACAGTACCCAACATGCATTACACAAATACACCATGCAACCACTGTGAATCCCTGTTGTGTCAACCAATCCTGATTGCTAACCTAGCCATTGATCTATAGGCTAATAAAAAACAACCCAGTTAGCATTGATATTTCAAGATTTCCTCAAGAAATCCACACTGAAACAGTTGTAGTTTTTCAGAATTTCCCTCTACCTTCAATCTGTCATCAGACAGGGCTTTTTTTTGGTCTTTAAACTGGAAAATCTTGCTCTAGAGAGTATCTCAGCACTGCTGCAGGATGTGAGTAGGCATGTTTACAACAGATGTAGTGATGGTTAAATATTTAATTTTGGTTGTTCTGTAATACTGGCCATGTCTTACAAAGAGAAAGTGTAGTAACAGGTCCCCTCTTACTGTGGATTGCCGCTTTGACCCTTCCACTCAGTCTCATCATAACCCCTGTTTTTCACCCACACATGAGGTACACTGTGTAGTGGCCTTGCTGACTTGACAGTGACTGCAGTTCCATTACTGAAGTGCCTACAGCATACTGGTGGTGGCTGATGTGATTCTGATTGGTCTCAACCTTGTTGAATGTCTGGTCTAACAACAAGTGGTTGCAGTGGTTTAGCTCATTTAAGACCACATGTATCAGGTAATATTATATACATATAAAGTCCTCTACATTGATAATTCAATATGACATTCCCAGTATTGCAGTAAATGGTCATGTTTCTCCATGTCAGGGTCACAACGATTAGTTTAATGACCGCTGTTAGGAAGGAGCTCAATTGGCTGATAAGAACTGGTCAGAGCTCAGAAAGAGCTGTCAGTCACCACTCCAGCAAGCGCTCAGTGGAGTGTCTGACACCCAGAATGTCATCAAACTGCACCAACCAAAGATTCTCACTGTTATGTGAAACTCTTTTTGTGCTGAACTTGTACAAGGGTTCTCTCTCCTTCCACAGAGAGAGACATTTGTTCTCAGAGAGAATTGGAGTGTCTTTTTGTCTGCGAGCCAGTGGGGTCAGGACTTTTGATCTTAGCGGAGTGAGTCACAGAGTTTATAGTCCAGTGAAGCTATCATTGACTCCAATGTCAAGGAGCAGCTTTTCACCTAGTGTTGACTTTAGCCCTCATGGGTTCTTTACAGGCCTGGCAGCAGGATTAATTAGCAAGGGAGCAAAAGACTTTTAAAGACTTACCTGTTCAACAGATCATTACACAACTATCATTAATGCAATGCAATATGGGGAGTAAAAGCTAGATATATAATAGCCCACTAACCCAAAATATTAAAGTCAAACTGAAATTGACCTGTTTATGTATTGAATACAGTATGATTCATCATATTATACAGTTTAACCCTTTTTCATGGTAGACATAAAATGCAATTTCTACCTGTTTTGGGGGTCTCTCAGTTAAACTATGCATTTTCATTCTCAGTACTGTTGATGGAAAATATTTTGATGCAAATATGTATTACTCAAAAGAAAACAGAGGCAAACTGAACAAGCAAGCAAATCAACTCTTATAGAAGAGTTTTGTTGTGTTTAGATGTTTACAGTTTTTATTGTGGCAGTTGTGCATGATTTTTGTTTTATACAAAGAAAGATGCAGTTGTAGTAGTTGTACTGCTGTCAATGACGAGAGATGTGAATTGTTTTCACAATTCAATGTTTCTCTTTCGCTCCTCATTGCTCACTAGCGGCTCAACACAGAGTCACAACTTTTCACAAAGAGAGAGCCAACAGAGGAGGGGAGAAAATATGTTTTGATTATATTAATTAACTCAGTGAGAGTCTATTTCTATTCCTTGGGCAGAATGGCCATTATGGGGCCTGCCGAAACAAGTTAAAGACAAACGTTAAACCGTAATGTGTTAAAAAGCCTAAACATTTAGATTTATAGAGTAGACAGCACTGTGTCTTGATGATTCATTAAGTCTGCGCAGATACAGTGTATGTGCACAGATGTTCACGTAGGTGTAAGAAGAAAGTCCTGTGTTTTTCTTCTCTCTTTCTGCAAGAATACGTGCTTCACTGCACTGAAAAAATCTTGCTTTAAATTGACTTAATTAAAAAAAAAATAGAATGCTGCATTTGTTCCACATGAATAACATATATTACATCAACACAGTTAATGTCATTCATTGTACTTACTTTTGCCAAGAATTGTGTTTTGTATTTGTATACATATTATAATGTATTTTATTTCATTCATGTGGAAACATTTGAATCAAGTAAATTCAAAGCAACACTTTTTGCTGTTGTTTAGTAATATTTTAAAGATGTGTGGTACAAATCTTTGTAACATCGCAGAACTTCTGTTGACAAATCCCTGAACTACTTATTTTGAATTTCCGATCATTGTAGATGGGGTCGAGCATTGTTTGGGTTTCATTCCAACCCCAACATTAAAAGAAAGCCAATTAGCATTTGCTTGATGCATAGCTCCACAGATTCACGACATATACACTGTTAGAAATAAAGGTTCTGTGCAGGTACATTTTTCGTTCATCAAGGTACAAACAGTGTAAGGCTACGTTCGCAATACAAGCTTGATTGCTCAAATCCGATTTTTTGCTCAAATCCGATCTCTCTGATATGATGGTTCACACTCGTTTAGGTAATTGATTCAAATCTGTCAATAATGTGAACGAAACAGCGTCCTGAAATGACCCGCATGCGCACATCCTACTCAGTAACGTCACGTGAAGGAATCATGTGCGTCATCAGCAAACAAACTACCGAGCAGAACGAGCCTTCGCTGCGAAGATCATTAACTCTGATCAGCTCTCAGCTGTTCATTATTAGGTCGAGACGAAGGCGAATGGCCACGAATCAGATACATATCTGATCTAGGAAATATGAAAGTGGCTCAAGTCAGATTTGAAAATTTCAGATATGCGTGTCCACACAGCCCTGAAAACATCAGATCTGAGTCACATTAGGGCAAAAAATCGGATTTGTGTCACTTCAACCTGGTAATGTGAACATAGCCTAAATGTACCCTCAAAGGTACAACAGTGGTTTTAAGGTCCAGTTGTGTATCGTAAATAAGTTTTTCCAGTGGAAAAGTACATATTTGTACCTTTTCATAACCTAATGTTTTAAAATAGAACAATAAAATAAAAAGCCTGGAGACGAGACGGGGTGTGTGGAGTCAGTACAACTTAGAATATATAACTTCAATGGATTATGGTACAGTTATGTTCCCTGACTAAAGGTACTGAGATGTATGCTTGAGGGTATCACCCTGTTGACAGTTTAGTACCTTTATTTCCGAGAGTGTAGTTATTATTTTGGAAATGTGCTCATCATGGCCTCTGTGAGCTATGCTTACCCATAAACCCCTTTTGTTTACTTTAACATATATGTTCACAAAAGAATCAGCCTTTAGTGGGAAATGTCAGTCTTGTGTGTGAGACAAGCTCCTCAAAATGTGCTGAGTAGCTGTAGGTGATAAGAAGTCTACTACCCTCCACAGCTGCAGGATCACCTGCTCATTCAAGGACTTTTCTTCAATACAGCCCTCTACAACAGGTGGAACCTTGTATGGCCACATGCTAAGGAGCTCTTTCAACGTGTGGTTTCTGAATACGAGGTCTTTTAAACAGAGACCTTTTCTTTTGTTTGAGTACTTAAGTATTTCTCTCTCTCTCTCTTTCTCTCCTCTCTCTCTCTCTCTCTCTCTCTCTCTCTCTGTACTTTCTGCAGGTGGGGGGAAAGGCAGGGGGAGTGCAAAAAGGGAGGGCTGAAGCTGACTCTCGTCTCATTTTTGCTGGATTGCTGTTTTGGATTTCAGGCGAAGTCTTGCTTGAAGTGTTGACAGCTCTTTGTAGTGTGTGTGTTTGGTATGCAGCAGCCATCTACACACACTGATATGAATGAGATGCACTGAGCTGGGAGAAGCAAGCCAGTGCCAGATCTACCTGACTATGCAGCTTCATCTTTTCACAGTGCTGCAGGGAAGTTTGTGGGTGTGTGTGACGAGAGGCATGCACAAGTGTATAAAAAGGCACAAAAAATATTAGATAGAGCCATGCAGATAGTATATATCAGGTCCTACTCTGTATATAACACCAGAACCTGTGGAATACGACCTTTAACTCATTTCATAGCCTCTATTATGGCCATATGCCAAGTGCTTTGGTGCAAATCCAAGCTTTCTGTGATCTGTTCCAGCACCATAATCGGAGATGGCTTTCTTTTCCCAGGCCTGTGCCGGTAACAGAATTCTCTTGTTCGGATAACCGTGTAGAAAATGACTGGATACCTATGTGGAACTACCTTTAATTTGACAATGATTAAGCTTCAACTCATATGCCATCACTTTGTTTGCTCCTGTGTCCACTTCCTGTGTCCAGTTAAGAATGGTCTCAAAATGGTAATAATAATTATAACAACTTTTTTTATTCTAGTAATTTTGAGACAGACCCAAACAAGGTGTGAGTTGAAGCCTAAACCTTGTCAAATAACAGAACATAATGACAGCACAGTTGTGACTGTAGTACATTGTCAGCTTTAGTAATACTTGTGTGGCTTTATGTAGCAAAAACAGCCATAATTCATTTTTGATTCACCATTTTTCAACCAGTCTTTATCCTTTAGAAGTAAGTGGGCTGTTTTTGCTACTGTGCCTTCAAGACTGATATATGTAAATGAACTTGCACTGTATTGTGCCTCATTTAAAAAGCATTCTATGCTGAAACACTTTAGTTTTATGTATGAACTGAGGGAGTGAACAGTATGTTTGAAACAGTGTTTACATACTGCTTCAAACTGTTTTACTTTAAAAAGTAATTCAGTTTTCCACTAAATGGGCCCTTTAAAGTTTAGCTTGGTTATGTTCACATGTGAGAATATTAGTATCTTGCTATGGTTTAATCAGTAAATCAATAAAAGTAACAATAAATGAATGACACTTTGTTAAGTCGGCTGTTTCTACCATCACTGGGGGCCTCTTTTCCTCTCTGTGTACTGCTGTATTTTGCATGTGTAAGGATAGCATAATGAGAAGTCAGCATTCATGCACATAAAGAAGCATCTAGAAGTGATTAAGTCATCTTTCCACCCTGGGGTCAACGCAAAGATCAGCACAGATTTCACACATGCAGTTGTATTTAATGCTGACAAAAGTTAAATGCAGGAAGACACATGCACAAACACGCCTGCACATACGCACACACATAAACACAAATTGGCAACCTCATTTGGTGCTCTTATACTTGCAGGTTTGTTTGATTAAATGTAAAACACATTAAATAATTTTCTGTCGCATCTCTTGATTAGACAACAGCCTTTACTCTCGCTTCAGCTTTCAGTAGAGATACTTTGTGTAAATGTCACCAATTAAGAATGCATATTCACACAGGACTGTAATGCATTGTTTTGCATGCTGCACTTTAGATGGTGAACGCTATACTGGGTCTGCTATATATATATGTTCACAGTCTAGCTTTAAAAGGGAGAATAAAATCAAAGCAGATTTTGGCGGTAAAGTGACCTTGCACGACTCCTCAGTGGAGACTGACAGCTTTTGAAGGTTAGATAGATTGATTGCTGGAATACAAAGAGAAGGCTCCTTGTGGATGTATCACACCATCAGTTTTCTGATTGAGTTATTTTTCTGTGTCATTGTGGAAAAAGGGTCTTTTTCTGTTTTGCCCCAAATTTAGAGAAAAGGAGGATTATGGGTATAGAATGCATACAAAATAAATTGTTGACATTTAGAAGATGCAGTTCTTCTGGTGATGATAAAAACAGGATCTAATGAAATATTGTTTATATGCTGATTTGTCATTGACATTATCTATTGTAAGCTTTCAAATAACACCACATTTGTAAGTAGAAGACGGGATATTTTATGGTTTGAATTTGATTGAAAGTCACTGTTGTGCATTAGACGTGCTGGTATTCAGCACATGTATTAGCTGACGTAACAGATCTGGTGGTTGGCGCTTTCCTCTGAGTGCGTTCAGCTGTCCAATGACGTTGTGTGAGCGGCAGTTCGAAAAGAAGCGGTGCAGTTTCTGTGTTAGCCTTCACCCTCCTAGCGTTAATAGTATCGTGTGACTGGGGGAGTCCTAACTAGCAGGTGGAATTGGCGACGACTAAATTGGGGAGATAATTGGGTTAAAATCCAAATAAATAAATAAATAAAAAGACGTGCTGGTATTCAGTTATTCGGTATACTGCAATATTAAATATGCACTGCAGCGGTTTCCCATACATCTCACAAACACATATGTTTGCAGTCGCAAATTGTGTGTAGATCATGTGAAAAGTCTGAAAACATAGTAAACATACCCTACATATATTTGTTTAACATCCATACATGAAGAATGCTAAGCGGTTTATCCAGCAACTTAATATATTACAGTTAGGCTCTAATTTGAAATGTTTACTGAAAGATTCATTATTAAACTGAAACATATGAAATAAAATTGTCACTTGAGTATTTGTCAAAAAATGTAAACGATCGTGTGTAGGCCTCTTAGTATTAAACCACTACCTGTTAATATGGGAATAGCCAGTGGCGCACTAGTAGAAGTTAGCATCTCTCGCAATAACGTCATATGTATTGCACACATCAAGTGTGCAAAAAACACATGTTCACAAGTGATCACATGTTTTTTCACATGTGGGCAAATTTTCACGTTATGACATTTTTTCACATAACCACGTGAAGTGTGTTTTATTCACATGAAATTCATGTGACCTTTCTGTGAGGGATTAGTTACTGTGAGTAAAAATGCTACTTCTAAAGTACAAACTTACACATTATGCACTGTTATATGTGTTTACGACTACATTATTCAAAAATTAAAATGTAACGAATTGCTTATTATATCCCATGCTTTATTTTAAGTTGGAGCATTTCCATTGAAAGGATTGCAGTGCTCTGCAGCAGGGCTTCTCAACTCCAGTTCTAACTGCAAATTGGCCTGTATGATAAATGTAGAGACAGTGAGCATCAATATGTGGAGACTTTTACGCTTCTAATATTTAAAAAATCCCCTACAGAAAAGTCACCTGTATGTAAAGTGTGCAAAGCAATGTTTACAAGCAACTACATACCTGTGAACGTTTTCACATGTGATCGCACATTTTTTTCCACATGTGAACATGTTTTTTCACAAATGCTTACATGTTTTTAACTTTTTTAAAATGTATTTATTTATTTATTTATTTATGTTTTTGGCATGTGACAATCATGACTTTTTTTTGTAATGGATATGATGTTGAGAATTTGGTTAGTTTTATTCATGTAGCTGTTGTTTCTTTCTTAATACAAACCCAATTCCAAACAACTTGTGAAGTGCTAATAAAAACTGAAAGTGGTAATTAGTAAATTCTGTTGAATTTGAATATTAATTGAAAACAGTAAAATAAGATTGAGTGTCTCTGAAAAATGCGGTGTCTAAAAGGCAGCATATGTTGCTCCAAAATGTGTTTAATATTAATTGTGCCTTCACAGATGTGCAAGTTACCCAATAATACCCCCCCTCCATACCATGGCAGGTGCTGGCTTTTGAACTTTACGCTGGTAACAATCTGAATGGTCCTTTTCTGCTTTAATGCAGACAACTCGACGTCCATTATTTATAAGGTTGCTATAAGGTTGCTTTACTCGTTGTAATTTTATCTTGTGAAATTATTTTTTTCCTCTGCCAGATAATTTTCCATCATTTTCTTGGCAGTGAAGTAGTGGGTGGTAGATACAGAGTTATCTGTCCATTGGTGTGGAAACATCTGGGCTAAAGTATATAGTCCCTATGCATGTACATATGCACGTCCATGCACACACTTAACCACATGTGAAGGGTGAGTGTCTGCCTCGAGGGGCTTCTGAATGCTGGCTTCAACAAAGTCATGAGTGCATGCCTCCAGACTGAAACGCCAGTGATCCTGATTGGTTGTGATCTCTCAGTAACCTTTCCATTCTCCATACACACTGCCTGTTCTCCAGCACTCTGAGAGCGCCAAAAGCTAAAGGGCAGCTTAACGACTTCACCGTATGATTTAAACTCTGCAGAGGAGCACGGCAAGTGTTAATGACTCCATTTAAAAGCATTAATTCTCATTATGGAGATCAGTGATTGTAATTATTTGACTGTCTCTTCGGCTGATTGTTATTGTTCTTATCTCTGTGATTTCTCTTTATCGGACACACGTTATTATATTCCTTTCTGAACTTGGGATGAAATTCTTTATTCTGATGTAGCTAAGCTCTCTCAGGTCATAAAATATGATGCAGCGAGCCCAGTGCTGATTAAACTCAGAGTGGAGCTGAAGGAAATTAGTCTATGTATGAAAGTGCCCCAAACAAAGTAACGATTTTACATGATGTATCTCAAATGAGCTGGAGGCAGCAGAGTGAAAAGGCTACCGTCTCACTCTAATATTGGCCTCGGCTTAGCCAGGAGAATTTATTTTGTTATGAATATAGAAGTGCTTTTCAGTAAAAATCGAATGTAGAAACTGGAGATTACCACTGAACATAGAGCCTTCAGTTCAACATCGTCACATGACTTCCACCAGTGGTGGGGTGTGAATGGGAGTGTCGCAGTTTTTGGGAGTCTTGGTGTAGGTGAAGGTCACTGTGGTTGAAGTGGGCTGGTCTACACAAAAGCCCATGCCTCGTTCAGGAAAACATTGAAGTAATTGTCTGTGCTAATGGACTGTATGGTATAAATGCAGCCAAGAGAGATTAGACTGAAAGACACTGGAGCATTCCTTTAACACTGGTGATTTCACAGTAGAGGAGAGAAGAACACTAAAGTAGGCAGAGGTCTTTAGTGTGGGGTCTTGCATTGTGGAACACTGCTCATTTTCATAAAACTAATTAGCAGCTTGTGGCTGCGCCTCCAGACAGCGCGTGTGTCAGTGTGTGCGTGTTCCACTCAAGGATGTCACGTCGCCCCTTTTTCTTCACTTTGTTTCAAACAGTTTAAGGACAGTGCCTGAATAAGTGGGGTTGCGCAGGTATTGCAGTGCTTCAGTAGCAGAGAATATGCCATTACCATCCATAAATCTCTATTGCGGAGTGGCTAAATGTCTGGCCATTAATGTTTATAAACTAGTCACAAGGCTTTCATAAAACGGTTAGTACTGTAATGCAAGATATATAGCGATTAAGTTACATCCTGGGAAATGACATTAATGGTGGTAATTAATCTCTGGAGATGTGATTGATGAGATGTGGCCGTACTGGGAGGCTGGAGGGATCACGTCGACAGAATAAGACACAGACGGCTCGTTCCGTTTTAAATTGTAACTCTTGTAAAAAGACCTGCATCAGTCGTCGCGCTCCTCCTCTCCCCATATGGTTCATATCTCCACTGCTCACGCAGGCGGGGGATTTGGTGCAAGGCCTAATAAATATAGAAAAGGTCTCCTTCACACTTTCCCTTTGAAGCCAGGCCGGTGTTTAGGAAAAGAAAGGCAAAACAGATTTTGCTTTATGAATGTTTAATGAGGCCGCTGCTCCGCTGGGAGCGGGACTTGTAGCATGCACAATGAGGAGCCTTCCCCTCGTCCCCGTGAACTGCGGAGGGCAAGCCCGGCTTAGATCCGGACCACCGGCCTCCCCTCCAAACGCTTCGACCCTATCTGCACAGCCACACTGCTGCAGCCGTTCAGCAGTCTAACCCTAACATATTCCCCCTCCCCATGCACAGAGAGAGGGAGAGAGAGAGGGAGAGAGAGAGGGAGGGAGAGAGGGAGGGAGAGAGGGAGGGAGGGAGAGAGAGAGGGAGGGAGAGAGGGAGGGGGAGGGAGAGAGGGAGGGGGAGAGAGAGAGGGAGGGAGAGAGGGAGGGAGGGAGAGAGGGAGGGAGAGAGGGAGGGAGGGAGGGAGAGAGGGAGGGAGGGAGAGAGAGGATCAGCACAGTATGTGTTTAGAAGAATATTTTGAATGACACTAAAACAGTTTTTTTTTTTCCTGCAGCTGAGGACAGATTGGCTTGCTCGTTTATTCAGCAGACGGAGCCCGCGCGACCCAAGGCAAATCAGAATGTGCCGAGCCGCCACTTTTAATTTGGAAATATAAACAACTGTCGTGGCAAGCGCTGTGCGTTTGACCTTTATTTAGCGCAACCCGCAACCTTCCACTGGTGCTGATGGCCAGAGATGGCCCCACCGAGCCATTCTCTTCTCACAGGACATCATTTACTCATCTTTTCTCCCTCTATCCATGATAAGCAGACTCATTTTTCTATTAAAGTATTGTCGTTGCACTGCTTACTGATGGGCATATGCGTATTAAATGCATATTAAACTGACAGTTTGACTTGCTTATAGACAAAACGTATTTGCGCCCATTTTTACAGATAACAATATGTCAAACAGTAAGAAGCCACATAAGCAGGTCTATTTTAAATTTCATAACAGCTTCCCATGGCTTAAAGGGGAATTCCACCAATTATTCAGAATTTCTGCATAATTCAATCGATCAGATTTAAAGTTATTCAGAGTGGTTTGATGTGAAATGTTTCATTTTAGAGAAACGTGTTGACTTAGATTTCTTTACAGTGGTGGTGATAGGAACCAGGGGTCACAAACATAAATAGAGCTATATTATTCGCTGTCCAGAATAACAAGTGAAACTACACGTGTCTTCTGAGATTTTGTATGCATTATTGATAAAGAAAAAATAATGATAAATCCAACAAAAATGTTTTCTTTGGGTACTGCTCTACCTTAGAACTCCCTGCATGACTCTCCACTCTGAAAGGATTTTAAAAGGTATATATTAGACCTAAGCTTAGACTACTATATAACAATGTCTTGGGAATCAGGCAGCTTATTTCTAACCATTTGTGGGAAACATTTTTGTGATGGAGCTTTTAGAGACATTAAACTCTTCAGACATCTGGTTCCTATCACCACTGCTGTGAGCAGACTCTGATTCTGACTCTAGAATGGCGCATTTCATGTTAAACCACTTTGAATGTCTTTGTTGACATCTTAATTTTATTATGGAGAATTTTTTTTAATCAATGGAATTACTTTCTAAGGCCATTATGTGATGCAGGAATTGAGTTTATTGATGCTAATTTGTTTGGTATTAGCTCCCATTGCTTATTATCTACATTAGCTTCATAGATCCAGTGCAAAACTAAAGAAGCAAATTTCAGACAGCAAACCTTTTGATGAACTATTGCTTTAATGTGCATTTCATTAGTGGAATTAAACCACTGTTGATGACCTCTTGCTTGTGTAGTAAGGTTTCCTTTAGACAGTCTAATATCAGCTGGTGTTGTAAAGCAGGGTTTATTCCAGGTCTGCTGTTGATGTCCAGTGCTGACGTCAAAACTGTCATTTAAAGCTTAAATGAAGGTGAAAATATCTCAGACCAGCACACACCCACACCCACTCACACGTTCTGATGAGTAGGCATGATAGCCTGAAGGGTCTGGTCCTGACTCAAGCTTTCATGGCTGATTTGCTTAACTAAGTGTGTGTGACGTAACTTTACTCATCTGCAGAGGCTGTGCACCAATTCTTACCGCACCCCACAGCAACAGCAGATCAGATGGGAGCAGGCATGTAACTGCGATGCTTAGTGTGCGTACAGTACACAGCTCCCGCCACTAGAGCCAGGATCCGTCTATACATTCCAATGCCTAAAAACAAGATAGCACGTGCAACCATGCAGACTGCAGACACAAACACGCTGGTAAACATAAACACGCACAAAACAGACAGTGAGTGTGTTTACATGCACTTAATAATCCAATCATAATCAGGTTTCTGCAGTTTTCTGATTATTCAAATGGTCATGTAAACAGCATACTCCAGTTTCTTAGATCGGAGTGAGGTCTAGAAATCCAGTTGAGAAATCTGATAAAGAGAGCTGGATTTTAGCTCAGTGATCTGGTTTTTTAGCTCATGTATACTCTTACTCTGATTTCTTTCATATTTCTCAGTCTGTGCATGTGTGAAAACACACCGCACTACCGGAAATAAGCAAGCAGCGTTTAGTACAGCACCTGCAAGATGGCAACAAAACTTTTGGAGAGATGCTGAAACCAACTACATGCTTGTCGAAATGAAGGATTTAAATATTCTTCATCTTGTAGATGATGTATGTTCACATTTTCAGGTAAAGGGGCTCGATGTTTAGCCGCAGCATGATGTTTGAGTTTTATGTTATATTTACGTCAGGTCTTCTTCTGTGAGTTTATTGACTGGTTGCAAACCAGAAATCCGATTACTGTCTGGCTCATGGGCCCCATTATCTGATTGCTCAAGTGCATATAAATGCAGTGAACGGATTACTGACAAAATCTGATTTTCTACAGTTAACAGATTATTAAGTGCATGTAAACACACTCAGTGATGTGGCACTCTAAAGAATGACAGTGAAAAATCAAATTTGCTTCATATGTAGATGGTCTGCCAAAGCATGTTTTGTACTTCGTCTTTTAAACTGGAGCTATGAGGCTAAGTAATGGAAGATTATACCCCACAAATTAGCATCATCCATGCCTAAATGATCACACATTTGCCTCAAATCACATTACTTTGTTAAGGAGTGTCAAATAGACTTGCGTATGTGGTTTCTGATACTGTTTTCTGTAAACAGGTTTAGGAGGGTTACTATAATGTACACTGCAAAAAATCTTAGCAAGTGAAAACATCTTAAATCTAGTCAATATATTTTTTTATTTCTCAATTTGAGATTGCTGTGAGAATATTATAAGATTATTCAACTTATTTCTAGATGTTTTTACTTGCTGTAAAGGAATAGTTTGGTGAAAATTGAATAGAATAGACTTCGTTCTCTGCATAATGTCCTGCTTTGTAGTGCTATTCCGCTTTCAAACTAGACTGAAAGGGGCATGATATGCGTCAAAATGTCCCCTTTAATTTTATCTATGGAAGTTATCAGATTGGCAGTCTTTCATTACATAAAGCAGATAATATTGCTTTTTGGAAGAAATAATACTTGATACAAGCAAAGTTATCAGCCAATAAATTAAGACAATTTCTCTGCATGACTTAAGCGGTTAAAAATGTGTAGAAATGTTACATAACCTTATAATATTCTTAGAACAATCCCAAATTGAGAAATATTAGCTATAAGATGATTTCTTCAGCCAGGATGTCATGCATACCACTACAGATTACTGATTACTGGTTTAAAAAATATAACCTGTAACCTAAACCAAAGGATTGTTATATTAAAGTAACAATCTTTATCTTGGATTAGTTCCCATTAGTTTTGGATTACTTATTTTTCCAAAGCCAAATACTTAAATAAAGATAAATTTAAATAAATTTCAACAGGACAAATTTAAATAAGGGGAACAGAAACACTTCACTACTTTATGAAAAAAAAAATGATACATTATAAGTAACCTATAATTGTTTGCCAAAAGCACACTGCTCCTCACAAAAACAATAAAATACAGTAAAACACCCATTTTGGAAAAGTGAAATCAGCCCCTTGTTCATGAGCTGAAGCTATCTGAGTATCTTTCTGTACAGCTCAGGCATCCATAGCCTAAGTTGAGCAGCTTTTGGAAATGCACAGCATATGTAATGGAGCATTTGGATGTTTGTTACAAGTCGCTGAGACACAATCATTCATTCAGGCATTTCGTGTGATGCTAATTGGTGGGATATAAGCAGTTAGGCAGAATATTTTGAAAAAGTAGTGATAACTGAATGCTAAATACACTGCATTTAGAATACATTTAGAATACATGTTAATAAGGCACATGGGACAAACTATTTAATCATGCTGTTCCTTACTGTTCCTGGTTGGCAGTTTTCTTCATGTATAGTACAACACTGATGCTAAGCCTGTCACTCGTGAGCATGCACACTGAGTAGACTGTTCAGTTCCATCATCTCTTAAAAGAGTTTAGTAATGCTGAGATTAATAACTGATCATCACATTGGTTCATCAGTCTACTCAGGCTTTAGCAGAAACATTCTATGTTTGTAAAGAAGCAATTTTTGTAGCTCTTCTTTTGAGTATTTTGTGACACACTATGTACTGACTATAAATGTACAGATGCTTAATTTCTGTATTCAGAATATGTATTCCCAATGCATCTATTTATTTGTTTGTTTAGCTGGATTACTACATTAATGTTTTCACATGCTAAAAATTGTTACATGCAAAAGATCTGCCTTTAGGACATATACTTTTGTTCACAGGTATGCATGTAAAAATGGAAGAAAATAAATGTTCTTCTTGTGATACAATCTTTGAAGCTGTCAGGAAATAAACCAGAGGAATTTACAGTTTAGGGAATTTAGGCAGCTCAGTTAAGACTATACTAGACAATATACTCAATACACCAAAAATTCTTTACAGTGAGACATTCCCAAGCTGTTCTCTGTGTGAATCTGCTCTGTTATGCTGTTACAAGCTTATTGATTGGTAAAAGTTGGAGATGGTATGGCTGGGCCAACATGTCTTCATTTCCTCTGTGTCCTGTTACTTATACTGCGGTTTCCACTCCCTGACTGGGTGGAAAGAAGTAAACTCACAAAGGCCTGCTGCATCCCCCATGCCACCCACAGAGGGAGGGAGAGAAAGAGAGAAGGAAATGGAGAGAGAAAGAGAGAATGAGAGAGTGAGTTAGTTCAACTCGTGGGAAGGAACACAGTGTCTTCAAGGTCTCTCTTTTTTGCTTCTTTAAATTCTTTATTTATTTGTTGTAGCGGTCTAGCTGTCTCACAGCAACCGTTGTGGGATGTGTCAGTGTGCAGTTTCTTTAAGTGAGGGCCCTCTGTTGTTCTGTCAAACTAAGACGCATATACCACTCAATCATCAACACTGAGAGAGAGAGAGAGAGAGGGGAGGGGGGAGAGGGATGGAGGGAGGTGGCTGGTTGGTTGGACACAGGCAAAATAGACTGATATATATTGCGTGACTTCTGTGTGTGGAATGAAAAATTCTGAAATGAAAAACGTATGTTTTTGTGAAATGCTAATGAATGATTTATATCAGAATCGTCGCTTTATATATAATTAAGGATTGGTTTATATCAAAATGTCACTTGATACCTTATTACCTTGATATTTTTTTTATGAAAATATTTATTAAAAGCATGAAGCTAAGGACTTTTATCCAGAGGACAGTCAGGTGTATGTCTGGTCTCTGAGTTTTGAAATGTAGTGTTTATATGAATGGTATGGAGCACATGGTGCTAGCATATTACAAAACGCCAAGCAGTGTCCTCATAACTACTCCTGTCTACATTTTGGAGATGCCTGTAAGATGATTTGATGACTTTAAACTGAGAATGTTTAGGGAGCAAGTTTTAGCAGATTCTTTTGACTGATAACTGACAGTCATTAGTCAATGATTAATTGCTAACCAGACAGCCTAAAATCAACGACATGACCAATCAAAATGTCCAGTATAAAATGTATAGTTCTGATTCTGTAATCTGATTGGCTGAGGCACATTAAAAGTCATTATAAAATACTCGATATAACTACAATATGAGAGCATACATCAACTGAATTCTGTATTCATGCGCTGAGATATTAAAAAGCATTCCTCGTATGCACTGTAGAATACTGTACTTATAGGTGGAACCAGGCATAAGCATGTATATGAAGTAATTAGTCCAAAACCATATTAAACATGCCCTACATAAGAGCCTGATTTTGTTTAGACCAAGGTGCTAACAGCTGCAATATGTTTATGATTATGAACAGTAACGAGCTGCTGATATTTCTAAATTCTAAACTACTAAAGTTATATTTACCTCTCATTAGTAGACCATTATAAAATGAACATAAATTCCATGACTGGATTTAGCTTTGGCTCAGTGTACCTCAATAACTGTAAAAAAGCTGCCACCAAAAACCACATCCTTTATAATTTTGCACACGTGTGATTTCCTCACACTATTGTGCATATCTTTTTTTCTTGGAGAACATGGACAAGTAGTTGTTTGTCTTATCACTTGCAGATGTTTGCTTTTGATATGGTTCATCGTTGTAGTTGTGCTATCATTTCAAAAAGCATTTCCAAACACCACTGTTTTTAGCCATATGCAGTTTTTTTAATAGACATCTGTAGTGACCTCATCATTAAATTTACAATTAAAAACGTCCCTCAACTTGAGTGATAAATCGGACTATCCTAATAGAAACTCTTGTTTATTTGAAACGCAATTAAGTTAAATGAATATTTTTAAACTGATAGCTTTGGTACAATGATTTATTTGTCAGTTAATAGTTAATTGGGTATTCATTTACATTCCTAGCATCAGTACATATTTATTGAATCCTTCAGACAAGTTTAGTATGCCCTGCTGCTTTTTTCCCCCCACATAGCTGATACCTCTGATCTTTCCTTGAATGCTATGCGTGATATTTTACTTCCTGATTTGAATCCCATTTGTATGCTTTTCAAGAAATAAGCTTGTCCATTCGCATGAGTCTTAGTTTACGCCATGCCCATGGAAAACAGATCTTATTTGCACATTACAGCCTACAGCAGAGCTGTGAGTAGCTACTGTGTGTCATGGTGGATTGAAGTGCTGTTGATATGGTGCAGCATATCTCTGGACATAGTGTGACAGAGTAGAAAAGCCCATGAATGTAATACAGACAGCCCTGCTTGCCTGTGTTCTGCAGGCTAAAGAGACACTTGTCCTTTTTTTTTCCCTTTCCTTTATTCTCTCGCTCTCAAATTCTCTCCCCAGAGCAAGTGTGTGTCGAGCTGACCAGAGGGAGCTGGAAAGCAGGAGCTCGTGGGGAAGGCGGGGGGAGTGGAGGGTTGAGGGTGTTGGGGGGGCGGGAGGCTTTTCAAGGAACAATTTGTGTTCATATCTCTCCTCCATCTTCACATCAAGGACACTGCGCGCTGCTGCTGCTGCTGGAGTTGCTATGGAGACCAGCCCTGGTTGCTATGGGTGCCGGAGAGACTGTAGGTGATGATAGCGTTGCATGTGCCACGGGAGCTTGGATTTGACCTTTGACCTTACGCTGGTGGGTTTTGGGACCTGGAAGAACCTGGGCGTGACCTGTCCATCCGAAGTAACCACACAGCAGGGAAAACATCCATAAAGGTTTGTGTTGCACACTTAAAATGTTCAGATTTTTGTTACACTGAAAGGAAAAAAGTCTCAATAGTTGACGTAATACTTGAAGAAATACTGAACAAGATGTCACCACTACATCAATTAACCATAGAACATACTGATTATATGTTCAAGGCCCATTGTTTATGAATTTATCCTAACTAATGGCTGCTGGAACAATGATAGGCAAGCTGGCATTTGACATGGCACTTTTATAAGTACACATTTCAGCACAACACCCCCTCCCAAAAAAGTTTCGTCTGTAGTGAGAGGTCTGACGCAGGTCACTAATGCTTTAAATGTTTTTGCGGTGCTGCAAGAACTAGTATTTGTGAACTTGGTCACAGTTAATGTTACCACACAATGTCAAATTTCCAGTATTTTTTATTGCTACCTTGGTAAGCTAGGATTTGATTTTCCTCAGAGATGCTAGCTAGCAAAGTTCTCTATCTCAGCATAACCCAGTGAAGCATGCAGGGTGAAAATGAATGATATTAATGTTTGTGACATTATAGCTATGACTCTATACGTTCACTATACAGAGGGCTCAATCCCCTTAGGCAGTGGGGAACCCTCAGAGCCTCCTGCGAGTTCAAAGAAGGCCTAATGATTTCTGAGTACTATAGACAGTGGGTCAATAATCTTTTGTCAGTCAGAGAAGGAGAAGGTCTGCCTCCCTGTCTCTTGCTGCTGTTCCACTAGCATGCTTTTCCCACACAGGGTTTTCTTTTTTTTTTTGAACCAATAAAATGTCTCCACTATTTTTGCAGACGTGGCACCACTTTTCATATACATTGTAGTACTGTAGAGCAGTGTTGCCTAACTTGACCGTCCAGGTTAGTTCCAAACCTAACTTAGCACACCTACCTTTAATATTCACATGTTTCTGACCTTGTTGATTAGGTGGATCAGATGTTAGATTACGCCTGGAACTAGACTCTGCAGGTGAGTAGATCTCCAGGAGCAGGGTTTGGCATGACCTTCGTGACCTTAGGATGTCACCTAAGATGTCTGAAATTTACTCACAAAGTTGCCTTTCATGCACAGAATATACCAAAGTCCATGAATACACAACACAGTCATTTTTACAGTGAGCACATGCTGTTTATATGTATACTGCAGCTGAAAATGTGTCCTTTTTACCTACATATACACCAATATACCTGAAGTTCATAACCTCCACCCCACCATCCCTTTTTGACTACGAACAAATGATTAATGATTAAAATGTGGCAAGTGGTTGCACACAAATAAAATATATTACATCAACACAATTTCTTTAAGTGAGTTTGTTTCGGAAAGAATTGTATCCATGTAACACATTGTATTAATGCGCAGCTGTTTGCCGTATTTGAATCCTGTAAATCTGAGTACTTTAATTATTTTCTATTTTTTACTTCAATGTACCTATAAATACTTTGCATTTATACTTATCATCTACAGTACTTATTTTAGACTGTTACATCACTACATATGACACGTTTTTTCCCCAATTTGTACATATTTTAACATTTTTGTTAAATTGTAAGAAAAATAACAAATAATTGAAATGGATTCTCACTACTGTTATATGAACATGTCTTTTCACATGAAAAGTATTCCGAGAGTATTGTGCAGTTATTCTGCAGTTACCTTCCTATAGTGTTTCCCAATAGTCTCACTTCACCCAAGGTTATAGTATGATTGCTGTATATCGTCTTTACTCAGCCTTTCTTATGTTAAACTGGCATCAGCCCAGACTGGGAAAGCACTCTTTTCAAATGCTATGAATTCCTTTTAACAAATCATACTATAACCATTCAGGTGTGACAACAGAATCGACGGACAGGTGCTGAGGCGTATGCTTTTGCTCATATATTCCTGGCATTAGCCTTTACCACAACCAATCAGGTCCCATTTCACTTTGTGGCAGCCATCACTGCAGGGCTCATGACAGCTGGAATTGATACTAGAATTGCTTTCGCTGACGTCCTTTCCTACATCAGAAAACGTTCTTGAAGGTTTGACTTCAAGAACTATTCAGCACCGTGTGAAAATACCTCACATTTACTTTTATTAATTTATTTGTTGTTGAATGCTCTTTGTATTCATGGGCAGTAGGCAAGGCAGGCAGGCCGGAGCTATTTCACTGCGTGGGGACATTAAAATGAGGAAGGTGTCCCTACATGTTCCTAAGAGATAAGACTCTACGTCTAATATGCAGCGGTGTGTCGAAATCATAAAGGACTTAGGGGCGGCTTCACAGTGCTATACCACATCCCAGTGGTCTACCCACCAATTGTCCAAAAATAGCCCTACTTCCACACTGGTCAAGTCAAGTAGGAGGTGTGTGTGTATGCATATACATTTAGATTTGAGCATTTACAGCAAGGAATTTCATAGTGCAGTAGGGGAGAGCGGGACTCTGTTTTGTTCTTTTGATAAATAATTGTAAATAATTTTAAAATATTTTGTGTGTGTTTTTAGTTGTGGCTTTAGCTAGTAAATTGATGCAAACACAATTAATTAAGAAAAAGTTATATGTACTTTCAAGTAGGTTGAGCTTTGTAACCTAATTACATATTGCTGCTGTTGGAAGAAAACCTATGATGACTTTACAGGAGAAGCAAAAAACATACTTTACTTCTAATGTAAGTCAATGGAACCAGAATATTTTCCATGTCATTTTCGGGCTGTTTCTTTTGGTCCATTTATCATGAAATTTACACACAGTGTAAAGGGCAGCAGACAGTCAAATTACACATTTTATTTATATTCTAAATCAAAATAAGTGAACAGGTACAGAGAACATACCTAAATATGACCTTTGTCTGCATATTTTAATGCACAATTTTTACTAAGTTTAACATATTGGAAAAAGATAAAACTTCCATATCTTTTGCACACACCATATTTTGTGTTTTGCTTTTTCCCTAAAATGTTAAATTCAGCAAATAAACAGTAATCGTACATCAAAATGTGCACTAGTGTATTCCTTGTCAAGAATATGTAAATTTATTTTCAATAAACTCTATAAAACATGTAATGTGATCAGGGTACACAAACGTCTGCATCTGACTGTACACATGCTGTGTGGTTACATTTATATCATAACTCATGTTGTTTATTGTTGATGACAAAATAGAATAGTAATAAAGTAGTAAAATTTACAGAAACATATCTGTAGCACGTATCTGTAAATGAAAAGTTTTATAAATTTTATGAATTTATATCAAATAATTTCATTTTGAAATATTCTTTTGAATGTTACCACAAATATTTAAATATTTTTACATGTAGTTTTAAATATAATTTTTTTTTTTCTATTTTTTAGTCACTGTTTTTCTTCTTCTTCTTCTTCCTGTTATTATTATTATTATTATTATTATTATTATTATTATTATGGTTGTTGTTGTTATTATGCTCCACTGCATAACTTCTATTTTTTTCTTTTCAAAAAGACTTAAAACTATGAAGTAATGAAAAAACTTTATATTAAAATAAATTATTTAAAATAATTAATGTTAGCAGCCCCAAAGAGAGCAGTTGACCGCAGCAGGACAGGAAAGCACAGTTTTTTAAACGTCAACTTAAAAATGAAAAGTTTTTGGTGGGGGTCTGTCAGTGACTGCGGGAGTGATGAATGTTTATAAGCTGCTAAAAAACGTTTTACACTGATCAGCCATAACACTAAAACCACCTCCTTGTTTCTACACTCATTGTCCATTTTATCAGCTTCAGTTACAGTTATAGGTGCACTTTGTAGTTCTACAATTACAGACTGTAGTCCATCTGTTTCTCTGCATACTTTGTTAGCCCCCTGTTCTTCAATGGTCATTATTTGGTTAGTGGGTCATTCTCAGCCATGCTGTGACACTGATGTGGTAGTGGTGTGTTAGTGTGTGTTGTGCTAGTATGAGTGGATCAGACACAGCAGTGCAGGCTATTTTCTTTTACTCATGTTCACTGTGTAGCTGTTAGCTTTAAAATTTGCACCAGTCAGCTGCAACCAAGAATTTGACTTCTGGTTAGACACTTTTTAACTGGTCTGTATTTTATATTTTCTGTAACTGGACTATATACTGCCATCATTAAAGTAGGCTGACCAATTCATTGGAGAGCTAACAAGAAATGACCAGTGCTGAACTGAAACAGAAATTACAGTCATTCATTCTCCTCATTAAGTAACTTAATGTGACAGAACATTATTTTATAAGTTAAAAAAAGTATAATTTATATTTTACTTAAAAGTAATTGTTTTATTTTAATTGAGATGCACTGTTTACGGGAAAACAGGTCAGATAAAGATCTGATGATTTTTAGTAATAATTGAGTGGATGGAAAACTAAAAATGTCTGTTTCTATAAAAAATAATCCAATGTAGTAATGAATAAAAAAAAACAAAACTTTTGTAATAAGCATTCCTATATAATGGAATTCAAAACAGGTAACAAAATGTGGAACTAGAACATGGTGAGCTTAACAGCAGCACTGTTTTGCAGATAGGATGAATGTGCAAATAGAACCCTAAAACAAGAAAATGAATAAATAAAAAATACTAAGAAAAACCCAGACCACCTAGCCCGCCGCCACCACCATCCCACTGACCCACTGAAGTCTCACTGTAACAAAAGCATAAGAGTTGCAGCCCTGAAAATGTGATTAAACTAATATGGGTGTGAATTCTGTCCTATACACTCAGTAATTGTTGGGAGGAAAAAAGACTAAAATGAAGAAGGTCACTTCATGGTCCAGTCTTCAAGGTAAAATCGCAAGAAATGTCTGTCAGCTGTCAAAATTGTCAGAGGACGTTGCTATGGTAACATGGGAAGATAGAACCAAAAGCACACTTCACTTGATTCCTTTAAACTGCATAAATATTATGTTAAAATGTACTTAAAATGTGTTGGGTCCTACTCTGCTCTACACAATATCCCAGTTGCACCTCCATCTTTCTACCATATTAGCTAGAATTTCAGCCAAACACATCAGTGCATAAAAATCATTGAATCGCTGTTATTTGTAAGGATAGATAAAATCTTGACATTATTAAGCTGATGTTATGACTACTTCCACTGACTTTCCCTCCTGCCTTCAAACTCGCAGCAAAGCGCACAGCTGGCCTTGTGCACAGGCTGTAGCTCTGAGTGAAGGAACAACTAATTACAAAAAGTGGGAGGCTAATTAAATCCTACATGAAGCACATATTAAAACTGCTGTTTTACAGTGTTAACAAAGTATCCAACAATATTAATTGTATTTTTAGGTTCACTCATCATCACATCTCTCACAAGGCCCAGAAAAGCTCCAGTAACCCAGCAACGCTCTTCTCCTTCTAAGCTGCTACTGCTGACGGGATTGCTAAAACTAAGCGAGCGCCTGAGTCCTGCCTGCACTAAGTAGGTAACCTCTGTGCTTTGATGGAGTAATTATGATATACAGGTCAGGCTGCTTTAGTGATGTGCGTATTTTGTGTGCACGCCCCCAAGACATCTTCCTGCCAAGCTTACCTTCAGCTTCGCCTCTGTGCTGCTTCTGGAATAGATTTATTGTGCTACCAGCAACGCACCTTTAATTAATTCATGTTTTGTTGCACATTTTTATTTAAATGCTGTGCTGCGTGAAATTCATGTAGATATTTAATGCCATCGGATGCTTGCTTTGAACGCTCACGTCATAACATGCTTCATCCATTCCATTACTTCCACCCCACCCTACCCTCATTAAAAGTGATGACAACACTGGAAATTATACTCAATTATAGTCGTAAATCTGTGCTTAGTTTAATGGCTTTTACCTTTGCTTCCTTGAAATGTGACTGAGAACATTTCATGAACGGAAGTTTCAGTGAGGGAGAATTTTATTATTTTTTTAATAAAAGCATGTTGCATAATTGACCTTAATTCCTTTTCTTATAAGAATACAGACTGCAGAAGCTGTATTAGTCAACCACAAATGCTTAACACAAAATCTCATGTAACAGTCAACCACTAACACAAGCAGCTAAATTGAATTCTGTTCAAATTAGTGTTTCAGGTAATGCTACATGTGTCGGTGAAGACTGCCTGTATTTGTATTTTCATGCAAAAATGAATGGGCTCTCGCTATTCACTAAACACAGAGAGAGAGAGAGAGAGAGTGGTACAGTGAGTGATATAGCGCAGTGGCATTTTGTCCATTTCAGAAGCAGCCATTAAACCGTTCTCTCATTAAACAGCAAATTCAGCCACTATGTTACAATTCATAAGCTTAATAGTCGGCAGTTTAAAGCCTCGCCGGCAACATCTCACGTTCATTACCATGACCATTTGTTTGTGGCCTGGTTCACCTCTTTTTTTAAGCAGTGGCGTAAACCTGAAATGTGTAATACTGTAAAGGCAGATTTTGTTTATGCTTGCCTACACTATTCTAATTTCACAGCTGCTTATGAATCGCACTCAGAGGGGGTAAGGAAATGAAAGCGTGTGTCCTGTAATTACTCCCATTACACTCTACCATTCTCCCTTAACAATTTGAACAAAGTGCGTTTATAAGTGTGTGTTGATCTTTCATGTCCTCAGAAGCATTATTTTCTATAAATAAGTCTGGACACTCCTGGACAGTGTTATCCTGTTATGTTATGAAAGGGGTTTAGCATACTGGAAAAAGCTCACCCATTGGTTAGGACTGACTACCAGCATAATTGGGAAGTGACAGTGGAATCAACCAATCACGTTTTGATTTACAATACCGTTGGAACAACTTTGTGAGAAAAAACATCACACTAGGCCTTCTGGGAGTTCTAGATATGTCACAGACTGTGGATATGAGCCGTAGTCTAACCTGCTTTCAGTTAGTTGTTAGAAATGGAAAACAGCAACGGCGACTCCAGATAATGCCATGAATCTTTACTGAAGAAGACGCCGTAAAACTGTTACAAGGTCAAATATATGTTAATGTCTGTTACAAGCGTCAAAGAAAATATTTGGAATATGTTTTACAAACTTTAGGTGTTCATGTTTAATCTGGAATGGTCAAATGAATATTCAGGTGCACCAGCATTAGCTTAGTGCTAACATACTATTAGAAATTACATAGGTGTCAGTGTTGTTGAGTGTTGACATGGCCCAAACTGAAGGACTACCTTCAGTTATAAATATATGTGTATTTCTGGACATTCTGAGCATCTCCTTTCCCAAAGCAAGTAAAATTATCTGCTTTATTTGTTAAAACAAGCACAGATCTCTGCCAGTGGAATAAGAAAATTGCACTAGATAGAATAACTTACAGGTAAAACAGATCTAGAAATAGATTAAGCAATCTTATAATATTCTTCCAACAATCTCATAATGAGAAATATGAATTAGATTTATGCTAATTTCACCTCACCAATACAGTGTCGCAGGTCTCTGGTAGCTTTTTCATAAGGTTGGTTAAGTGAACAATAATGAGTTAGCAAGCTAATTATTAAATTGCTGATCCAGCTCATCAACTGATTATCAAGCCTTTAATGAGCTGGATCAGGTGTGTCAGAGCAGGGAATAGTTGGGAATAATTTCTGCTCTTCCCTGCATCCACACTCCTGATCCAGCTCATTAAAGCGCTTGATAATGGATCCCCAGGAGCAGGTTCAAGAAATGCTGCTCTAGTCTAAAATACACAATTAAATGAATGTTTGTACTTATGCAATACCCATTAAATGTTTCTGGTATTAATGCTTTGCCTTGACATTGCATACATGCATATAAAAAGATGCCCTTTTAAAATTCCGCATTCCTGCCCGAAAAAAAGTCTCATGGCCACACTGGAGACGCATGAAAGGAGCACATTGCAGCACTGTGCGTCTTTGTTGAACATCCTGCCTAAGCAATTACACAGCACTGTATGACACTCATCGCTTTGAAAGGCCCAGTAGGCAAGGTCACTGCTGAGAGCCATGTGCTTCATGAGAGCAGCAATAAAACAGTAGAGCTGCTCCACAGAAATGTTCAATCGATAAGATGCCGATCATCACCATTACCATAGAGTTAAACTGCAGCGGTTGAGGGTGTTCATGTAACCCAGTTTATGCAGTTCATCACTTTTGGCACTGGCTCAGTGAGAAAATGTGTGAATTTTTTGGCTGAACATTTTTTGCTGCCCTCACTAGAAAATGTAGCTGAACTCTCTGGCAAGAAATCATGAAACATTTACTGTTCATAAATTAAAGATGCTGGCAGGTCATATGAAAGAGTTCCAAACTTTCTGTTTCCCCCTCAAGTAGCAAATAAATGTCAGGTGCAAAACCATAACTGCACAATAATACTACAAACGGCTATCTTCATCAGCAGATCTTGTATTTAGCTCTTGCTAGCGGCTAACTGGTTTCCCTACCGTGCTACCTGGGCACAGTATGAGCACATGCCCTGCAAGATTAGCTCCCTCATAATTGCCCCCTCTGTTGTTTTTGATTTAAGGTGCTTTCAGTCAAAAGTTTTCCCATATCATTTCAGGCCTGCTCTGTTCTGCCAGGCTAGCGAAAGAGCATGCTTATGATTTACATCCTGTTAGCCTTGGAGCCCAATGGTTACTGACCCTTATTTGAGCAGTATTAAAACACAGCCAGCTCAGCCAGAGGCACAGCTAGTTGGCTTGGATTCCAAACTGGATATATGAGAATAAAGATTTGTTAGCTACGCTGGTGCAGCAGTAAGTGAGCATTAATATGTATTATAGGTTTAGTTATGCTTTTAAACCAACTACAGCTAATTTGAAATTAACTGCTGTAATAGTATGAGTACATGAACTGAACGTCTCTCCTGGTTTGCCAGATTTAGGAACTGCAGCTTCAGAACATTTCTGCTTTTGTTGGAGAGTGTTGCCTCAATATAGGCTAAATTACTCAGTGAACTTGGGGTATAAACTTAAAAATTTGCTAGAAATGTAGCTGTGCCCTAAATAAAGCCTGAAAGGTCTCATATTTGTAATTGAGTCTCAAAGGAAATCAAATCTGGCTCTCCAAGTAGCAGCCAGGGTTCCCATTCCCACTGGAGCTTTTCTGTTGGCTTTGATAGTTGTTGTAGGAGCACTTTGCACCTTGCAGGCTGAAGATGCTCCACAATCAGCTTCTGTGTGCATAAATTCAAGTGAAGTAATGCAACTAGCAGGATTTCATGAATGCACATATGTCTGCTGTCAACATGTTCAAATGTATTTGATAACAATTTTCTGTAACAGTTTTCTGTAAGAAAGTGAATCAGTTCAACCTAAAAATATTACTGTGGTAACAACAATTAACTTTTTTATTCAACTCAAATTCAACTCAAACAATGCAAAGTAGAATTTTAGTTTAGATAAACAAAAGTGATATTTTTTATCAATTAACTCTCAAAAACACTTCAAATCAACTTCTGCCCTGCACTTTTTACAGTGTATGAACTGAACTGGAACATGTAAACATTAGAATTAATAACATGTTAGAATTAAATAATATCATTTTTACTTTTTCAAATTGGCCTTCAGATAAAATGGCTTGAACATGCAGTCACAAATTGCAAGTATATGAGTTAAGGCCCAAAGCTCATTCTAAACATACCCTACTTAGTTTTGTTTAACAACAAGCTCTGCAGATATTGAACAGGCTTAACAGGCTCCTCTAATAATGTCTCCGAAACAAAACCTCCAAAATGGTAACTTTACAGTAGAAGACAAAAACATTCTTAACCTTTAATGCAAGTTAAGGTAAAGATATTATATTACAAATAATTATGTACCATTACTATTGGTCTAATTGTCATAATTTAAAGGGCAGCTGTTTTTTTGTGATTTAATGTCAAGCAATTAAAAAAAACAAAAATGAAAGGTTTTCAGATAAACAAAACCTACTTATAACTGACCTTAGGTGATGCTCAGGTATTCATTCATGCTCAAAGTACCACACTTTGGTGAGTCAGTATTCCATTGCAGCTTAATAATATTAGTGAAAGTGAATGGAAAATTCTAGATACTACAGCAGCCCAAAAATGAAACATCTAGGGGTCAGAAATTACATGTTCTCCTTGTAATGAATTCTTAATACTGTATTACATGCCTAAATAAACTTCACTGTATCTGAACAATGCTCTTCATCATTTTTTTTTACATTTTCAATAAGACTTGGAAACTGCCAGATTTACAGCACAATGGTTTTGAATAATACGTGTGACAGTGAAGGCTCCTTTATGAAAGCCTGTCTCTCTCTTTCAGTTAGATAGTTTTACAGAGATGAAATTATCCTCAGTGAGCACTTATGTCTGATTTTCTGTAATAGACTATAAATGATGCTCAAAGCCCATTAAATTGTTCTTTTTTACATGTAGCATTGTGTCTGCTACTTTGCAATTGTGTCATCTGTCTGAATCTGCAGGATATTTCTTGGAGCAGCTCATATAAGACTCAACAATGTATGACGGTTACATACAGACAAAGGAACCAGTCTCTGTCAGTCTATATGAACAAAGCAAGCAGTCTCTGTTAGTTTACGTGGAAATTGCAGAAAACTGACTGAAAACTTAATTGTGTGTCTTTCATCAAATGACAGCGAATGTTTATAGAGGAAGTGGTCCAGTGGAGTAGAGCTTTACCAGTCAAGTGTTAGAGTAGTTACTCATAAAAGTAATCCATTACAAAGTACTCATTACTACTGTCAATCTGTAATGGGGGTACTTTATTCTCACTACTCATTACTTTACATTACTTTACTTCTGGGTTACTCCCTAAAACCTACACAAATCTTTACCAATTGGAAAGCACAAACATCAAAACCAAAAGATACGCCACCCTCTGTGCCTTCACTTTGAACAATACATAGTCTTATGCTTGGCTAAAGTGATGAATTTGGCTAATGCTATTTGCAAACCTATAAACCCAGTTTGATTAGATGCTTTGGTGTCTTGTTGAGTTTACAGCAGTGGATGTTGTTTCAGCCTTAAGATATTACACATGAATGTTTTATCTATTTGTGCAATGAATTCGAAATAACGAGAACATCTCCACATTTGGAAACGTCCATTCTCTTCCTCCTCAACCGGTGCACAGCTTGCTTGTACTCACTCGGCACTAACCACATTCACAATCCAAGTTGTGCTGGTGGTAATGTGTGCACAAATTATGTAAAAGAGGAGGCAGTAATACACACACTCACACACACACACACACACACACACACACAAACATTTTCTAAGCTGCTTATTCTCCTGGGAAGGCACTAATAATATAGAGAAAATGTATGTTTGCTTAGAAACATACAGTGAAAAACTTGGACACCATCTATCGTTTATATCATTTCTACAAGTTTTTCACTATTATCTGGGCTCTGGGGAGGCCAGTCCATTTATCTGAGAACATCAGCAGCTTCTCTGATTGATACGTATGTCTGGATCTTCTCAGTAATGTGCTTGGGGTTGTTATCTTGCTGTAGAATGAATTTCTTCCCAATCTAACATTTTCCAGAGGGTACTACATTTATGATTCATGAAACCTTCAGTCAAAAATATTTTACCAGCTCCAAATGTTGTTATACATCCTCAAACTTGTTATACGTTGGTGTACATTATACACCATGCCTGTTTGATGGTTCTGTCCTTGGTTCAAAGAGTTTTTCACTGCTCTAGCAGCATACATACTGCCTTCTTTTACTTCCAGAGATCTCAGATTCAGACTTTCAGTCCATGTCTCAGATGTCCAGTTTTGGTGTTCTTGTGCATTTTTTTAAATCCATTTCCTTTTCTCGGGAATTGTTTCTTGACATATGAAGCAAGAGTGGAGCTTGATTTTCAACCCCTCTCTCAAAGACAAAGCTTTAAGTAGTTGTCATTTGGTGGGGACAGTTTTTGAACTCGTTTTAGTTTTGAAAATGTTTCTTCACTCATTTTCCTTTGACATTCATCTTCCCTATGGAAGTGAATTAACTTATAGTTGATCTCATCAGAAATATCTCCTGAAAAATGAGTTGCTTTTTTTTGGCCTGTTTTAAGTCTGAATCTTTAATGTGATTCTAATAATTTCAATGGCAGTGTGTTACATGACTTTGTTAGAGAACAAAGGAGTTGCTTTGTACCACATTACAATGCAATCTTAAAAGAAAAGAAATGAATTTTGAAAAAAGAAGGTGCATAAAAATATGTTTCTCACTGGGTGAGGAGATTTAGGGCAACCAGCGCAGACCAAATTAAATGTCCTCATGACTTGACTTTGGTTTGCAGGCCCCATTCTGGGCAGCCATAGTCTATGCATTCTGCCTGGAAGAAAGAGGACATGTGATTTGCTTATGAAGTTATTTACAATATCCTAACAGTAATACAATTTAGACCCATTATAACCTTTTTAGACTGTCACACCATGCTCAGTGCAAGGGTCTTCATGAGACCACATTGTGTGTTGCTATAAAAAGAATGGTTGAAGTTCACTGGGCTGTGCTCATGTGTCTTGAGCTGCTGTTCACTGAGCTGTACATCCTCCTGTCAATTTATGCATGCATCCCACCCGCTGTCATTTAATCCTGAATTATTCCACTGCAGAGTCTACTTTCACTGCCAATGTAACACATCTGACTCGAACCTTCATATGCTCCAGAAGACCCTGATTAGCTGGGCAGGAATATGTTAGATCAAGGCTAGGAGTAACCTCAGCAGGAGAGCACATCTCCTGAAGGATATGCAGGGATAATCATCCATGCATAAGAAACATAGTGCCAACAGCAACAAACTGCAAAAGGATTCCCTTCACTTCTTCTCAACTTCCGCCTCAGTTTCTCTGGCTGTCTTTACTGGAAGTTGCTTATGTCCCGTGGCTAACAATTTCCTACAATAAAATAACCTTCTCACTCAAATCCAGCCATCTATTAGCCTTAATCAAAGATAGTTGAGACCGCTGTTAGCAGATACAAGCTCTGTCGACTTCTCAGAACATATCTCCTGTATCACAGCTTTCCATCAGTGGATTCTGATTACACAGGCAACCTCCTCAGCAGGTGGTAAAGCCCTGCGTTTTCCCAGGAATAGCATCCTCTGCTGTGTAGACCTTGCCTCCAACCAAGTAATCTCTCCTGAGGACACTGCAGAGACACGGGCTGGTAATTGCTTTCTGCTCCGACTTGTTCGCCGCGCTTGTAAAATAGGCACTGCGGCTGGGTCTAAAGTGCAGTCCTGTAAAACAAGAGGCCAGACAACTTTCTCCAAACACAGAACCTCATACTTTCTCCCTCCTGGCCTGACTGGAGCCAGAGGGACCTGGGTATGTCTGGGCAGAGCTGCCGATCAATATTTAATCTTCATGCATTTTATTTTCTTTAGTAAACTGATTTCATTTAGATATATGATTTTCTGAGAATTATTGCATCTAACAGTATATCACTTACATTGACATACCAGAAAGACACGTCTCAGCATCTGTTAGTACGCCATGAAATCTTTCTATTAGGGTAGAAAATAATGTTGCGTTTTTGCACAAAAGTCATTAAAATAATCCTTTTCAGTTTTCCAATCCCTTCTCAAATTACACTGTGACCTGAAATGATAACCTGAACTTTTAACCTTTCGAGCCTTCTGCTTGTTCAGTGACTTGGAATATGAGAAGAAGTGTGTTATTCCAGAGAACATCATGGCTGTTGGTCAGAGTAGCCAAAAACATGTTGCTATAATAATTATAGCAAAATTTCCAGTGATGATAAATATTATAATAATTAAGGGGATAAAGGAAGGACTATTTATAACTGTTATGACATAAACCAACAAATGGCCACAGCACAGTAGAGAACGTTGGTTAATGCTTCTTTCTGTTGTGGTTATTGACTATAAATACATTTTGGGTTTAATCAGATTTTAAACTGTAATTGACAGCTATATCATAATTAATATCTGACAGCTCTTTTGCGACTCAGCTATGTACATTTTTTGACAACGATCCCAAAATGTTCTCAAATAATTTCCAAAAGTGGAGGGGACATGTCCCCCCCTTTGAATTTACACCAGTGGATACAAACTCTAAGCTGTTTTATCTGAAATAATTACACAGTTCTTTATAGATTGTACCCCCATTTACTCAGTGAATATCTAGAACCTGTTAGGCATTTCAGTATTTTTCATTATTTCAGTATTTCATGCCACCCAAAAGAATTATTGAGTACTTCAGAGTTTGTACCTCACACGTACCTGGTAAATACCTAGAACTTAAAAAGGACAGCTGTATCCACTGTTCATTAGCAACGTAGTAAAGTGTTGTAACATCTATGGTTGGTGGAATGATGCAGTTATAGTGGGGAAAAAACATCAGATATAACAGCCCAGTTAGAATGCTTTTCAACCAATCAGGTTGTGTGGTCAGGACCAATTCCTGCATAAAGTCTCCTCATGACATGCTTTTCAGAGGCATTACCAAGAGACCTATTATACCCTCTTGGCTTTATGTTTGCTGTTCAAAGCTGTGCCTTGTGCCACTCAGAGTTTAAACTGGTGCCGTGCTCTGTTTGTGTGTGCTGATTTGTTTGCTGACTAATTTGAGTGCTGTTGTTTGCTGATCCTGAATGAGAGCATTATTCCAGTAGCTGTAGAGTTTGCTGAAGCACATAGACCGGAGTGAGGCTGAGAGATGCACAGCTTGTGATTTTGATCCTCGTGGGCCAAATGGAGACATACACACAATATATACACACATTCCATGAGCAGAAAGCTAGTAGAGGTACGTAAAGAGACACTGCAGTGGTGCATTAAGAAAACAGAGATGTAGACCCACTCTCTCTTTCTCTCTTATTTCCTTCTTAATGTTTCTCCCTCTACTCTCTCTCCACTCTCTCTTCCCTCTCTCTCTCTCACTCCTCAACCCCCCAATCTGTCTCACCAGGTTTTGATCATAGGTGTGCTGCCTCTCCTCTCTCTTTATTCTGCCTTTCTTCATCCCTTCTTTTAGTTCTTAAAATGTAACATCTTCCTTCCTCAAACAGTTCCTGAAAAGCAGCTCTGTGGTGTTTAATTGGAAGTTTTGCTCTTGAGGATAATAGTGTATGGATTCTTGAAGAGCTGGTGATTGAGTCACACTTCTTTATAGTCTCCAGATCGCTATAGTACCAGCTTTGAAAAATACTTTAAAGTAAAGCTGCCATAGATTCCTTAATTGCAAATCTTTAGCAAATAGAAACTTAAGGAGACTCTACATATAAAACCCAATACCACGATTCAGTTATGAGTAAGCAAAATATGTGTTTATCTCTTGTTAGATTCGATATACTTGCTTTAGCAATGTAATTTTAAGTACCCCAAACCACCCAGTTTAACACAAAGAGCCTCCAGTTCTTTCACAGGAGAAAATGATTTATCCCTAGAATGAAGTTGCCCTCAAATAAAGGTTCAAAGATGTTTAGATTTGGCGATCCACGGGAGGGAGATCATAAAAGTCCTTTAACTTTATTGTAATGTTCATGAATTCACTCTTGAATTTGTGTTGCAGTCTGAATGGGGCAATATCATCTTAGAATATGGGAATACCTTAAGGGAACCGTGTTCGCATTTCGCGTGGACCTGTAAAATGGCTTCATATTCCTACTACATAGACTTACTCACTGGGTATAATAACTACACAAGATTCATGTTAGCAGTTAGCAGCAAAAACTGCAGTTTGAAGGTATATATTGGTTTTCTCCAAATGTCTGACTAAGGAAAGAGGGCTCATCAGACCATATTACTTTTTTCCATTGCACATTTGTGTATTGCCCTTAGACATGAGCAGCAGGCCTGCCATAAATTTCAGCTTTGCAAAGCTCATAACTTCCAGTTCTTGCTGAGTCTCTGTCGCAGAAATGATGATTCAATTCTATTTTTGTGATGTTTAGCAACTGTCTTGTTAACTGTTAAAGTCCATGCACAACCATTTTTTTAACTGGGGTGGGAGGTGTAGGAGCTCAAGGGGGAAAAGGACAATATGAAAGTGAAATAAACTTAATTTAACTTACAGTATATTGCAACCAATTGTATCAAGAGAGATAGTGTAATCATGTTTCAGAGAAAACCAAACATAGTTTTTCCCAAGGCATCAAAAAATACTAGTTTTAGTGCCCCAACAGGGATTTGAACCCCAATCTCCAACAAATAAGGCCGTAACCTTCTCCACCATACTTGCCTAATTGCTGTCAGTCTTGGAGCTACAGTTGTACTGTTGAGGAGCTCCATTGAGCTCGCATAAACCTCTGTTTTTGCATAAACTGCAATGTGATGCTAAATTATCTATATTTTACCGTTGACATTCCCAGCACTGTGGTGATGTGTGCATCCATGACAGGTCAGAGTTACTGAGGCAAAATCTCCATTTAATGCACCAGAGGGGGCGCCCAAGAGCAGTAAACCTTGTGGAACCTGAGCCGAACCACTAGCTCTATTCTTGGGGCAACACAGAGTTGAGCATTGATGGATCTTGAAGAATGACCATATTAAAGATATGATTATAAATGCCAATCAGGAAGGCACTTGTACACACCCATCCCTGTGTACTTTTTGTGCTCATCGTTCCTCTTCGCTGAAGCAGTCCATTATGTTATCGTGATTTTTTTTAGACTGCTACCCTTCCATATTAAATACGTTTGCGTTCTCCCTTCTGTGGAGCTCCTGATTCCCCTCATGATTCTTTGAAAACACATGTATCAAAATGCTGACCTCTTTTGTAGCTGACACACCTGCTAAATGGTATTCAACTTAATATGACTCTCTTGTGTGGATGCCTTTGTAATAGAGATTCAGTTACTTCAAAATAGCAGTTCTTTTTCATATGGTGATTATTTTATCCTTACTATGTATATGTGCTGTCACATCTGCCAGAGGAAAGGCTTTATGTGCACCTTGCTAGTTGTCTTGTGACAAAAATAAGTGAACATCATTATTTCTTCATGTATTTCTTCAAATATTTAGGACAATGTAAAGAAAGTTCAACGAGCACTGAAAAGTAAATTCAAGATTTCCTTTTCTTCTTTTTCTTCTTGGAGCCCTTTTCACGGTTATTCATGGCATGCTTTGAGCTCCTTAATGAGCACCTGAGGCTATGACACTTTTAAATGAGTTTGTCACTACACTACACTTTGCAGGGAAGTGTGTCAATTTAGTCTTTCTCCCATCGCCCTGTGTGTCAGATCAGCTGTCACTGTATGTCATCGTCTCCACCTAAAATTCATAGATTTTGAATGACAATGGCACCAGACTTATGAGGGTCCCGGAGATGCATCAGTGGCTGTGTTCACATTACCTGGTTAAAGTGGTTCTAATCTGGTTCTTGTGCCTTAATGTGAAATAGGCTATGTTCACATTTGCTTTGATTTCACATTTGCTGATTTAATTTGTGTTTTTTTTGTTGTTTTTGTTTTTGTTTTTGGAGCATCCAATCTTTCTGCCTTGATGAGTCTCATTTGTGTTTGTAGGCGACCCATATCTGTCTTTAGAGTGAACAAACCTGTACCCCTGAAACATCCCACATGTGCACATTCTTATCAATAGTGCCATGTGATTTATCGACATGAAACAAATGAACAAACGCCCAGCACAAGTGTGCGAAGATAATTAGCTCTCAGCCATTCATGATTAGGGTAGAAGGTAAAAAGGCCAGATGCTTTAATGCTTCTGCAGTGTTAACTAGCAGAAACTTAAAGTTAGCTGCTGCTTCTACACTGCCAGCAGATGATGATGACAGTAATATGTGCATGGGAAAAAACCCTAAATATCAGTCTGTTCTCATTACGATTGCATGGCCATGAATGTATATGATCTAGGACTACACATGAAAGTGGCTCTTAACATCAGATCAGTGTCAAATTAAGGCAAGATGACTAAATTATAATACCATGTCTAACAGCTAGCTTTTAAGCTAATGAAGGATATAAAACCTCAATTATTTGAAGTAACAAAATGGTAAATGTAAACATTCTTAGACTAAATGTCAGTGTAATCTCTCACGCTTAAGCAGGAAAGTAAATCTGAAATACCTCCCAGTACCAGTTATAGTTAAATGACATAAATAAGGACAAAACAAAATGCATATATAGTTTTTGAAGTAAATGGCACAAGCCAGATTCAGATTTATGGGTAATCAGTGCTACCTTCATGTTTATTGGTAATAAACAGATACTTTGTAAAACTGTACTTTGTAACTACCTCATACGTTTTACCCAAAATAATGGCACAGCACTGTGGTGTTTATACTACACACTTACTCAGTTAATACCTAGAACCTGTTTAGCGTTTCATTGTGATTTAGTTGGACTGTCTTGAAATTTAATATGATGTTACCTAAATTAATTATCTAGTACGTTTGAGTTTGTACCTCACACATATCTAGTTAACATCCAGAACTTAAGGAACTGTAAAAGATAGCATTGCCGCCAATATGGCCTAGTAGGTCAGTATGACATGGTAGTGTGATATGGTAAGGGTTAACAGTGGTCAGCAGATGGTTAGAAAAAGAAAGATTTCAATGTTCTATGTATTGTATATCGTAACATGGTGGGCCTAATGTGTTTAATTCCAATTCAACCAGTCATGGAAAGTGACTGTAGAGGCTTAAAGTGGTCTTGTAACTCAAAATCGTTACCACAGTGTTGCCCACTCTCCTAAGAAATTGGATTAAATTTTACATCACCTTTCATGGATGGAGAAACAATTTCATACCAGATCAATCATCCATTGTCGAAAACCAGAATGAGACTGGGGGATTTCAAGCGCTTAAGGACAACAATTAATCGATGGGCAGAAGGTGAAGGTTAAGGTGTAGAGGCATGGATTCACACCATTGAATTTGTTCTCTGGTGGGGATTTGTCTGTCAATCTTGTCGATAAACTCAAAAAGACTTGTTGTCTTGTTTCACTGAGCTGGCCCCTACTGCACCTGGCGTATATTCTCGGCCTGCCGGTAACAACCATCCCAGCTGTGGGAAATATTGCAGTCTTTTAAATCTAATACCAACAGCTAAAGGTGGACATTTTTTGCTTCTGTTTTCAGAGCCATGCCTTGTGAAATTGCTTTGTGTTTTCCCCTGAGTTAATTGAATCTGAGGGCTTCCCTTTCCTGCTGGCCAGTTCGATTTAGGGGAGTTTGGAGAGCTCTTTAACTCCACTTTAGATTCAGTTGAGAGGACAGCATGCCACTAACCAGCTGTGAGCTAGAACACTCACCCGTTTGCTGTTATATGGCTCAACAACTGTGATTCTGATGTCTTCTATTATCTTAATAAGAGCATTACGGCAAACCTGTGTAGCAAATAAGGACTCCGCTGCTTTTAAGCTATTGAGCTAGCAGTAATTCACCATCATCAGAGCTCTTACCAATTTACTCTTTTATAGTGGCTGAAACATACTAAATGAATATCCAAACCACAGTTTAGTAGGTTTATTACACCAAGTAGGAATAAAGTTGAACATACATTTCTGCAGGCATAAGAAGCAGTATATTTTTGTGTGCTATAACATTATTTATTTTTCTTTTTCAGTATAAATAACATGTAAATATGTAATACCTAGTCAGTGTGGGCAGTGCATGTTCGTTACATTGATATTCTTCAGATCTTGCTAAATACCTCACTGCTCCCTAATGCTCTTTGTTTTTCAGATACAACATTTACTATTCTTTACAGCCTCCTGCAAAAATGTGGGATCCAAGATGTGTTCAAATGTAGGTGTGATTGGCAGGTTTTAGGGCACGTCTGCATTAGGGCCTGAAATGAGTCAGTTTTACTTAAAGGCAGTGTTGTTCTCTGTATCTTCTGCATCAATAGTGCACACATTATCACAGGCTTCTGCTTAACCATGCATACCAAAAAACTCAAAACCTTCTGCTGAAAATTCAGTTGCACAGAGTTTTCCACTTGCCCCAGATGTAATCAATCAGCCAAGACATGTTTGATGTCCACATTTTGTTTCTTTATTTGTAAAGTGGAGGTATGAGGCTATCAGTGCTAACAAATACTAGTAGTCATAAATCACCCAAATGTTTCCATAAATACACCTAGAGGAAAAATTTATTGCTGCTCTTTGATGGCTCAGGAGACGTAGAAGTGATTCCGCTAAATTCCTTAGGAGAAATAGCATCAGACAAAAAGGAGACATGAGATAAAGGAGAGATAAAAGAGAATTTAGTTGCAGATAACCAAGCAAATCTTGAGCACATTGAGTGATTTTATTGAGGTCTCCACTAAACCTCAGGAGGAGACACATGTGGGATTACTGAAGTCTTTTTCTCAGAAAAGACATCTGAGCAGCACGGTTTAAACATCTGATACTCTGTCCCAAACTTGCTCGACCTTAATGATAATGATTGTTACCTCGAAGAATCTTGCTCATCAGTTAATTAGTTTTAAATGTATACACAGGGCTAACTCCACACCATACCTAAGACATAAAATGAGCATGGTTCCCACGCCTTATTGCACTGTTTGCAGCACTGATTCTGTCAGCACTTTTCTGCATGTTCTGGGATTGCAGTGAGATTAACAAATTCTGGGACTGTATATTTTCCACATTGTCTGTCAAAAATCTGTGTCTCTGTTTATTAAATGATGATAGTTTTTTCACCTTCACATTAACTCAAATGATTAATCTCTGCTAACCACTGCTAAAAAGACTATTATACATAATTAGTTTAATTTGAATATGCTACTATCACAACAATGGTACTATTCTACTATGATATTGTCTCCCTTTAACAGACTACTACAATGATAAGCAAAGCTAAATCAGCTACAATATTGCTGTGGGATGTAATTAAATCACCTCTTAAAGATTTAACACTGGCTCATTAGTTGAATGCATGTAAAACTCACCCTATACTTATTTTCTTATTTAGTGCAGCAGTGTTTATATTTGTACTTGTATTGGCAGTAATCTTGACTGTACTTATCCATGTTTGTCTGGAGTGAATAGGAAAGTAAGTTACACATATCTGTTAAAAACTAGTAAGAAATTGATCACAAAAAAGTGCTGGAGTATTGCTTTAAGGGCAAGGTTGTCGCTATCGCCATTGTCATCTTTGGCATTATAGGAAAAGTCCTTTCAGAGGTCCTTGACTAAAGTATCTACTCTGTTATCATATCACTTGACAGGTACCTTCTGACTGAAGGCACTCGCCCATAGACCTCTCTCTCCCAGTCTCAGACGAACTAGTGACTCATGCCAGTCTATGATGCTAAATAGGTGCACTACATTATAGTCTGCTCTTAGAGCATTATGCAAGGGCTCTTTCAGCCACTTACCATATCAAATGTGAGAATCACACTGACGAATCCAGCACAGGGCCACCCAAGCCTCTCACACTTTATGTAATTCTGGCTGACATCATGTATGTGAGTGGGTGAAATGCTGTTGGGCTTTAAAATAACTTCGGAGAGGAAAGGTAAGGCATATGCTCATATATATGTTTCTTCATCTTTCTTGGTGTTTTTATATTTAATTTTTTGCTATAAATGGAATATAAATCTAGCTGCTTGCATCATTGCAGCTTATAAAATTCTATAATGAGCTGAATGTAACCAACATGACTTTGCAAGTTTTGATGTTGAAGCCAGCAGAAACACAGTTTAAAGATATAAGTATATAAAGTATATATAAAGGATGTAATTTCATTGCACACTGGAAGTGCATACTCCTTTGTGTGTGTGTGTTTTTTAGTTATATTAGGTACTGTAAGAATTTAAATGCCATAGACTTTTTTCCATTGAAAATGCATTGGTTGCCATATTCTGTACTGATGTTGACATTAGGGGTGGGAATCTCTAGGCACCTCACGATTCGATTTGATTACAATTACAGGGGGCTGTGATGCAATTATTATTTAGATTATGCGAAACGATTATCAATGATCTTTTTTCTATACAGGATTTCTTTTTTCTCACTGTTTGAGGATCCATAATGAATTTACTTCCAGTATTTTTTATTAATAAAACAGAAGCGATGTGGCAAGTGAACTGGAAGGCTCTCATTCACTGCTCTTGTTTGGAGCATATGAGACACTGGTTGCCACTCATCTGTGATAAAATGCGTAGTTACGATGAAATAAGATCCTGTGGCAATAGGTATCCACGCATGATGTTACAGCTATCCTACCCATATTTTTCAGTGATTTAATAACTTCGGTTTTGGTCTCATTGTAGAAAGTGGTGATCACTGTGTCAGTAAAATATCTTCGAGACGGGACGCTGTATCTCGGCTCGGCAACATAGTGTGAAAGCCCTGGTTCTCAACGACTGAGCACGGACGCAAATCCTTGGATATAAAAGTTGCAATAGAGTTTGTAATTCACTTCCAAGTTGGGTGGAAGCTTTGACATCACCTGCTCGATGGTTCTCTGGTTGGCAGCAGATATAACCGGACAGAAAACGGGTGGAAACGTGTAATATGGTTTCTCATGTTTATCGTTTCCAAAATATTTTAGTTTAGTGTGACACAACTTGCATATGGTATGGCTCCTGTACTGGTCCCTTTTCCCTTTAACTTCATAGAAGCCAAAGTGCTTCCATACGCTTGTTCAGGGGTCGGCAACGTGTGGCTCTTGTACTGCCTTGGTGCGGCTCCACAGTAGAATTAGATTTTTAGGTAAAAATAAAATAATCCTCCTTTGCAGTAAAATAAAGCTCTGCTGATCATTTTAACACAGTTTTAACAATAGATGGTCTTAAATGCTGCTAATTCACCACCCTATATCTCTGAAGGTTGGTGTGCAGACTACAGGTCACATAGTAATGCAGACAATCTCGCCTAGCTAGTAGCTAACAAAAAAGGCAAAAAGAAAGATTTAAGATGAACATTTGGAGAAGAATGGACTTCATAAGCACTGCAGTTGGTGTCCTGGTACATTAAATCTGCAACAAGAAACTGTCAAGCACTAAAAAGTTGCGAAGCTGAAGTCAGCTTCTCTTTCGAATTGTCCCGTTCCACCTTAATTAGTGCTGCATTTCCAGTCTGGTGCCTCAGGCAGAATTTAAGGTGGAACAAGAAAATTTGAACAAGAAGGTGGCGAATGAGAAACGACTTCAGTCTCGTAAAACAGTCGAATGTTGAGAGACATTTTACCAGAAGCTCTTCTACGTTTGAGGAAAAGTTTCCTGGTGGAGATGGGAGGAAAGCAGCTATAGCTGAGCTAAAGCTTAAAGCAGAGCAAAGTAAGTCTGCATTTCTGTTTATATTCTTAGCCTGTACTAGGACATTTATCACATACTGAGACATACTGGACATTAAATATTGTGGCTCCCAAGGTAGTTTTTTTTATTTATTTATTTTTTTGCTGAAAGGACAAAATGGCTCTTCTTAACATTTGGGTTGTCGACTTCTGACCTAACCTAGCTTTTAATGCAGAGGATGTCGGTTGTACTTCTAACTCATCCATTTGTGTGTTTGTTATGTGCATGTCAGAGAGCGTCTGGGCGCTGCACTTGCTGCACAGCTGTTCTTAGGTCAGCTGAGAACCAGATTGACTAACTTGTCGCTATTCCTGCTGTTCTCATAAACAGTCCAAAACTACAGAGGCCACGATTTCCTTATGCTAGTTACAAACATGACAGGTGCTGATAAGAAACTGAAGGCTTGAGGCAATTGCAGATAGCGATGGTTGCTACGCAGTGATTGGAGAGCTGAGAAAATAAAGTCGAGAGTGGCTCTGAGAGTAATGATTTGGTTGGCCTGAATAAAAACACTCTATTTGCCACTATTTAAAAAAATGTGGCTCATTAAATATTATTCTCCCATTTGATTGGATAGGCCTGTGAGGGCTATGCCACTGAGTAGGCTACCTCATGTCATTTTTTGACAAAATGGTTATTAAACTTGTAATATATTATAAATATACTATTGAATGTACTGATACACTTCAGTGCTACTTACTGACAAAGCAAATAAAATGCACTGAAATGCATTTTGTTTGAAATTTCACTGAATTATTACTAAATCTGTGTTGTATGTTTTATAAAAGTACACTTACACACATCTGAATGAAACATAATTAGGTATACACTCAAATATATCATTAGGATAGCTAAACACAACTTATTTACAATTAAATTACAGCAATGTAGAAACACATCCTCCCTTCATACAAGTGCTTTTCTGTTGTTACAGTGAAGTTAATTAATTGTTAAGACACAATTCTACTACATGTGAAATGTGTAAATGTACAGTGCTGTGAAGAAGTATTTGCCCCTGCTCAATTTCTTCTATTTTTGCATATTTGTCATTCTTGAATGTTTCAGATGATCAAACTACTTTTAATGTCAAACAAAGATAAATAAAGATAAAATGCTGTTTTTAAAGGATGATTTCATTTATTGAGGGAAAAATGCTGTTCATCTCTACCCGGCCCTATGTGAAAAAGTAATTGCCCCCTAGGTTCTAAATCAACCAGTTAACCAAATTCAATTGACTATTGGGTTCAATTTCACTAACCACACCCAGACATGATTACTGCCAGACCTGTTAAATTTAAACATCACTTAAATAAAACCTATCTGGCAATGTGAAGCAGACTAGAAGGTCTCAAAAAGCAGCACATGATGCCACATTCTAAAGAGATTCAAATACAGATGTGAAACAAAGTCATTGAAATCTACCAGTCTAGAAAGGGCTACAAAACCATGGCTAAGGCTCTGGGACTCCAGCGAACCACAGAGTGAGCCATTATCCACAACAGTGGTGAACCTTCCCAGGACTGGCCAGCCTACCAAAAATTCATCAATAGCACGCTGATGACTCATCGAGGAAGTCACAAAAGAACCCAGGTGAACATCTAAAGAACTGCAGGCCTCACTTGCCTCAGTTAAGGTACACAATTCCACAATAAAAAAAGACACTGGGGAGAAATGACATCCATGGGAGAGCTGCAATGCAGATGACCCCCATAACTTTTGGAAAAATATTCTGTGGACCGATGAGTCAAAAGTGGGACTTTTTGGAAGACATTTGGTCTCATTACATCTGGCGTAAAGCTAACACCACATTCTACCATAAGAATATCATACCAGTAGTATAGTGTGATGGCCTGGGGCTGCTTTGCTTCTGCAGGAACTGGACGACTTGTCATCATTTATGGAACCATAAATTCTGCTCCCTATCAGAAAATCCTGAAGGAGAATGTCAGCCGGTTAGTTTGTGACCTAAAACTCGAGCATAGTTGGGTTATGCAGCAGGATGATGATCAGAAGCACACAAATAAGTCCACCTTTGATTGGCTCAAAAGAAACAAAATTAAGGTTTTGGAGTCAAGGTTTTGACTTGAATCCCATTGAAATGCTGTGGCAAGACCTTAAATGGGAAGTTCATACTCAAAAAACCTCCAGTGTAGCATATCTGCAAAGAAGAGTAGGCCAAAATTCCTCCACAGTGATGTAAAACACTTATAGTTTCATTGCTTTGTTACTGCCAAGGGTGGCACAATCAGGTTTAGAGGGTCTATTACATTTTCACATGGGTGATATAGGTTTTGAATAAATCCTTATTGTCAATAAATGGAATGTCGTTTAAAGCTGCATACTCATGTTGCGTTTATCTTATATTAAAACTAGTGGGAAGATTTGAAACATTTAAATGTGACAAAATATCAAAAATACAGGGATGATTCAAAAAGCATTTCCTTAGAGCATAATAAAGTATAATTGAAAATGCATAACTTTTAAAAATATACCTTTAAACTGTACAGAAAAGAATATTTTAGGTGTATTTGCATAAAATACATCACAAAACACATTTACGTTTAGTAGTTTCTATGTACTTAAACTGTATTCTTGATGTACTTTTTTGTGCAAGGGACATTAGAGAATGTGAGCAAGCAAAAATATGTCTAATAAGCACTTATTACGTGACAGATGCTTGCTTATCAAAGCACTGACTGCAGTCCAGCACTGGCAGGATGACTCATTTTCAGAACATGCAGTATGAGGAGGGCCTGTGTGTGTTCATGTGTGTTGTGTGTTTTTTGCGTGCTTGTGTGTTTTTTTGCAAGTACTAGGCATGATATATTTATGGCACGAATCTGCCTCACTACATTTATGCCTTGAATCTTTCTTCCCTGCATGATATCAGCTTAATCTTCAGTGCTGCTATCCAGACAACAACCTGTATTACTTATTTATTATGGTCAGCTTCAATTACCCGGCCAAGGAGCAGAAGATATATATCACTGAGGGCCCAGGAATATGTTTCAAGGACAATTATTTTTTATGCGGCCGAGTCCAATCCATCTGCATAAGAGTCAGACAGAGAGTTTGACAGTGCTGTCCTTCAGCAAGCCTCCGTGGCCGCTGTCACCTTTTGACATAATTTCCACTTGGTTTATTACGTTAGTCATAAAATCCTCATTAAGGCCTTGAGCAGAGCTGGTGAATAAGCAGCATCTGAGTGCAGAGAACAGGACTGCTTTCTCTGCTCTCACCATGACGTATGCCTGGTCCCCTCTAACAGCATCATCATTACGAGGAAGCGCTCGAGATGGATCATCTGAAATCGTCATCACATTTACATCTCTCGCTAATAACACGCAGTGTGTGATGAATGTGAGGTTAGCAGCGCAGAAATGAAAGAGTTGCGTGTGGAAACTCAGAGGCCCTCTCCAGTCATTCAGCTCATAGTGTTTATATTAGTATTGCCCCCTGTGCCACATTCATTTCGAAAATTAGTCATCATATTGCAAATGGTGTTGAGAACAATCAGCAATGGAACAAGTGTTACACAACAACTTTAGATAATGTAGTCAACGAGTTTGCCTGTTTTATTTTTTTTGCTTTGCTGAGGGAGAAATAAATCATTTAATTAGCAGTGGAAAGCAAAAAGAACAGAGTGAGAAATAGCAGTGCTGGTCTGGGGAAATTACTTCAAATGTTTTACACTCAAACCTGATGTTCCTAAGCTTAGACTTTCATACTACTAACGCATTCATGCTCCGCCCACAAAGGTGTTTATTCATAGCAAATGTTATCAGGTTGGACAAGCTTTACAAAATGCTGGCAAAAATCTCATTTAGCATAATGAGAAACTGTAGCACTCAACCCAGTTATTGTTAAAAATTAGTCCTGTCAAACAATTACAGTAATTACTTGCGATTAATCGCATTCTTTTGTGTAGTTAAACATTAACTTTATTAATCACATGTCTTGTTTGCTCAAATTTGACCCTAAAGAAACATTTATTCCAATTAAAATGCAATGCTTGGGCAGACAAAATGCTTTTATACTTTCAGTAATTCAGTTATATCATTTTCATTGTCAGAACGCAGAGTTAACCTGCAGCTCAAAATCACATGAACACAGGGTGAATGCAGTTACTATTTTCAGTTTTCTGTCTCATGAGAGCAACAGTGGCAGCATATTCCTTGCAGCCTCTCTCTCCACGTCTTGTTGTCTACATTACTTCTTGTTTCGAGAGGTATGGGAGCTTCCAATTTGCTATTGCTTTTGTTAGTTTGCTGCTTATTCATTTTTCCATAGGTCTCCTGCACAAACCATCTGGTGTAGTCTGTTGTATTACTGATATTGATTGCATCAGCTCTTTTTTTGCAGTTTTGCTTGCAAATAATACTTCAGACTCTATACTTCAGTAATTAATGGCATTGCAGTAGTTGGAAATAGGTTTTCTCAAGAGCGCTATGAATGAAACTTCCATTTAAAAGCCATATTGGAAGGAAAGGTTTACAGCTGTGGAGTCAGTCATAGCAATATATAGCGCACGAGCTGAGCTTCAGCCTGGACTACTATGTGTGCTTTGAAGGGTAAAACTAGGAAAATGTGTTAACAGCATAAAAAATTGTGCCATTAATAATTTAGCATTTTAACATGTTATTAACATGTTAGTTAGTAACTAGTAAAACTACATAAATTATTCACATTCAACCACTATAGCATTCAGAAAAGAGAGAGCAAAGCCAGTCATGCTTTCCTAGACACCTGGCCACTGATGGCTGTTGCCCTGCTGGGAATTAAACTCATGCTCTACCAGTGATAGAGCCAATGCTTACACAGTTGTGGTGGACTAATTTTTTGTTGCTAATGAAAACTAAATGACAGTGACATTCCACAAAGCTAATGTTTGCTTAATTACATGATGAAACAAAACTGTATTTTATCTTAACAGCAAGCATTAATAACACATTTAGAATTTAGATATTTTGATAAAAAAGTTGTAATGATCTATACTTCATAAGATTGAAAGAGGATTTTTTTTTTTTACCAAACTCGCTACAGCTGCTATAAAGAAAATGCATTTGTGTCAGCACGGAAACGTGAATTAGCATGAAGAATACTTTTTGCTGCATCACTTTTCACTTTAATTGGCACAGAAGACGTTACAGTTCCTTCCTTATACCTCTTCTAATGGTATCTTCTTTCTGAGGATTTTAGGAGATATTCAGGTGGGTTCAGTGTTTGTGTGTAGCTGGCTTTGATCATTTCTCATGCTGTGCAGGATCTCCAAAAGGCTCCAAAAGGGTCGAGGACAAGCAGATAGGCCTGGCGATGGGGGCCGGTCAGAGCTATGAGTGGGTGGCACACCAGCATGATCTGGTCTTTTATCACCTCAAGGGTGGAGGAGCCTGGTACTCAAGCTCACTCCATGGCCCTGACTTGGAAGAGCAGATAGAGGAAATCTACTCACTGATGTAGCCACTCACTGTGTACTGATGTTCAGATTTAGTTGGGATGATTTTATGATGCTAGCCTATGTTAGACCAGTGTAGTATGTAGCGGGACAAGGCCTCAAAAGCACCTAATGTCCCACTTACCATAAGACACAGGTATTTTAGTTAAATTCAGGTGAGGGCTTGACCATGGTCCAGGGAACAGAACCAAATTGAAGTTTTTCATATGCACACCGTGACAGAGATGACTGTAATAGTAAGACTGTAAGGGTTATTTATTGATAGAGGTATATAAACACAAAGCAATCAATTACAAAGGTATATAGGTGCTAAATACTGGATAGTTATGGAAAGAAACCAGAGATATTGAATATACTGAACAAAAGTACTAAGATTAGCTGATTTTCCAAATTATGTGGCTTTTGAGCAGCAAGCAGAACAACCCTAACACTAGGGTAAAGCTGGCCTAAGTGTCAATAAAGAGAAGCAAAATCACAGTGAGACTGAGACCACAAAGGGCAGTGCGAGTGAATCTACGACCTGGATGTCTCAGAACTGTGTGATGTGCGTGTCGCGTTGAGGGGAAGAGAGGCTGCTGCTGGCATGGGCTGGAGCAGGGTCCGCAGGTCAAAGGTCAAAGCTGCTGGACGCCTCAGAGCCGTGTTGATGCGCGTGCCACGTTGAGGAAGAGAAGCCGCTGCTCACACAGGCTAGGAAGGGTCTGCAGGTCGAAGGCAAGGCCGCTAGAGGTGCAAGCCCTTGGTCAACGCTTTGGACCGGACCCCACTGGCAAGGCAGGCTTCCGGTGACGCTTGGCGGCCTCTCCGGTGAGGAGCGCAGATCTTCTTCTTGGCGATGGAGGCAGGCGGTGGTCGGAGCAGGCTCTTGATGTGGATCTCAGTCAGCACTGTTTTGCCTCTGTTTCTGTTCTAAAACTAGGCTCTGAGCGGCCTGTCGTTGGCAATTAGACTTTCAAAATAGATTGACGAAACTTGAAAAACAAACGCAGCTAGATGCAGCTCTTCAATAGTCTAACCTTACAGTTACAACACTTTAAGATTACTGAGTAAATGAAACAAAATGGATTAAGACACAAGACAAACAACTAACATTTAAGATCTGCAGAGCTTAGCTAAAGTGCAAAACGAGGAGAACGGGCTTCTCTACTTGGAGTTTCGTTAAGGTTACATGTTGGCTGTCTCGCTCCCTTCAGGGCCAACTTTCCCTGTCTTTCTGTTTCTTCTTCTCGTTCTCTCCCCTGTTTCTCTTTCTTGCTGGCTTTAAAGAAAGAACTTTGAGGGGCGGAGCTAAGGCAGAGCTAAGGCGGGGAAAAGGTGTTGGTTGGTTTGTTAGGTTACCTATAATGAATATGCAATTTTTTGAATGCTGCTCAAGTGTCACATAATCCTTTGGAGATTCTGGGTGTGGTTACACTTAAGTCAAAGAAGCATGCAGTTTCACATATATAACGTTATTGTTTCCATAGTGACTATTGCAAATGACTATGGAGCTTACAGATCATTATCCCTTAACGTTAACCATGATATGGTTACATACAATAAGTTGAATCCTTAACCATTCTAGTCATATAAGAAGTAGGAAATACTTAGACAAAGAATTAAATTGTTAAGACAATTCCGAGGTTATACGTCACATTACTATTTCTAAACAATGCTTACATGAACGGTTACATAATAACTCAGAGTAAAATAAGTGAGTACGTAATCATCAATAATTCTGTTGATATGTTGGGAGAAACTATGATTAAAGTGTACATAGTCACACAAGCTACAAACTTTAGAATCCTACTTCTAATAACACTACAAGAAGACTTGCAAGAAAAGCAGATATATAAGATTAACAGTGATCACGAAATACATGGGTTGTTTCTCAAACAAAAGAAAAAGAAAAATTATATAATGGGTGAAATGAACATAGTTGTGAATGATCAAAGATCAATACAATAACCTAGATCAGTGAGGAAGGGTTACAATCCAAGAATCAAAATAACAACTAGAATATAAAAGAACATAGTGTAGAAAGTTAGGTATTAATTCCCTTTGGCAGGGATTAATCAATTCACGCCTGACAAGGTAACAAGTTAACAGTGACAGAGGTGTTCTTCACAGTTTGATAAAGGAAAGGCATTTGATTGATACTTGATTAAAGATCACATTGTGAATAATTTGCCAGAAAGCAAGGCTCTCAGGAGCCTAGCCTCTGCACAGACCCCAAATTTATGATACTGAAGGAATGCACTTAAGAGTATCTGGCCACACCAAGGGCTCTGCTCAGGGATTCGTGAGGTCTCAACAGTCCCCTCACCCAGAGTTGATTGGTGGGCCATGTTTGGTCTTTGTTTTAGATAAGATGTCTCTCTTTGTGGGGGAAGGTGAGATGTATGGGTGTGAGAGAGAGGGAAAGGAATTTTCAAAAGTCACAATTTATTAGTATCCCAAAATTTACTTCAGTGATGTCCAAAGGTCTCTTCAGGATGTTTATAAAGGGGTGGCATGACGTTCCATTATGTTGCCCTTAAACTGTTAGTCAAAAGAAAAAGAAAGTCTTCAGACCTTTGGGTCAAAGTAGGTCTGTTCTGAGGTGAGCCACCCCCCCTCCCCACTTCTGCACCAGGTTGCAAAAGGGGGGGGGGGCAAATGGGGCTGTGAGATGTGTCTTTAGCAGTCAGCCATAAATGTACTATGGGTCCTTCTAAACATCCTGCCACATGCAGATGCAGATCTCACTTTGCTCAAAAATTTTCTGATCCGTTTATGAATTAAAACAGCAAAGCACGCTACAAGTATAAAATGTGCATTGGTTTAGCTGGTAATGTCTTCATCGAGGGAAAGTATTATGGACACAGAGCAGCATGATATAGTATGATTATCACTATAATATTCTGAATGATTTTGTCAAAGAGTTTTTATGTGTTGGGGGCATATATTAATATATCATGTTACATGTCACATCATGTTATCTACTATTCATAATATAGATCAGGGGTGTCAAACTCAACTAGTAAAAGGGCCATATTAAAAAATCTCATCAAATCTGAGGGCCAGAGGAAAAAATGTTTTTATTTCATTTTTAATTAATGTTGCGCTGTGACCCAAACTGGCCATTGTTTATTCAAAATATGCAAAGACTTCAACAGTAAAATACAGATACTTGTAGTAGATTGACACTTATTGTATGGACACTTGAAATATTCAAAATGTAAATGTCCACATGTGCTCAGTCTTTTAACCTACCTATTTGCTTGAACTGGACACCTGGTATCCTTTCTTTGCCGCAAGTTCATTAAGACTTGGGCTCAGTGTCCGAGCAGCTGGGTTAATGTTAGGTGTTTATATTGGTGGAACCGCAGCTAAAATGCATTTTGGTGATATGACTGGTGTGGAATTGCACAGAATTGAGTAAAACTGAGGTAAGAGTAAAAGTGCTGTCCTATAGACTGTTGTTGGGGTAGGAGAGTCAGAGCACATTACATTGCAGTGCATGCTGGGGACTGTAGTGCAGCACATTGTGAAACAGGCTAATATTAATAGAAAATTAAAAATACTTTTGCAGGCCGGATTAGATTGTGTGGCGGGCCTGATCTGGCTTGTGAGCCTTGTGTTTGACACATAGAGTATAGATCTCTGTTTATTTTTGCTGTGTGCTTACTGTATTTGCATAAAGTTGACAGATTAGATCCGTCCCCCATGGAACCAATGTATTGACCTAATTAGCAGGCAGCAATGGATGTTTATTCTGTGCATAAAATGTGTATGATAAACATTTACGCCACTTCTGATTTCGACGATGGCTTTAAAGATTTCCACCATTTAAATACTACTAATTACATTCTGTTCTAATCTGCCTCATTAGTGGAACAGTATAGTTTTATTTAGTATAATCTGTGGGGATTTTCATATCTTGTCATTACATGAATTATGGTAGGATTTTGATGTTTTGCATTGATAATAAAAAAATAAATACAACTTTGGTTTGCTAAAGGTGTCAGAATATCTGAATTTTACATTTACATTGTTAAACTGCACGCATGAAAGGTTTGTCACACATTTACAATAGGACAAGTCTCATAAACCCCAAATGGGATATGCTTGTTCTTTGCAAAGCATAGAACACTCTTCTTTGTGTGTGCGCTGCATAACTGTCTGACATTCTTCGGTCGAGCCCTACTGCTCCACTGCTCTGGCCTTATTGTGCTTCACTTCACTCTCATTGTGTCTGCCTCTGACCCGGACTCGCATAAGTGCAACTGATACTATTGCATAATGTCATTGCATAATTCACTTGTTTCTACGATGGGGGTGATCTTGGCTGACTCTCCAGCTGTTGTAGTTTCTTTAGGCCCAACCGTGTTTCTGGTGAAATATTAATGACAGAAGTGAGTACATATCCTATAGGACATTGCAAAACCACAGCAGGACGCTGTCTGATCTCTTTCAGATTCTACTTATTGGACCCCATGAACGGCAGCAAAAATGCTGGGTTTGATATACTCATGACAGCGCAACATACACCAACATGCCACTGCCATGTCAGTGTCACTGCTGTACTGAGAATGATGGCGCCCAAGTAATATCTGATCAGCCTGAAAAGGTCCCTTTTCATTGATGGTTAGGATAGAGGGGGCTGATAAATTGTGCAGTAAGTCTGAATTGTAGATTTACAAGTCAGTAATTGTAAATCTACAAAGTAGGTATTTCTGATAAAATGGTCAATGCGTATAAGTATTTTATGTGGTGTTTCTGTTGTTTTGTACATCCCCTGTATTTACAGCTAATATCCCAAAAATAGCAACTTTTCATAGGAACATTGTTAACTTTTAATGTAAGTTAATGTAATTTTATTAAAGGTTATTTTTTGGATGATTTTCACTTTGACATCATTTGAGCACACCTTACATTGTGTAAAATTTTAATGATGAATGGACTAATAGAAATGCTACAAAATAGGCTGAATAAAATCTCTTTAAATTAACTTCTGATAAAAGTAAAGAAAATTTTGCTCTCTTTCATTTTGGAGCTTGTTTTTCTTTAGATAGCAATGGTATATAAAAAATGTAGAGTGTACGTCACCAAGACCACTCTTCATTTATTTAATTTCCAGTCAAAACGGCCATTAATTATAAGTTATTGATTTTTAGGAGCTGTTTTTGAGAAGATTTGATATAAGAAGATCCCTTGCATAACGAAGGTTAAGCCAAATAAAAATAATAATAAAAAAAAAACTTTCCAAAACTAGTGTTTACAAAAAATATTAAAAGATACAGAGAAAATGTAAGAGTATGTAAGATCTGGTAGACTATCAATCTGGCACTGTACCAGGACAGAATGAATCAGATGGGTGCAGATTGTAAAAACTGAAGCGGTTTTACTAGTTTGAGGGAGTTCCGAAGTCATTGTCACAGAACAGGCCAAGGTCAAGTCCACAACAATCCAAAACCAGAAAATCACAGTCATAACAAAGTCCAAGGAATCAGGCTAATAGGCAGAGTCGAAATAAACAGGCAAAAGGTCACAAAACAGGAAACCAAACCAGAATACAGAATGAACTGCTCAGTAGCTCTTGTGACAGAAGCAGTGCATCACAATTTGTCTAAACTAAGCCAGGACTTAATAAAGCTAACTAAACGGATCACATGATACACAGAACAGGTGAGAATAATCAGTAGTCAGACGAGGCTAGTCTCGGATAGGTTGTGTGTAGTGGGAATTAAAGTCGCTGCTGGAGTGACAGGCACCATCAGATAAACAGTACTTAAAGTTTTCATCTTCGAGAGACAGGAAAATATCAAGCTCCATTTATATGCTTCACATCTGAAAGCATAACATTCAGTGATGTTGAGGTTGCTAAGAAAAAACCTCAACATCACTGAATGTGTTTGGGATTACTTCGATCATGAAATGCTGAACATGCAACCAACTTCTAAGATTGAACTTTGGAAGTGTGGAGAAATATCCCTGCAGTTTTCTGAAAGCAAGTCTCCAAAAAAGAACTGAAGCTATGATGAGGACAACTAATCTATCTATCTATCTATCTATCTATCTATCTATCTCTCTCTCTCTCTCTCTCTCTCTCTCTCTCTCTCTCTCTCTATCTATATATATATAAATTGTTAGGCAGCTGTGTTAAAATGATGGGGAAAAAATAAAAATTGACCAAAATGGAGATACATGTTTTTTGGACAGTGATGATATGTAGCGTCTGCTTCCAGAAAAAATGATTTACTCAAAAGTTAAAACCTCTACAGATTGTAATTAATTTGACTAAAGGGGGAGCAAAATAAATGAACAAATAAATAGAAGAACTCTGAATTATATCATAGAGTGCTATTTTTCTTGCAAACTAAATTGATTTGCCAGTCTCTTTCAGTGTATATTAGCTCTGGGTGTATTTAATTTCAGGATATCACTCAAAACTGACAGAGTAAGCGCTCTAATGAGAAAGTTTCACATTGTACAAATTTCATCACAATGTTATTACAGCGCTTTGCCACGTTTTGAGTGCTGAAGTTTGGAATCTGAGCAGTATTATGCATAAATGAAGTGACTCCCTGTACAGGGAAAGTAGCACGTAACAGAAGTAGGTTAGAGCACCAAGGGAATTTTTTCTCCTGTCAAACTGTGATGAATCATACATGTTCAAAGCTCTGATTCCTCAGAGAGCACACAAGAGTTTCGCATGATCAGACAGATATCACTAGTTTCAAAAGCGCCGTTGAGAAAAGCAATTGCATACACTTGAATTGGTGGGCCAACAAGCAAATAAATATTCAGCTCCACTCACATGTTTGATATGTACACAGATTATTTCAGATCCCCCGCTGCTGAGAGGAAGCCGTAATGACACAAATCTGAATTTGAGACTGTGAGTCTCTTTCTGTTTCATTCATTTTTCCAGTTTCCCTAAATAAATTACTATTTTGAATTCAAGTTTGATAACGTTGCTAGCATAAATTAGACGTCCCTCAGGCTGCAGGTTTGCAGTGAATCAGCCTTGGCTCTGATTATCTGCACACGAGAATGAGTAGTTTGCTGCTCATGAGATGCAGGGTGGGCCAGAGTCACAGCAGTGGGGCTCAGAGAAGCCCGGTGGGAGTGGGCATACTCAGTGCAGTTGCATTGGCACCAAAGAAAGAACTGGCAAGGGGGGAGAGAGAGAGCAAGAGAGAGAGGAAGAGAGACTCATTCTCATTAGCAGGGCAGGGATTTGTGTGGCACAGCTGGCATAACAGTGAACACCAAGTCCCAGCCCTCCTCCACCAATTAGTGGCCTGCTGACGAAAGTCTGTCTGTCTGTCTTTCGATCTGTCTGTCTGTCTATTGCACATGTGAATCCTAATGTTGCTCACAAGCTCTTAACTCAATTTTTGCTGCTTATTAATAATTTATTTATTTATTTATTTTTTACAGCATTGACTAGCTGCCGTTCATCTTGTGAACATTTCAGGATGAATGAATGAATCGAAATTAAGGATTGGGAGACATGGCGTCACATCACGATACTTTTCCAAATATACAACATATATTGCAACACATGCTGAACTGCACCAGCACAAGAGTAGCATTACATTTAAAAACAACTGTTTACAGTGATTTTATTTCTTATTTTAACATTTAGAATTTGTCATAATAGGTGGGATGTATTAATGCAACATGTTTTTATTGTATCGTTGTATAGTGCTTAGCATTTTAGCTTGTGGCTAGTATGTTTGCTTAGAGTTAAGATATTAGCTTGTGTCTAGAGGGATAGATTGGGAAAATATGAAGCCTTTGTTTTCATTATTATTATTTTATGAGCTTTTTTTATTTTTTACCCAATTTTCTCTGTAATTTCACACTCATGTTGGCTAGCATCACACTGAATGATGGGGGGAATAAGGTTCATCTTGCTGACCCAAAGAGAGTGAGGTCAGTTATGCTCAATTGGACTCCTGGCTGTATGCTGACAACTGTATAAACCCCATGTGTCAAACACGAGGCCCGCGGGCCAAGTCAGGCCTGTGTGCGTTCTGACCCCTTCCCCCAACAAAAATCTATGTGCCAGCGGTTACAAATATAGAAAAGATGCCTGGTGTCTACTTCAAGCAAGTAGGCAGTTTAAAAAAAGTTTTCAATGCCTAATTTGCTATTGCAGTTTTGGCATATTTTGTATAAACAATGGCCTGTTCGGGTCATGGCAAAAGGTTAAGTGAAAATGAAATAAAAACATAGCTGGCCTGCGGATTTACTGAGATTTTTTAATATGTCCCCTTTAGTAGTTGACTTTGACACCCCTGGTATAGACACAGAGAAACCGCTTACAAGCTGAACAACAGGGTAAGACCATTAACAGGACTGGGTTTCCCAAAAGCATCTCTGCACAAAGATTATTCTTTATTGGCCTCGTGGCTGTGGATGGCTGTGGCATTGCTGGAGATCAAACTTGTGATCTCTTGATAATGGGGCTAGCGCAAATCTGTTTTATGATAGAGGAAGTAGTTTGTGTTCTGGAGGTACCGACGATGCCCATTATAGAAGTTTACCACAATAATGACAATCTATCACGTTGTCCACCCCTAATGGAAATGCTCCAAAATGGCTTGTCATAAAACCTTATTACATTAACAAACATTAATAATTTTGTTTTCATTTCCCTATAAAGTTTGTATTTCACAGATACGATGATAGTAATGAAAGTTCACAGTTGCATGCATGTTTCTGTGTTTGTCTGTTGCAGTTAAGAACATTTCTGATAGAAGGTAATAATTATGTTTGTGCTTAAAAGCAGAGATTTCGAGCTGTGTATTTGTGTGGCCTGCTGACAACATCAGCCCTGCAGAGCCAGTGTGTGGACTGTGGTGACTTTCTCCCCATGTCCTCTCAGTTCCACTGGGTGCTGTCAAAACCCCTTTAAGCATCTCTGATCAGCAGACATCTGTACTCAGACCAGGGAGCAGCAGCCCTGAATTATTCACCAGCAGTCCAGCCTCTGCCTTCTAATGGGCAGATATTGAGGCAGTGGACAGGTAGAGACGATTCTCCTGGTCTCTGAGGAGCGGTGAGAGAGCTATATTAACTGAGGAAAATGCTGCCTCATGGCTTTTCCTGCCGAGTTGTCTCCTCTGTAGTGAAGTGCAGGGAAGCACACAGGGGTTACTCTTTATTTGGGATATAACTCATCCAGTCGACAGAAGTGTGGGCCAACACTGCTCATGAGCGTTCTCAGCTCAGGCAGCCAGCTGCAGTATTGCATGATATTGCTTGAAAGTTTAGGTGCAGTGTGCAAAGGGGATGAATGTAATATTTTAGATCTTATTCCAGTTGAATTGTAGACTTGATTCATAAATTTCTGACTTCAGCTCTTAAGCTCCATAACACTCATACATAATTTAAAAGACTGCAGAGGTCCCTGTGTTCACTTTACCATCATGAACAAATTAATTCTAATTATCTAATTATCATTAAGCCCTAGACTGAAATAAAACAGCATGATTTGACTGAGGCTTGCAAACTCAAGAACAGTCAAACTCTCAGGAGGCGCTTGCGTAGCCTGCCCACAAATGCACACCGTGTACAGTGGGCGAACAAAATAATGGAAACATCACATGAAAAGGGTTTTAACTTTGAAGTAACAATCACAATTACAAAGGCAACTACACAAGTGAGTCATATTAAGTTAAATGCCAATAAGTGGTACGTGTCGTCCATAAAAGAGTTCCCACAATCAGAGCTTTGATGTGCATGTTCAAAGACACATGAGTCAACCAACAAAGCTCCAAAAAGTAACATGCAGAGTTATTTAATGTGTCGCTGAGAACAGTACGGAAATCATGACAACATATGTCTAACGCTGGCAATGTATAGACAAAGCGAAACAGTGCTTACAAGCTCAATGACAGAGTATGACTATTAACAGGGCTGGGCTTCCCAAAAGCATCTCTGCACAAAGATTATTCCTAAATGGTAGAATGAGCATCACTCTGAACACTCTCTCTACCAGTTAAGGAGCTCTTAACACTTAAGCATCTTAAAAGATGCTTTTGTTGCTTATTTGCTTACTTACCATAGCTCAAAATAGATTACCAGCATAATGCATCTCAATGACAAGGTAAATTAATAAACAAATGCAAAAGCTCACACCTGAATGTATTTCTCCCATCATGTTAGTCAAACAGCTGTAAGCAAACACCTATCCTCTGATTGGCCCTCTTCTGAATCTCAAAGAATTTTGATTGAGGCCAGGGCTCAGTTTGCATCAATGCTGTCCTCACCAAAGGCCACAATACGGGTGCAGAAAAGAGGGTGCCCTTTTGATTGCCAAAATGAGACAACCGAAGTGTGCCAAATGTGACGGGGCTTACTTTACTGTGTCTGGACATGTTTACATTTGGGAAAAAAAGCCAAAAGATGCCTTCAGCTTACAATGAGTGTGTTTACTTGCACTTAATAATCTGATCATGATCGGATTTCTGCAGTTATCTGATTATTCAAATGGTCATGTAAACAGCATGCTCGGATTTCTTAGTTCAGAGAGAGGTCTAGAAGTTCGATAAAGAGAGCTGGATTTTAGCTCAGTAATCTGGTTTTTCAGTTCATATATACTTTTACTTGGATTTCTTTGCGCATATGTGAAAACACACAGCGGTACTGGAAATAAGCAAGCAGCGTTGAAAGCAGCACTTGCGAGATGGCAACAAAACACTTTTGGAGTGACACTGAAACCAGTTACATGCTTGACCAAATGAAGGAATTATTCAGAAAATATTCTTCAGTTCTTCTAGATGAAGATGCCCAATCTTGGTCCTGGAGATCTTTCACCCTGCACAACTTAGTTTCACCTCTAATCAAACAAACCTGATCCAATTAATGAAGTCCTTCAGGAGCATCTGAATATGAGAGCCAGGCGTGTTGGAACTGTCCAGGGTGGTAGAGCTCCAGGACCAGGATTGAGCACCCCTGCTCTAAATCATGGACAATCATATTTTCAGGTAAAGTGGCTTGAAGAAAATAAAAAGCTGCAGCATGAAGTTTGTGTTTTACGTTACTATTGCATCACGTCTTCTTCTGTGAGTTTTTGGCTGGTTGCAAATCAGAAATCTGATAACTGCTCATGTAGACCCAGAGTTTCCCCTTTATCTGATTACTGAAGTATATTTAAATGCGGTGAACGGATTACTGACAAAATCAGATTTTCTGCAGTTATCAGAGTATTAAGTGCATGTAAACACACTCAGTGTCTACCTCCAGCTGTTAATCATGGATCTACAATGGTATCAGCAATATTGGGCAGAATTATTTGGAAAAGGTAGTGATGACTAAATACTGAATTCACTGTCTTTAAAAGCATTCAGTAATGTATTCCATTACATCAATTATAATACAAAGAAAAGTAGCATATTCAGAATACATTTAGAATACTTATGGACAAGGCAGATGAGGAATAAGTGTTGTTATAAATTTTATTTAATTCACACTGTTCCTTAGTGTTACAAGTTGTCAGTTTTAATCATGTAATTCTTTTGTTCATATGTTTGAAAAAAAATCACTTTCAATGAAGTTACAAAGTTTTCAACATTATTTAGGCTCTCATGACCTGCTTCAGTCCTCTGCTGCTCCCACAATCCCACTGCCATCCCATGAACTAAGCAACAATTTGCCATATCTCTTTAGTGAACTATTTACTATTTACTATTTATATTGTGTGTGGCCCAGGGAGTAAATAGTTCAGTCATAAACTCTAACATTGTTTATATAGTACAAATTTCTAAAATCTGATTTGACCTTAAAGTGGGAAGCTCTGTGATTTCAGCTAATAACGTATGTAACTTGCCACGTAACACAGTAGAGCATCGATGCTAAGCTTTTCACTCTGGAACTTCTCCACTGCTCAGAAGACTGTTCAGTTTCATAATCCCTCAAAAGAGTTTAGTGACACTGAGATTAATAACAGGCTTATCAAAATGGTTTATCAGTCAATGAATAGACTATATCCGGTTTTAAATGACTAAGTTGTTATTTACTGTTTTGTCACTTTGTGATGTGTAAGCATGTCCTTTTTTTATGTCTCCATTGAAACTTTTGTTTCATGTTGATATTGTCTCCATGACACATTTTTTTTCATCTGAAGCTACTTTTAGTGAGATAAAAGATAAAACAAACTAAATAAAAAAGAACGATTCATGCTTACCTGTAATTCGCATTCTACCCAGTGGGAGTCTTCTCTGTTCTGTTCTGCTATTTATCATAGCCTTGAATTTAATCTGGTGTCTGAGCCACGGGCGAGGCTGTCCTTACCTAAGACAGATGAAATACTAATTAGATTATCCCTCATGCTCACGGCCATAGTTATGCAGATGTGACGGACATTCACACAGCATTCATAATGAAAATGGCCGCCAGTGCGCCTCTCCCACACACAGTACACAAAGCACTGACTCGGATTCTGCCCCCAGACAATACACGCATCCAGAACAAGCCACGGACACCAGCTGGAATAAGTAATGAAATATATTCATTAGACCTTAATGATTCAAATATAACACGGTTATGCTGTGATCACCCACATGGTAAATGTATCACATTATCAAAACAAACAAAAGTATTATGTTGTCGCCAACGTTAAAGCCTGAAATCAGCATAAGATGATATTACGTTTGACTCAGAGCCAGATGAGGATTCATGGACCACATGCTTTTGAGTAACTCTTGGTAGTCCTGATTGATTTGACAGCTCCATCGTACTTTTGAACCGCCAAGTATTGTCCCTTTTTTTTCAAAGGTCAAGCTTAGCATGATGCATTAGGCTGCGGGCAGATTAGCTTTACTGTGTTCCGTAAAAACAGAAAGAATAGAGTTAGTTTTAACTGGTTAAAGTTAAAATGTGATGTGCAGAGACATCAACAAACTGAGAGTGACAGAATTCATAAAACATGATTATGTATTTGCCATTCAAGAAGATGTGACTCATCATAGTTATGCCATTACAAAAATAGAAAAAAGAAGAATAAACAGTTTAGGAACACCTACAAAGTGAAACATTGAAAATACATCACAGTAAACTTACATTTTGGAATGTATTGACGATATGTTTCATTTTTCTATGGAAAAATACAGAGACGTAGCCTCTTATGCTCCTTGGAACCACCGGTGGTTCCAAAACGCACTTCATCATATTTTTCATAACTTTCATATTTCATAAGCTACATTCAAAAAGTGGTTGTCATATGAGGCTGTAACTGACTTCTTTCCAGTCAAATAGATGGGTAATGTAATTTTAAACCCTTATAATAAAAGAAGCTGAACTCATAATGTTTTTTGTCTGCTGAAAGTCGACCCATTTTTCCACAAATCTGGGCTATAAACTATAAACAGATGGCATCTCTTCAGTGATCTGCTCTGTAAAAATTATTTTTATAAAATAATACAAAGAGCGTCTAAGATTTTTGGCTTTCAGCAGTAAATTGTAAGCATATAGCAATATTTTTTTGTTTTTGTTTTTTGTTCATCTGAGCAGAAAATTTGCATTTATTTCATGCAGTTACTGAATAATTTACCTTAAGATTTGGTCATGCAAATTCAGATGGACAAACCAAAATATACCCTGGAGCATAAGAGGTTAATGAAAGAGAGAGGAATTCATGGAAAGTCTCACGCTCTAATAAATGCAGCCATTTTTGTGGAGGAAACCTGAAAAAAAGTACAGTTTTATGTGTTTATGCCAAACACCACAAAATATTTACACAATTTTGGGACTGTCATCAGGTTTTATGAGTGATTTCAAATATTTCGACTAGTACGTGCATAGAAGTACTATGGCTCATTTTCTCCTGTAAGTGTTATTATTATGAAATAGAAGCATCCAGGAGCAACAACAGCTCAGCCATGAAGCAGTAGACCACGCACACTCTCAGAGTGGGCCCCCAAGTGCTGAAACGCATAGCAAGTAAAAATTGCTCATTCTCAGTTGCATCACTCACTGCTGAGTTCCAAACTGTATCTGGAAAGAACACCAGAAAAAGAACTGTGCGTTGAGAGCTGAGTAGCTGCACACAAGCCTTGGATCACTATGTGCAATGCCAAGCATCAGCTAGAGCGGCGTAAAGCACACCTCCACTGGACTAACAGTAAAGTTTGGTGGAGGGATAATGTTCTGGAGCTGTGTTTCAGGGTTTGGGCTCAGCCCTTTAGTTCCAGTGAGGGGTAATGTTAATGCTACAGCACACCAAAACATTTTAGGCAGTTATTTGCTTCCAACTTTGTGGTAACAGTTTTGGGAAGTCCCTTTCCTGTTCCAGTTGCACAAAGTGAGTTCCATACAGACATGGTTTGATGAGTTTGATGTGGAGGAACACCAGTGTCCTGCAGAGAGCCCTGACCTCAACCCCACTGAACACCTTTGGAGTGAATTGGAATGTCGATTGTGAGCCAGGCCTGATCTCACACATGACTGAATGGGCACAAATTCCCACAGGCACACTCCAAAATCTTGTGGAAAGCTTTCCCAGAAGAGTGGAAGCTGTTATAGCTGCAAAGGGGTGCAAACCCCATATTAATGCTTATGTTTTTTTTGGAATGGTATGTTCAATAAACTCATAGGTGTCAAAATATAGATGTCCACATACTTTTGTCTCTCCCCATACTATAGGAGCCTGGTTTGTATGGTCTTATAAGGGGCATTGCCAAGATTGCAGCTAAGTGGACAGGCTTTCCTATAAGGACTTGTTGAGGATACCTGTTGCTTTACATTTAAAAGAATGTATGTAATTTTATGTCCACATGAGAAAATCTAACACAAAAAAGGCTTTTCATTTGTGGAAACATTACTAACCTGATTAATAGCTGACAATAAGGGACAATGTAAATGAATCAGAATATGCCTTTGCACTCCTTCTGATTACATTACTGATTTACCAGATCATTCAACTGTAACTGAAAACGTTTTGAAAGCAGTCTTCCCAGCCTTGATGTTAATACCAGTGGAACTCGCTCTGTTCCACCTGCTACTACAGTAGTTAAAGATTCAGCAGCTTCTTTGAATAAAATCCCTGAAATGTGAAATCCCTGTCAAGTTAATTTTATGTGCATAGCACTTTTCTGTAATGATACAGCAGGAGCCGAGTGGACCGGTGTGTGTCTAAGAGTGTGTGCCACAGGCTGTGCCTCAGCGGAGCGAGCCTGCCATTGGTGTGACAGGCAAAGACTCTCTGAGGGCACGACTCATAGATAACCTTGAAAGCGCACTGTCAAAAGACAACTTACCATACGGCCTATTTAATAAACATTAAGTGTAATGTTTTTCAAAAGAGCCAGGACTGAGCCTTCAACTAAACGTCATTAAAGCAACACAATGCTTTTAGCAGCCTTGTGCAATACACTGCGGTATGCATAGATGGGGATGAATGTCGCCATGAATAAGGTTTAGGCCTCACTCGAAAGGAAAAATGACTCAAACACACACACACATACAACCTGAGAGTCAGTGACATGCTCCAGAGGAGCCCAGAAGGCAAGCGATACGGATGGCATCTTGCACAGATAGGGCTTGTTAAAAGGTAATACAAAGCGGATTCGATAAGGGAGCTCATCTTCTTTAATATGAGGAGCAGGATGGCAGGGATCTGGAGGATAAGGCGGAGAGAAAAATGAAGGAAGAGAAAAAGAGCAGGGTAAGGAGAGAGGAAAGGGTGGGGCAGAGATTTAGAGAGATAGGGACGAAGAAGAGGGTGGAGAAGAAATGAAAACAGGAGACTGAGAGGGCAGGGGAAACAGCTAAAAGATGAAAAGAGAAAAAAGGAATGAGATAAAGAGGGAGGAGGGAATGCAGAGAGAGATGAGAACAGCAGGTGGAGCAGAAGTGGTAAGAAGAATAGTCGATAATGATGGTCCCAAAGGTTGGTGAGATTTGACCTCATCCCATACTCCTGCTTTCTTTCCTAGCTACTGTTGCCAGGTTGGACAAGCTTTAAAGAAAATTCCATTCATTTTTAATGGGAAACTGTAGTGTACTTTGTTTAGAGGCGCTACATGATGATGATTTTCCAGTTTAAAATACTAAGTTGCTAAAGTAAATGAAACAAGGCCAGTTTGAAATGACAGCAGCAATTTTGCCACCATGCTAACTTTAGTTCAAACACCTGACTAAAAAAAACACTACATACGGTCTATTCTAATAGAATGACCTTTCACAGGTACACTCCTGTGCAAAAGTTTAGGCACCTCTGGTCAAATCACATGTTTTGTGGAATTTCTAAGTGAAAATAAGTATATATTCTCTATAGAGGGAGCCCACTTTTTCCAGTGTTAAATTATGTATATCACATTTTTTTAATAGTTTCATGTAGTATGTAAACATTGTTTGATACAAATCGTATCATTCACTTTCCAATCCACACACTCCCTATATATAAACTAAGCTGCCTGTTTGGAATTCATTGTTTTTGTGATGTCATGAAAACAAGTGCATTACATACATTCTCCTGTGCAGCCTACAACAGTTTAACCCTGCCTACTCGTGCTGAAGTTCTAAAGAGTGATCAAGCCCAGAATTCTTTTTGAACAAGCCACAACTTCTGCAACCAATCAGAAATGAGTTCATTTACTAAGTAGCAAATCAGAACTGAGCTCATTTACATATGTCAGTCTTAAAGGCACAGTAACAAAACCAGCCTGTTTAATAGATAATAAATAGGATAAAGAGTAGTTGGAATTGGTCATGCAATTGGTTGTTCAGATTGATTATGGCTGCTGTTTGTTCATAAACTTTATAAGTGGACCTCAGGGAAAAATAAAATGCTAGAAAAATGTAAGACATGAGCCCTGTAAAGTCACAAATAAATGAAAATTATGCACAAAAATTTGCAGAAGAATTTAAGCAAAAACAATTTAAAAGTAAAGAATTTAAAACTTCAACAAAATCTGTAATTTGACCAGGGATGTTTGATTAATGGTCATTATTATTTCACACTTGAAACGTTGCTATTTAAAATTTAGCTGTGTGCTACACTTTTCTATTAGGCTGAATGAGTTTTATGCCCACATTCTGTATAGCTCGTCCTACAACAGTTACAATGAGCGATCACATTTGTGGGCAGAGCATGGATTGGTGAGAATGAGACAGGTCTGCTGGAGGGTTTGAGTAGGAAGTATTTGGCTGTTGGACTGTAACGGATGACGACTTATTACTGCCGACACTGCCAGATGGCACAGGAGCCAGCGACCAGACCAAAGGCTAAAAATGGAACAGGTATCCAACAGTTCTGAACAAAAGCCCAAACAGAGCCACACGTCACCCAAGCCAATTCATTTATAGGCAGGACCCCAACACACACAAATGCAATGCAAGTTCTGATGTGAAAGAAATGATGAGTTGTGCAAGAGAACATGGTAGTACTGGAGAGTGCAGTAGGGTCACATCATAAGTCACATCACGTCTCTGCTGACTAAGGTGTGCCAATTCCAACATTTGCCTTAAGGTAGCTTTCAGTTTTTGTATAACTGATGGTAATTTTGGAATATATATATATATATATATATATATGCAAGATTGCACTCTGTTTGTTCTCAACAGTTGCAGAAAAGCCATCAGAGCTAACCTCAAATGTGAGTTGAATTGCCAGCATGCAATGTGATTTGATTACGATCAGATCACTCAAACCACATACTCAAACCACCCTAAGTGTAAACAGAATGAGTTTTCAATATCCATATACAATTATGCGAGTGGAAATGTGGGGAAAAAGGGGGGGGAAGTAAAACAGAAAAACTGTATTTGTACATGAAGTTATTTGCAGTATGCAGATAATAATGTTAAAATGTTATCCTTTGATCAGGAGATCATGGATTTAATTCCCAGCAATGCCACAGCCATCATGGGCTAGGATTCCAAGACAGCACAATTGGTCCCTCTCTGGGTGGGTATGATGGCCCTCAACGTCCCCCATCACTCAGCATGATGCTAGCCAGCGAGTTTGTCTATTATGTGACCTGAAAGAATTGGCAGATAGCATTCTCCTCCAAGTGTCTTGAGCTGTCTAATGATGTTGCTTTAGCAGCAGTTTAAAAAAAGAGGCAGTGGCTCTTCACAGAGCACATGCTAGCCTTCACCCTCCCAGCTTGGTAGTGCTGTGTGATAGGAGAAGACCTAGTTAGCTAGTAATTAGATGTTACTAAACTGGGGACAAAACTGGATAAAAACAAGATGTTATAATTGTAACTAAGCATGTTATGGCTTATTTTAGTTTGCTAACATTAGCTCACTGCTAACCTAGACACAATTCAGTGACATGAAGTGAAAAACATTAGTGTTTGAATTGAAATGCTGCTAATCTGGAAACATCCAGGCCTCAAATGGTGAAGCACATGGTGTATAGTGTAAGAATATGGTATGTAATACCAGAATTGAGAAACGGGGTGCGAGTATGTGCGTGAGTGCACGTATGCAGGGTTGATGACTAATGGCCCTTTTGGCTGTGGCCTGCATTTGTATGTCTGTTCATTAAAGCCCTGTGCCTCTGCTCCCCTCTCTGTCCTGCTCTGCAGCCTCAGTGACGGAGCTGGAGCACAGTGCTGTGTGAACGGGACACTAACTCTCTCTTTCTCGCTCTCACTCTCCCAGTTCTTATCTGGGCCTGGCAGCCTCTGGCACCTCGCCTTCCCACACAGCAGACACGGGCCCAGGAGCACCAATTAACACCAAGATTACTCTCAGCTCAAGGCCTGCTCCAGCCAATTAAGACAGAGATTACTGAGACCCCAGCTGACACATCTCCTCAGAGGGTGGACCTCACCCCCCATGAGAAAGGCTCAGGTTTATCTAGCAGCCCAGCCACAGTGCCATTCTGAGCAGGCATAGCAAGGCTGCTGGCTAATGAGCATGGAGAGATTCACTGAGGAGAGCGTAGTAACGGCCATATTTGCACTGAATCAGCGCTTCTTCTGCAGGCCTGTCTAGCTACTCAGTGACTTCAAAGGCCAGACGTCTGCTGTTTCTGTGGACACAATTGGACAAGACCTCATTTTGGACAAAACTTAAATCCCAAAAACTTAGGAAACTAAAGTTAGGAAACTATTCTTATGTGAAATATATGCTCAGCCAGTGTGTTATAAAGAACACTATACTAATACTAGGTAGGGTCCATGGATTCATGCTGTCCAAATTCTGAGCCGACCATCTGTGTGCCTCCGCAGAAATCAAGATTTATCAGACAGGTTATAGTTATTGGGTCTTCAGCTGTACATTTTTGGTGAGCCCATAACCACTGCAGGCTCAGCTTTATGTTCTTGGCTGACAGAATTGCAACCCAGCATGGTCTTTTGCTGTTGTAGCCCATCCACCTCAAAGTTTGAGTGTTGATGTAACATGTTTTTAAACTTTAGCACTGTTTTTATTGTTTTTTCTCTTTATTTATTTTCTGTGAAAATCTGTTTCCTTTAAGCACAAAGCTCATCAGATAATTGGCAAGGTCTTCGTGGGTTGAATTTAGAATGTTAGATGAGTTAAACCACTGATCTCTGCAGGCCTGTAACCTGGATGGAACCCAGCTAGACATGGTGAGCTACAACAACATAGTGCAACCTATTTGCATAGTATTTTAAACTGAAAAGCTATACATTATATAGCAACTCTAAACAAAGATCGATACAGATCCTCTTGAAGTTAAATGGGATTTTTGCCCATGTTCTGTAAAGCTCATTCAACTTCAGAACATTTGATGTGAAAGAATGCATTTGAGTGGAGCACGGATACGTTAGAATTATTTTAGAATAATTAACAGCAACACCAAAACCAACTGATCTTGACAAAACTATATAAAAAGGAAGGAACTTCAGACATACACTGTGCTCTTGGATGCCTCTACAGTCCTCCATGGTGATCCAGGCCAAGGTAACTGACAGTGTTCACTTTATATTGTGCTGAATTCTAATAAATTTTTAAACATTGCTTTAAATACCTCATCAGGCGAGGACTTGGACTGCTTGTTTTATTTAAAATGATAAAATAAATATGCCTTGTTTCTTCCATCCTGTCATGTTGTATATTAATGAAGTGGGATCAGGCCATATTGTCAGATGTACAGTGTTTTGCTGAGTAAGGCACAGCCCTCGCTGTAGATGTCAAGCGGAAAGAAAAAAGGGAATATTTAAAATTGAATAGATCTGGGCTCATATACACACTGGATACAGCTGGATCAATAAGGGACTTTGACATTCATGAGTGAGAGAAGTTCTATGCAGGGCATTGACCCTGGCATCAGTGAACGGCTACACGCTTTCAAACAAGCGAAGAAAAGGTCAGTGCTTTCATGTTCCCATTCTCTCCCTTACTGTAAGATAACGTCTTTCAACTTGGATTCTGGCAGGTCTGTAATTAGTTGATATGGAATAATTAGCGTTGCTAATTAAGGGTTAGCGAAGTGCAGAGGGATCCCTAAGGGGAAGTCAAGGTCACTATCATTACCTAAGGCTGAGCTCAGGACGTTAACATTGGGTGCACTGCATTCATTCACTCAAGCAGTCGATTCTAGAAACAGTCATTTATATAGTCTTCTATGTCTCTGATGGCAAAGAATTTCAGATCAATTAGTTATAAGTTTATCACATCATGACACTAACCAGTCCAAGCTAACAATAAGAGCCACCTCAAGATCAAGAAGACACAGCCATGTACAATGAACTAAACAAAGTGCCTTCAGGGCCTCGGAGCAGAACACGAGATAGAGCCAATGTTTGCAGGTGCACATATTACAATGCACCAAGACACAGTGCAAGTATATTTCACTTGTTGTTGTGTTGGAAACTGGGAAATATCAGTTTTGCATTCCAACAGCCGACAAGTTGTGGGAACCTCAGGATTCTGCACAATACACGGGATATGATGTATTATACCATCTTTCACCTTTTCTGTCATTGAAAAAGTGTGTAACTCGGCCTTGAACATGGAAAAATGCACCTGGTGTGCAGTGGCATAACACATCACCCACCAGCCCCTCCAAATCTAAACAATTATTCACAAGATTATTATGATATAAAGTCAGAAAACATAAAAGATGTGTAAACCGGAGTCTATAATATATCAGTCCCAGTGGAAAACTCTTACACCCAGCACAACCTCACAACAGCCAGTGAGCATTTTTTTTTTTTTTAAGTAGTTAAGTAGACTTCAACAACTACACATATGATGAAAACAGCAGAACTGGCATGATAGGCTAATAACTTTTAAATTAGTTACACTTATAAGGTAAAGTTCAATTCTGTTTACCACTAAACATCAAGTTTCTGATTTAACTTGTTTTTGAGACAGAGTGCCCATGTGATGTTATTATTGTATCAAAAACATCAGACCTACTGCAAAACACAAGAGGCTGTTAAAAACCACAATCTTGGCAAAGAGAAACACAGTATACATGGCCAAAACCCTATGAAATGATGATGTAAACTTCACCAAAATTATGAATGAATTACTCACCTTTCAGCAAACATATAAGTTCAGCTGATGGTGAGGTTTGCAGCCAGATGAAAACAAAGCTGCTGTTCTTTTTATTTGTTTTTGCTGTTGGAAATGGGTAGCAAACACAACACTTCACCCTGTTGTGATATTGGTTCTCTTCAAAAGTCTCTTACTTTGACCTGATCTGAAAAATGCTGGCATGATGTGAACTAAAAGCTTGACCAAAGTAATAGTGGACAGCAAAGGTTAAGCAGTGATGTGAGGCCTACCGCACACCAGACAAGAAGCTCTGCCATACAGAAGAGCTGCAGAAAAGCACCGATAAACATCAAGCTCAAGCTCATTTTAGACACTGCTCTTATAGGTTTTTTAGGAATAACTTTAACTGAATTTGTCCTGTTTGGTATCATTCAGCTAACTCTTCACAAACTCACTGCACTGCTGATATGCTTTGTTTGTTCTGCGGGCCTCTGTGTTTTCTTTTTCTGCCCCTGAAAGAGTCGAGTCGTATTTTCAAGTAAAAGGAGTAGTATATGATTTCAACCCAATACACTTTTTGTCAAATTCAGCGAATGTCTCCTCACGGTCCGCTAGCTCTTTGCTCTGTGTGCTGGAAAAAAAATCAGGGGCTCATACACAGTCCTGGGGAAGACACACAAACTGTACCAGGGTGTGTTTGTGCTCATTCACAGGACAGGGGGAAAGGGAAGGGCTACCAGCTGATCTCTACTCTCACGAAGGAGATATGGCTGAGAAACAGCCAAAGAGGAGAAAATCAGAAGAACAAAAATTAAGAAAGAAGTTCTTAGATAAAACAAGGGCATTTCAGCGATGGAGAGACCTCTGAGAGCTGATGAAGAGGCATTTCAGTGGTGGAGAGACCTCCGAAAGCAGTTCCATTCCGGTGCCTGAGGTGCCCAATGTAACTGCTGCACCATTTAAGGTGGAATGGGAAAATTGCACAACTGCATAAATGTAACTAGTTACCTCTCACCTCTGAAAACTATACACATCACATGATGGTATGAGTGAGACAGTAAATGTATAAGAATGTGGACTGTGCAAAGAAATTCTGAGTAAATTCAGTGCAAATGATGTGTAAACTGTGATAGCAGCTCAGATCTTTAATACTCATTGACACGGAGACAGAATCTGAGGGAAGACCGTGTGAAACTGAGATGATGGTGTTGTGTCAGTGTAAAGTGTGGAGAGATCACTCACTCAGCAGCATGTGTGACACACATACACTCACACAGCCCCAGCATGACTGCCTGCAGGGGGTTGTGGGGGGCTGTGGAGGAGGAGTTGCTGTGCATGATGTTGGTGGTGTGCCTGTTTGAACCACATGCTGCAATTCCAGTTTTTTAACTCAATTTTTAACCCCATTTGAAAACAGAAGCTGCCCTTTCTTTTTTCTGATGAATGAACCAATAGAAATGACCCAAAATTATAAAAACAAAATGTTTACATTACTTTACATTACTTTAATGTTTTAATGTTACATTTTAAAGACACAAAGAAAAATATGCAGACAGTATGACAAACTCTCATACCTCTCGTACCCATAGTTCCATGGAGTCCAGGAAAAAAATAGGGATGAAAATCAACAGAGGCAACAAAATCTAGGCTGCAGTCTTGATGTGCTGCTTTTCTACAGTACCCCTTCAAAAGAGAGGTGTATCTATGGGGGGGCTGAGGGGGTTTAGGTCTTCTCAACTGGAAGCCAGGCTCCCGCAGATTTATAAAAGCTCAAAAGAAAAAAAAAAGTCCTCTGATGCAGATGGAAATGCTACGAAATGTAGTTCATCTTGAGTTTTCAGAACACAGAATGAACCCAAAGGTACTGAGTTCTTGCATCATCATCTTTTGCAGTAACACTGACATGGTGGTGTGTTAGTGTGTGTTGTGCTGGTACGGGTGGATCAGACACAGCAGTGCTGATGGAGTTTTAAACACCTGTGTCACTGCTGGACTGAGAATAGTCCACCAACCAAAAATATCCAGCCAACAGCGTCCTGTGGGCAGCATCCTGTGGCCACTGTTGAAGGACTAGATGACTAAAACAAACTATGCAGGAACAGACGAGCTACTGTTTCTGACCTTACATCAAGAAAGTAGACCAACAAGGTACGAGTGTCTAAAAGAGTGGACAGTGAGTGGACACAGTGATTAATCTCCAGTACCACTGCTGTGTCTGATCCACTCATACCAGCACAACACACCTTAACACACATACTAACCACGTCAGTGTCACTGCAGTGCTGAGAATGATCCACCACCCAAATAATACCTGGTCTGTGGTGGTCCTGTGGGGCTTCTGACCGGTGATGAACAGGGTAAAAGGGGGTAACAAAATGTAGTGTAAGTGTAGAAACAAGCATGTGGTTTTTATGAAGTGGCTGGTCAGTGTGTAGTTTATAAGCTGGAAGCACTAAAGCTGGATTTCACAAAAAGGCTGCCTTAAATGTGGTTGCAGACAAATTTGTTTCCGAAACCATCGAACACTGCTGTGTTTTCCTTCTATTGTTCCATCAATACATATTCATTTTGTTACTTTTTAAATCTTCAATCTATAATCACCAAAGAATCAGCTGTTCTTGCAAACTACATGCCTGGTTCATATCGAGACTACTTATCTATAGAACTCTATCCTTTCTTTCATCCCCCTATAATAGAAATTTGGTATAAGAATCCAACTTACAATTCATACTGCTGTCCTTCTGTTTCAATCCTCATCAAATCATAAATATCTATAGATTTCATTACTATAAAAGCATTGATAGAAAAATTCATCTTTTGACCCAAAGAACATGATTGCTTTTCATAGTGATAACACAATATAAAAATCTGCTACTCTTTTTTCGTCACTCATCAATGTTATATAAACCTTAGACATCTCATGTTTTTCATCATGCGTTTGTGATGGGCTTTTTCATCTAGCTAAAGTTCACAGTGCTAACTACAGAGGCTTGATTGAGGTATAGTCTCTCAGAGGTTGTATAGTCGAGACTTTCTGTTGGTGGACAAATGATAGGAGCCATTGCACCCAATCAGATCCACGCTATTCAATTTCAAAATTTCAATATCAATGTTTCTGGCACCAGACATCTTTTGGACCTCATGGAACACTCTTCTAAAATTATCCTGACAATTTTCAGAGTTAGAGGCTTATTAATCACTGTTTTAAAGAAAGCAAAAAAAAAAAACAGATAACATGAAATCAGGTAAAGATAACAAGTACAAGTTGATTCAATTTAAAGACCCCACCTTTTAAATATGAAAACATAACCAAAGGATAGAAATCAGAGTTGTGAGCCTAGGACATGAGGGAAAATGAGCACTGAAAACATAATAAGTAAGCGTAAGTGTAATATTCAGAATACGCTGTTGTCAGCAAAGAAGATGATGTGGGAAGCATTGTGCTCTAAAGTTGAATGCACTTTTATTGAACAGGCATCAAAGGAGAACCGCCACTCAGCACGGCTGAAATTACCCAAGATAGTAAGCAGGTAACCTCTAACCATATGCTTTCCTTTCATGGTAGACACTAACACTGACACTACTCCCCCACAGCCCAACACAGTAAAGCACAAGCAACACATCAGCACCTCATTAACTTCTTTACAAGAAATGTCTCTCCTACCACTATCAAGGCACCTTCTGAGAGACTGCGCCATTGATACTAAATGAGATTCATGTTTGCCCACCGATGGTAATTCACACATTGGATAATGAACTTGTTTGTATGTTCAGTAAACCAGCAAAAATAAGTATGAAAACATATGACTAAACAAAGATTTTACAAGATTTGAATATTGAACTGACTTTCAGTCAAAATCCTGTCAGACTCTTCTGCCTCCAAATCTGATAAACAGAACACTTTAAAGTGCTGTATGCCTTTTCCCTGTTGGGGGATTCATCATAAAGGGATCTATAAATGTTTGTTTGTTAAAATGTTTTGTTATAATTTGATAACTAGCATATTTTGAATTACCTGAAAAGTTATTAGTGCAGAAAAACACCATCGTCATCATATTTTGTTTCTTTTTAGATCACTGCTATCTGTTGCCGTTACAGTGAAATGCAGGGCAGCCAGTAGAGGCTGCTGAGGGTTAAGTGTCTTTTTTTTTGCTCATTATTACTTCCTAACTTTTGGTACTTAGTAGCTCTCAGCTGAAGAAAGACACAGCTTAAGCTCAATTAAACAAACATGACCACTACTCACCACTGCCCTCTAAAGGTGTTGTAGCAGCCATCAGATGTTTTAACTTTTGTTGTTAAATTGTAAAAAGTCATTGAGGTCAACTTAAATAACTGTGATCTGGCAATTATTAATAACCATAACAGGCCTATCTCTATGCTGCTAACTCTGCATTTGAGCATATTTAGAATGCAGTGACTGAATGTGTTTGTATTGCTGGTCTTAAATGGTGCTGTGAGGGAGAGATGAGAGGTAAAGAGAAAGGCTGCAGTGTGTTTGGCTACAGCGTGTTTGAGGCCTGCTGATTTATAAAGTTGCCTAGGGGGGCAATCACTATCACACAGCTTCTTGAGGAAACTTTGACTGTGTTTGGGCTAGTGGGGAGGTACCCTGCAGTGGGGGACTTCGATCCCTTTCCCCCTTTGTGTGTGTGTGGTTGTGCACTTTGGTTTGTGTCAGGTGTGTAAGAGTTTTATGAGAGAAAGTGATATTGATCTTTTTGCCTGAAGCTCTGTCATTTTTTGTCCTATCAACAGGGCCTTCTTTTCAAAAGGGGAAAATAGGAAAACAGTGATAAACTGACAAGCTGCAATAATTGTTATGGGCAAACAGCAGACAAATTATTTTATAGGGGGTCTCTGCACGCTGAAAAAAAAGCAGCAATTTGTTTTTAGACTCTTTTTTTTCACCTTTCGCTTGAAAATACAAACACATTTCAGAGTGTGGACGTTTCAGTACTTGCGATCACACTTGGTGTTAAAAAGTGTGGATGTTAGCCACTCATGAAGTCTCATTTTTCCTCACATTATACAAATAAGCCTTTGTCTACTCGCCAGTGGGAAACATTTTTATGCCCAGCATTGGTCCTTGTCTACACAAAGCAGACAATGCTAAGATTACCTGCAAAGATTAAATTACATTTTACATTTGGCAGTTGCTCTTATCCAGACTTTGGAGCGGATTTACGAAGAGAGGCGCTAATTACTGACAGTCTATCAACACTTTGCGCTGGTGAGGATGGCCGATATAGTAGAGCAGATAAGACTTGTGAGAAAAGTGCATGAATTATCTAGACTTAAACTGGGTCAACAATGAACAGTACCCTGAATCTTTATATCCTAAAAGCAGACACACATAATCACTCTATTGTCCTACACTGCAAAACCCCTACATATGTGTTCAGCAAGTGACAGTAAATTGCGTCCTTTTGCACACAGTCTGGCAGTAGGAGTGTTTTGGGAGAGGAGTAATGTAGCCTGGTTAGCCAGAGCACTGAGATAAATCACAATGAGCTCCTTTACCCAAAAGCAAGCAGCGGAAACAGAGATGCACTCTTTAAGCCTGTGAGATTTACAGCCAGAACCCTGTAAATAAACAGCTCCAAGACAACTTGTTATCAAAATGTCAGTGCGAAAGGAAAACAGAGACTCACGCCATGGAGCTGGATCTGTGCACTATATCCTCTGTGTGTGCATCTGTGTGTCTCTGTGTGTGTGCGTGTGTGTGCGTGTGCATGCATGTGTGTGTGTGTGTGTGTGTGTGTGTGAGAGTGGAGTGAGTGAGACGAGATTTCTGGGCCACAGGTGTACGTCTCCTCATCATCGTGATATATACACTGGATGCATTATTCAGAACTGAATCATACTCCTGATTTTAGATATGAAATTGAGTGCAGCTGAAATCCAGACAGGCTCTCAAAATAAACTGTCTCGTTAAGATATGATACACACACATGCACACACAGACATATGAGTTTCTGTCCTGTCACCTGGGTGGTGATGTGTGATGTGTGGGGGGCTGTAAAGGCTATTGATCTGAGCCAGTGAACATTGTGTTTCATCTCTATTGATTTGTACTGTTTGGTGAAGCTGATGAGAACGAGCCAGAGGCTTCTTACAGTAAAACTGTCAGTGTTTCTCACCAAGCAGTCTCACACAACTGTCTCACTCAATTGCAAACAACTTTACTGTTGATAATAATAATAATAATAATAATAATAATAATAATAATCATCATCATCATCATAATAGTAATAGTAAATAGTACATATTTATTAATGTCCTTACTACTATTACTACTATTAATAATAATAATAATAATGATAATAATAATAGTACATTTATTCATTATCCTACTACTATTACTAATAATAATAGTAATAATACTACTACTATTAATAGTATCGACAATAATAATAATAATACATTTATTGATGATCCTATTACTAATACTACTTCTAATAATATTTTTTTATATAATAAATTTAATAACATAATAATAATTTAATAGCCTACACAAAATGACAAAACAATATTCATAAAACAATAGGAGTATGCTGATGAACTTGAAAACCAGTTAAAAAAAGTTATTAAATCAGGAATGTAAACGCACCTTGATTAAAAAAAGTACTTCTTAAAAATAACAACCATAAAATAATAGAAGAATTTGCAAACAACAGGAAAGTTCATAAACATGCAATACTGTTCAAAAGTCAGTACTTTTTTATTTCATTTCCAGTCAAAATGGCTATTAATCATGAGTTATTCATTTTTCTGAAGAGATTTCTGAGGAGATCAGATGTAAAATAATTCATGAGGAAAGTCAAAGTCAAAAGAAAAAAAAGTGAAAAAACAACATTTGTTTCCTAAATTGGAGATGAAAAAATTATTCAAAGATAAAGAGAAGATGTTACTCCTAACAGTCATGCAAGACCTGGTAGACCACCAAAACTGTCAACATCAGATAATCGGTACTTAGACGAAAGGATGTGTAGCTGTCATGAAGCTGTTACTGAGAAAAGCAAAATAAAAGAAACTGCTGGTGAGTCCAGACCTCAACATCACTGAATTATTTGCATCATGAAAGCAGAAAATACAGCCAACCTCCAAGACTGAACTTTGTAAGCATGGAGAGATTTTCCTGCAGATTTCTTTGAGAAACTGACAACAAGCCTCCTGAAAAGAACAGAAGCTGTGATGAAGGTAAAGACACACTTAACACTGAAAAATGCTGTTTAGACGTTGGAACTTCTGTGTAGTTCTCTGTTAAATATATGTTTGCTGTTTGGAAGAGAAATTAAACACATGAAGGGTGGTGCCTGACTTTTACACAGTACTGTGATAAAAACAGGAATAAACAAGACAGTTAATTAAAAGCTGGAGCAAATAAGTTTTAAACTGCTTTTTTAAGGTATATTTTGAGGATAACTGATGGACGTTAGGAAGAGTGAATATAAGGGCAAGACCAAATCCATTTAATGATGAGAGACTTGGAGCTCTGCAATGTGTTTGAATAAACAGGGCATGAGCTCGGAGTCGTGAACAGGAGATAAGTTCACTTCTGTGTGACTCCATTAAACTCAGAGTTTCTCAGAGGACGAGCTGTAAATTATGCTGGGTTATATTTAGCTGCCTCCAAATGTTTGTTTGAAAGAGTGAAGTGTGGCCTAGATAACGTTGTGTAGGGAAATCGGGAAAAAGAAACAAAACATTTCGAGACGAACAAAAATAAATAAATAAATAAATAAGTATTCCTCTCTACCACTAGTGCTCTGACTGAAGCTTTACAGAGGGTGAAATATATGGCAATATTTTTTAAAGGGGTAAAATTTCCAAAATTATTGTTATATAACCAGGTGTGATGGTGTAAAACAAAAAGTACAAAAGTACCCACTGACAAAACTCAACAGCTCAGTAATGACCACTAATTGAAATCATATAGCAAGTGTTGGATTCCCAAAGAGGCATCTGGCAACCTGTATTTTAGTGTTAACATCCTTTGTGGGAATTTTTTTCTTCCCGCTGCAAGTAGAAATAGAAAAAATAGCCACTGCTATTTATCTAAATCCCTCTCTCGCCTTTTCTCTCTGTCTCTCACACACTCACTCAGCATCTTTTTCAGGCTTCAGCAATGCTATGATCCCTGTGTCCTGTGCTGACGACTGTCATTCTGTAGGAGCAAGAGGGGATACGAAAGATAGATAGATAGAGAGAGAGAGAGAGAGAGAGGGTGAGTGAGAGAGGAAAAGATAATGTGTGGATATATGGGCCTTTGTGCTCGGCCCATAATCGCTATAGGGAGCAAATGAGTCTGCCCTACTTGCTTTATTTGCATACTGAGGCTAAACTTTCTTAGCTCCTGTATGTGTGTGTTTGTGTATGTGTGGTCAAGTATTTAGCTTTTTGTGGGGACCAAATATACCCATGATAATGGAAAACATGAACATTTTGACATCATGAGGTTTAGCTGGTTCTTTTCCTCATAAAGGAAAAGACTGGGATTAAGATTTGGACTGGGTTTAGGTCTAGGCAAAGCCAGCAACAATCTTAAATGGGTGCTCTATCAATTTTTAAAAATTTCTGTATTATTAAATTGTAAAGATTTAAACAAAGTCATTCAGAGTGGTTTGATGTGAGATGCTCCTTTTCTGAGAAACTTACTCAGTCAGAATTGCTCACAGTGGTGGTGATAGGAACCAGACCTCTGAAGAAGTTAATATGTCTAAAGATTCCCACAAAGAAAGTACAAGTACAAATATGTAGGTGCTGGAGACATTCATGAATGGTTTAAATGAGTTTAGTAATTGTTATTAATTAGGTCATAAAGACCTTAAAGTCATTAACAAGCATTTAAAACATATGTAAATCAAAAGGGCCGTAGTGGCCTGTTGTTTGCCTAATATTGAATGCTTACTCATTTATACTGTTAAACCTCAGACTTTGATCTTTACTGATCTTACTTTGTCTGCTTTATCTATTGTCAGCATTAAACCTGTCAGCTTAATCACATATTCATATTCATCAGATATAACAGCTCACTTACATAAACTAATATTAGACCACTCATAAACCCTTTATAATGGTAGTCTTATTTTAAAGTGGTATTTTTTTTTTTACAGAATTTTCCCTTACCAACATTACACAAAGACTCAGAAGACACGTGTAAGTTCACTGGTCGTTTTAGATTAAATTTAGTAGCTATATTTGCATTGCAGACATCATGACCCCTGACACCTATGGTACCAATGTGAAGAAAAGTTTCTCTACAATTAACCATTTTAAATTAGCTTTATGTCAGCAATAGAATTGTGCAGAAATGTTGAAAAATTGTTTCTAGATTGTCCTAGGAAACATCTTTAATTGAAACCTCTATATTATGTGGTAGTTCTTTACTATCATCACATTTTTGAAAATTGTTCTTTAGAGTAGTTTTTTGCAAGTTCTTTAGAACTAAAGAGGTTCTTTAATGGCATTGTTACAAGTTACCCTTTTTGGCGCACTTTTATCAAATCCCATTCTAAATCCATAGGCATTAATATGGAGTTGGTCCCCCTTTGCAGCTATAACAGCTTCCACTCTTCTGGCTTTCTACAAGGTTTTGGAGTGTGTCTGTCAAAAATTTTTGCCCATTCATTCAGAAGAGCATTTGTGAGGTCAGACACTGACGTTGGACGAGAGGGCCTTGCTCACAATGTATGTTCTAGTTCATCCCAAATTTGTTTGATGGGGTTGAGGTCAGGGCTCTGTGCAGGTCGCTCATATTTTCACACCAAACTCACCCAGCCATACCTTTCTTTGTGCACAGTGGCGCACTCATGCTAGAACAGAAAAAGACCTTCCCCAAACTGTTCCCACAAAGTTAGAAGCATATAACTGTCCAAATGTCTTGGTCTGCTGAAGCATTAAGATTTCCTTTCACTGGGGTCTTCCTCTTCGCAGCTAAGCTGTTGTTGCTTCCCTTTCACAATAATAGCACTTACAGTTGACTGGGGCAGATCTAGCAGGACAGAAATTTCACAGGCTGACTTGTGGCAAAGGTGGCTTCCTATGACAGTGCCCTGTTTAAAGTCTCTGCCAGTGTTTGTCTACAGAGACTGCAAGGCTATATGCTGAATTTTCTATTTGTTAAAAGGGTGTGGCTAAAACATCTGAAACAAATAATTAGGAGGGATGTCCCAATACTTTTGTCCATGTAGTGCATATAGAACCATTTCATGCTTAAATAGTTCTTTGCATGGTGAAATAATTCTTCAGATTGATGGAAATTATATGGGTTATATGTGGTTCTATATAGAACCCTTTTGAAAGTAGTTTTATATAGTACCAAAATAGGCTCTTCTGTTGTTATGATGTCAAGCTTGAAACAATTGAAGAACCCTTTTTGGTGCTGTATAGAACCATAGACAACACATTCTTCTTTTACGTCCAAAGAACCACTTAAGCATGAAATGGTTCTATATAGAACACATGGTTCTAAATAGAACCATTCCCTTTGCTAAAGAACGCTTGAAGAACCCTTTTATTAAGAGTGCACCTTTATTTTTAAGAGTGTACAGAAGGAATGCCCCACAAAGCATGGAATACAAACTTGTGTGTGTGTGTGTGTGTGTTTCTGTGCATGCACGCGTGTGTGTGCGTGTGCGTTCCCTCCGGTAGTTGCCACCCTCCCTGTGCTCCTCTCTCTGACGCCTGCGTGCTGAGTGGATGATGAATGTGTGCTCTGCCAGCCTGCGTATCTCAGGAGGACAGAGCTAAAGGCTGATCTCTGATAGAGGGGCATCAATCTCACCCTGCTCTCACACACCCTGCACCACCACTACCCATAATTACCTGTATGTTAACAACACCTCCCTCCTCGTTAGGGCTGCAGCTAATCCCACCACACGCCTTCCTTAATAAGAAAATATGAGCAGGACAGGCTGAGCTGCCTGTAAAGATGTCCTGACAGCGCAAGGAGACATTAAGAAGCTGTGGGGATGCCAGAGTAAAGGACAAAACACAGCAGACAGATCCTCTTTGTTAAGCACATTCAGGATATTCATGCCCCAAATGGCCCACTGGGATATTTGCATACTGATACACATAAAAAAGTAATCCCTAAAAACTTTGGCTTATTATTCAGTTATTAATATTAAGGCTGGTTGTGCCTCTTAAAATTAAGGTTTTAGGAAGAACCTTTAATTGACTTATCTATGCTCCACATACAAATGAGTCATTCCATGAGACCGGCACCAAATGGACATCATCATCATCTTAAACCGCTTAATCCAGATAGGGTCGTGGTACCAAGTAGACATGCTGAACTGAATTATTTTCATGTCAAAAAATCATAGGTTTTTGTGTTCTATAGTTTTAGTTACAAATTGTTCTTACCGATAACATACACATTTTCCCATCTCATTAACTATTTTTGTGCAAAATAACAATGATAATTAAAGCTCCATCAGACTGAACTTGTGACAGAGGGTGGAATATCAGGCTCAATTGGATGCCACACCGCCCGTCAGGCTTCATCAGGTTTTCATTTGTTTCATGACTCTTCTGTGATTATTGTAAAACCAATCATAAAAACTGTTTTAATTGTCTATTATGTGTGACAAGGCAGACTTGTGTGCACGTGTGTGTATATAGACATACATGTGTGTATATACATATATACATATACATTCATATACATATGTATACATACACACATATACATGTAAACCCATATACACATATTTATATGTATAAATTAACAAGTTGCAAAAAAACATTTACTACGTTAATGATGAACTTCAAATTCATATATTTAAGCTTGAAAAACACTTATTAGCATGTATTAACACTTATTATTACTGTCTCTTATACACATCATCAAATGGTGTGCACTAGTGTGGCACTTTTTATGGAATGTGCCAAATGTATTCTTTTGTGGAAACTGTTGTGGGCTTGAATAAGCTTTCCAGAATGTTCTCCAAAGTCCCATTCAATGTAATTAGAAGACTCATTGTCTGTGTCTAAAAGTTAACAAATGCTGCCACTACTCAGAGAGTATTCTGAGGTAGGAAGGCATCCAGTTATGTCTGAATCTAATGATTGCATAAAATGCTCAATTTTGCCATTTTTTGTAGACAATGTAAATGTGTCCTTCACTCACATTTCACATTTGTCATGATCCTGTGTTTCAACACTGACACAGTCAGGACATAAAAAGTCAGAAAGCAACAGCACAGTGGAGGGGAGTGACCAATTTGTGTGCACATTCAAGTTATCTGTGATTGTTTCAACTCAAGACTTTATTTCTGACAAACCATTTTACTTTTATTTCTAATGAAATGTTCAACTGTGTCAGCTATTTTTATTTCTAATAACTATTTCAGGCTTACAAAGCCTGTTTTATCTTCTTTTAGTATTGGATTTTATTTAGACATTTTAGAATAACAAGCAGGGCAGCTGTTTATTATGTCTGTTTTTTTGTGTTCTGCTGCAAGTGTCTGTTAGCTAATTTAGCTATTATAAGCTAATGTTAAAAGTATGCTAATACTTAGGTAGCCTTGCCAGTGAAATGCTGTTGCTTTGTGAGCATTAGAGCTTCTTTCTCTGGGGACAACGTTTAGTTTATGTAAAAGGCCACATTTTGGTTGTAAAATGTGCAGTCTAGGCTTCTTAAAATACTTTTTTTTTTCTGGGTAAAAAAGTGGCTAATGCTAACACAGCTAATGCTAACAGTTAGCAGTGAGCTGTCAGTCTGTAGGTGACATTGTGACATAAAGATGCCATTGAAGCAGATCAAAAACACTATTCAGTCACAGGTGCCTTTGTTACAACACTGCTTTCTAACCGTACATTCATATTAGAATGCAACAAGTTGAATATACAATTCGGCATGGACTCATGAGACAGCATGGGTGGCAAGACATCAAGGAAGCGGCCCTCAGTTTTGGGCATTAAGGGTGCTGAGGACGTTGCAGCACCCCTAGATTTTAGAATTATTTAACTGCAACTGCTAAAAGTAACAAAAGAGCAATACTTTTAAATATTTTGAGTATAACAAAGACCCATGTGTGCTTTTTGAAGGGTAAAGCTTTTGTTTTGTTTATTGTAATAATCTCCTACTGTGTGCGTGTGTAACTTGACTGTGGCGGACAAACAAGCAGTTTCCGTGCCTCACCAACCTGATTGGTCGATGCTTAGCTCATAAGCATAAGGTCTTCTGGCAAGAAAGAGAGACGACAGCCAGGTGTGCATCAGCAGATGCTCTGTGAGTCATATGTATTAGTCACAGTATTTAGAATAACATCACGGTGTGCATCACCTACACACAGCGCATCACCTACAGGCTGCTAAAAAAACATTCAGCACCCCCAACTTAGTTCACCTTCCTGTGTCCCCTGTTCTGCCTCTGTGAAAGATTATACGTATTATTGATCGCTAATTTTTTTTTTTTTTTTCAGCATTAGCATGGTGGCTATTTCTAACCTGTCTGGTTTTGATTCGCTACCAAAACAGTCCATAGTGTAGCAGTTTAGACTGGAAGCTCAATGTTTTGTTTCCAATCTTATCCCTATTAAATTGAATCAGATTTTTGCCAACCTTCTGTAAATCTTGTCCAACCTTGTATGCAGTTGCTCCACAGGACCCTTTTCATCACCTTTATTTTTGCTATGTGGTGTGAATGAACTAGTAACAACTGAGGAACGTATAGGTTCTAGAGTTTAAGAGGTTAAATAAAGACCCGTTGAGTTTTAGTCTTCCTTTCTTTTTCTCCATGCTGTCAGGGTGGCTGACGTGTTGTGTGAACTATTAAAGTTAACATATGGCCTGGCATATGGACAGGCCCCTCAGAATGATCAAACAAAACGATTCCTAATTGAGCAAGGCAGCAAGTGTGCGCTGTTGCGTGATCGCTTCCGATTGCTCTTGGACCATTTCACCAAGGAGAAGGAGGGAGGCAGCGAGAGAGGGAGCAAGCTTGATGATATGAGCAACATCTTCACTGCAGTGTGTCTCTGTCACGCTCTGAGAATATTGCTGGAATGGGACAGTATTCAGGGACAGACATGTCTGTGTGTGTATGTGAGTAGCAGAAGTGTGTGTGTGGGTGTGTGTGTGTGTGTGTGTCAGTGGCTGATGGATGCCCCCCTCGTTCTGTCAGGCCTGCGCAGAGCTGACAGCAGCAGACTGAAGCTGCCCTCCCAGGATGCACTGTTGCAGTGGGGGGTCGGAGTGGATTGTGAATGTGTTGTCGCAGGCAACCAGCATCTGATCCTCTGAGTCTGAGTCTAACACTCCCCCCATACCCCCACCCCCCGCAGTCAGCTCCCTGCCTACTACTGCCAGCACGCACTTTAGGGAAATCTAAACTTTCAGCCTGAGTCCCAAAAACTCTTATTGAAACAGTGCTGTGTCTCCAATGGGCTGACAGCCACAGGGCCTTGTTTTTAATTCCACCAAATCATCGGCACTGCGGTGTCAACCTGGCACACAGTAAAGTTTTTATAGGTTCCGTCATTCTGTTTGTTTCCTGCTTACCTTGCCTGCAGACTGGCACTTTAAACAATAGCTGTCTCTTGCGTGTCACTAATGTTGTATGTCATCGCTTTTAAAGACAACGCTAAGTTTGACTGCTTTTCAGGGCAACTCTCTGCTTATATCTTTTATGCACGCTAAACATTTGCCATTATAATGATAGCTTAGCACCTAGCAGACACGCCACACAAGATCTAATAAGACTAACAAGGCAGAAAGAGTGGTTTGGAGGCTAAGCTCGCTCTCTTGACATCCACGTCAAACGAGGCGTCTTGGTTTGCCTGAGGCCACAGCCCTGATGTTTGTTTACAGGCACCAGAACACAGGCCGCTCCCAATATCCACTCATACGGAATAATCACATGATCATTATGCTTTCCGCTCTCTACATATCATCCTAGTTAGAAGCTGGAAGTACGTGCGGTTGTTTGAGCAAACATTTCCTTGTCTCAGGCCCACAAGACAGCAGCAAGTGAATGGGCTAGCATAGCATTATCCGGCCTGTCAGATGGCTGGCATTTAGCTATGCCTCTGACTAATGAGATAAAGTGTTGTGGTAGCAGGGAGGCCGTAAATCACCATGTCCTCATCAGTGAAGGGACGTGTGCAGGGCCCAGCCCCAGTCTTCTGCTCTATTAGAGAAGATCTGCTCTCCACTCGCCGGACGGGTTAGCCCGGGCTCTTGTAGCTCAACATAAAAGAATGGAAAAATGTGTTTACTGCTTTCTTAAAGTTCAGGTTCATCACATTAGTTTTGTTGTCATGCAGAAGGACCAGCGAGGCTAGATGCTTAACGTGACTTGCTTCATTACACCTTGAGAGGTTAGCATTGTTTGATGAATTAAAATGCTAATGCAGCAATATAACATAAGAGGTAGTGGGTTATCGTGAATAACATCATGGCTGCAGATCATTAGCCATGATGACATTCACAATAAAACAACCTCAGGTGTTCTGGTTCGGTGTCTTTTGCAAAATGAAGAAAAAAAGAAGCCCTAAACAGTGTATCAAATGTGTATTAACCTTTGTCATTACAGATAAAGCCATAACTGTTCCAAAATCCCTGCAATGGACTGGCGACCTGTCCAGGGTGTATCCTGCCTTCTGCCCAATGACAGCTGGGATAGGCTCCAGCACCCCACCGCAACCCAGAAGGATAAGCGGTTTAGATGATGGATGGATGTTCCAAAATCAGGCTTTTCAGTATTTCACAGCCAGTTTGTAAAGCATCTTGTGTTAAGAATCCAAATTATATTCTCTTCATTTCTGGCTAATTCCAGTTTGTTTAGTTATTCCACTGCAGCACATTATGTGCTACCCCGGGTACAGGAAGGACGCTGGAGGCAGGATTGACAGGTCTGGTAGACATATGAACTTTTTCACTCCCAACAACCAAAACACAAGCAAAACCAAAGTTGGCCACTTTTCAGTCCTTTTCTTCCAACACAAGCTTTTCAGCTCCTCAGTCTCTTCAGCTGCCCATCCCTCTCCTCTTCCCTGTTACCTCTCTGCTCATTTAAAAGTGCTCAGGCTGACGATGCTAGATCACCATCAGCAGGGGGGTGGTGGTGGGTGGGTCATCTGGGCCCGGGGCGACAAGCGCATTTGATATTTGATACTTGGACTCTCCCTGGCTCTGCCCACTTGCACACCTGCAAGTGATCCTTGACTCATTATCTCTCTTTTATGAACCCCTTTGTTTGGTGAAGTGTTTGCGAAAGTCTCTGTGTTGTTAACCTGAGTTTCTGCACCTGTTCCTTTTGTACTGTTTACTGTTTTGACTCTTGGTTTTGTGAACATGGATCTGCCTTTGCTATTGCCCTGTGTTTTGACCCCTACTGGTTGTATGGACTCTAAATATTGGAATGTCCTATATAATAGTGTGCATACAACCTGCCTTTGCCCCTATATTACAGAAGACTTTGCCAATCAAGGCTGCAGTGAGTGGCTTAAAACCCCCAAGCACCATCAAGAATCTCTTCATGCCGCCAGCTTACCCCAGCTTTTACTATGGGGAGCCAGAACTGTGGAGGGACTTCATGGGTGAGTGCAACCACTATTTGGCCCACTTCAATGAGTCGTTCCAGTCTGAGGACGCTAAAGTGGCCTTTGTAGTTCTTTTACTATGAGGACCTGCCTTAGACTGGGCGGCTCACGTGTAGGCCTCACATAGCGAGGTGACTCACTCACGGGAGAAATTCTGGAGTCTCTTCCAGTCTGCCTTTGGCCTGGTGCCGAGAGAGGATTGAGTTGAATTTTTTGGGTGCTATACATTGCTGCAGTCCCTGTGTCACCGAGTAGGCCAGTGGGGACACAGAGGGATGCAGAGACCCTGACGGCAGAGGAGGTTTCCACAGCGCTGCATAGGGCTCCGGAGAGCACCTGCAAGCCAGCGCTGGGTTCCATAGCGCCAGCCAGAGCTCCGGGGTTATACACCAGTGAGACAGCGCAGGATTTCAAGGCTCTGCCCAGTGCTACAGAGAGCACTGGCCTGTTGATGCTTACCCTCAAGACTCCGCCCAGTGCTATAAAGAGTCAAGTGATCCTTGCCCCGCTCTCTTCATTATCTGCTTGTTTTTTGACCCCTGCCTGAGGGACTCTGAGTATTGGATTGGCCCAAATAAAGCCTCTTTGCATTAGCTTTAGTCCCTACATTACACAGTTATTGTGAAAAATGACAGCATTAGTAAAATGCTTCTCAACTAATCAGATTGTGCCATCAAAACTATCTGGATTTTTTCCCAATTTTCTCCCCAATTTATTCTTTGCCAATTCCACCCACTAGCTAGGTCTCCCCTTTCGTACAATTCTACTTAACTGGAAGGGTGAAGGCTAGCACGTGCTTCCTCAGAGACAAGTGAAGTGCCAACACCTCTTTTCAAGCTGCTGCTGAAGCGGCATCATTGGACAGCTCAATATGCTTGGAGGAGAATGCTAACTGCCAATTCTGTTACATCAGCCAAAATATGCTTGTGCTATCTAGCATCACACTGAGCAGTACGGGGAAAGGAAGGGCCATCCTACCGATCCAGAGAGACCGAGACTGATGATGCTTTCTTGGACCCCCAGCCACAGATGGGAATGGGTGTTATTGCTTTTGAAGTCTACATGAGTTTTGCGTATCACATAAAAAGTCAAATGAATAACCCACAAAAATGTTTCAAATATGCATTTTTAATATGGAACAATAGTTCCAAAAGTGGCATGTTGCTGTGCAAAGTAACAGTGTGGCATGCTGTTGTGAAAATGTAGCAATGTTATATTCTTATAATTAAATGGAAAATAAATACCACTAGCATACAAGATAATGCAGTTAGTAACACTTGTAAATTTGTATCAGTGTATAGTTTAGGGCCCAACTACATCAACATCTGCCAAACAACCTGACCTGATATACTCTGGGTAATAACTCAGAAATGGTTTAGGCTTCCACTTTAGAAAAAGATATAATAATTATAATAATAATAAAAATTAATACGAAAATAATAATAATTAATTTTATTTGTAGCATTTTGTTAAAAAAAAACAAGTTTACAAAATGCTTTATAGAGCATCTAGAAAGGTTTGAAATGCAAAGAGATAAGACAGAGACACACACAACACATCCCGTCACTGATAACAACACGAGCAGAGCACTTTTCAGCCAGTCAGATTGTGAGGTCGGAACTAACTGACAGCGGTTTGTAGGCTACAAAGCCTGCATTGTTTGCTCTTTCAAACAAATCTGCTTGGGGCTAATTAAGCATTATCTTTACTAATGTGTGTGAATCCAGTGGAGGCTGCAGAGCTCTGGCTTCTGGCCTTCACTCAGGCCAGCTTTCACAGGGGAACGAGGGCCAAACGGAGTGTGAAGAGAAGGAGAAAAGAGGAGCGGAGGAAGAGAGCATGACTGTCAGACAGGATATGGTTAGTTAGCCAGTGTCTGTACATACAGGGAGGAAGAGCGTGCTCCAAGGCTAAGACGCCATGGTGGGAATGGCCTCTGTGGAGTGGAGCTACAGGGTCCAGGCAGAGATGGATGGCCATGTTTCTACTGAGGGACCAAGCCTCTGTGTCCAAGTCAACCCACTGCCAGCAACATCACTGCCATCAGTTCAGCCCAAAAGGGACAAAATCCCAGCTTGAGTTGTTTTAGAGCAGCATTTTTGAGATTTAGAAGCTGTGGTTGAGGGAAAATAAAATACTTCTGTCAAAAAGGTGAAAAACATATTCTGGTGTTGTCAAGCTCTTGACACTGGACTCATTATACTGTAAAACTTTTTTTTCTTCAATTTTTATATGACCATTTTCAACCTCTTTATTCTGTAGAATTAAATTACTGTGCCTTTAAGACTGCTATGTGTACAGCTTTAGTGTGAAAGGGCGGCGCTAAACTGCATGCAATTGAGTTGTTTTCTGTGACATCACAAAAACTGAGAACCCAAAACAGACAGGCTGTTTTTGCAGCTATGTTTTTAAATATGTACTCTATAAACTTGGGAGTGAACGGTACATTTTAAAACTTGAACAGTGTTTACGTACTACGTCAACCTCTTTATTTTAAAAAAGATGAGGAAAACTCCATGATACGTTCAGATACACTATACTGGCAAAAGTATTTGCTCGTCTGTCCTCACACGCATATGAACTTGAGTGACATCGCATTCTTAATCCATAGGGTTTAGTATGATGTCGGCCCACCCTTTGCTGCTATAACAGCTTCAAGGCTTTCCACAAGGTTTAGGAGTGTGTTTATGGGAATTTTTGACCATTCTTTCAGAAGCGCATTTGTGAGGTCAGACACTGATGTTGGACGAGAAGGCCTGGCTCGCAGTCTCCACCCTAATTCATCCCAAAGGTGTTCTGTCGGCTTGAGGTCAGGACTCTGTGCAGGCCAGTCAAGTTCTTCCACACCAAACTTGCTCATCCATGTCCTTATGGGCCTTGCTTTGTGCACTGGTGCGCAGTCATGTTGGAACAGGAAGGAGCCATCCCCAAACTGCTCCCACAAAGTTGGGAAATTGTCCAAAATCTCTTGGTCTGCTGAAGCATTAAGAGTTCCTTTCACTGGAACTAAGGGGCCGAGCCCAACTCCTGAAAAACAACCCCACACCATAATCCTCCCTCCACCAAACTTTACACTTGGCACAATGCAGTCAGACAAGTACTGTTCTCCTGGCAACCGCCAAACCCAGACTCGTCCATTGGATTGCCAGACAGAGAAGCGTGATTCGTCACTCCAGAGAACACGTCTCCACTACTCTAGAGTCCAGTGGCGGTGCTGTACACCACTGCATTCGATGCTTTGCATTGCGCTTAGTGATGTAAGGCTTGGATGCAGCTGCTCGGCGATGGAAACCCATTCCATGAAGCTCTCTATGATGGTCTTGAGCTAATCTGAAGGCCACATGAAGTTTGGAGGTCTGTAGCGATTGTCTCTGCAGAAAGTTGGTGACCTCTGCGGGCTATGCGCCTCAGCATCCACTGACCCCGCTCTGTCATTTTACGTGGCCTACCACTTCGTGGCTGAGTTACTGTCATTCCCAATCATTTCCACTTTGTTATAATACCACTGACAGTTGACTGTGGAATATTTAGTAGCAAGGAAATTTCACAACTGGACTTGTTGCACAGGTGGCATCCTATCACACGGTACCACGCTGGAATTCACTGAGCTCCTGAGAGCGACCCATTCTTTCACAAATGTTTGTAGAAGCAGTCTGCAGGCCTAGGTGCTTGGTTTTTTACACCTGTGGCCATGGAAGTGATTGGAACACCTGAATTCAATGATTTGGATGGGTGAGTGAATACTTTTGGCTATATAGTGTATCTGTGACATGTGTCCTTTAATTAGACATTTTACATTATGTGGAGGTTCTTTAAACTTTGAAAGGTTCTTTACGGCCACACATCTCATTTACAAAAATAATTGTTCCAAACCCACCCCCCTCCATTTTTTAAACCATGGGTGAGACCATAGATTTTTTAATGCAGAGTGCAGTTTGGAAAACAAGTCAAAGAAAAAAAAAAATAGGTATAGTTTGTCAAACACATGGAACTGTGGCATTAAATCACACCTTCAGGTTCAGTCTGAGTCAAAAACTCATGCAATGTTAAATGGAATCTTCAAAGATTATTTACAGGTTAACCAATGTTTGATAAGAAAACAAACTGGGAAGTATTTTTTATTGTTTATATTAAGTCTAACTCTAATGAGATAATAGGACAATGGTGAATGCTTCTTCACAATGTCAAAATGACAAGCCAATACAGATAACATAGCCCTGTGCACGCACACCCACTGTCACTCCACTGCCGTAGCCACTTTTCCCTCAGCTTGACAGCTCATGCAATAAACATTTAGCAAACAACCCGTCATCTACAACTCAGCTAGCAGGCAGAGAAAAATTCCTGAGTGAGGATTTTGCGTGTCACATTTTCCCACTCTCATCCCATAGGTCAGAAAGAGAGAGAGAAAGAAGGAGAGATGGTGATGTTGTTTTCCCCTAAACATCCATTTAAAAAGCTCTGGCTCTTCTCCCAGCCTATCTCTCAAACAGCATTAATGGCCCATCTTTCTCTTTTATTGTTTTCCAGGAAACTCCTCAGGGACGTTTTGCACCTTGCATCAGCAGACATTCCTCAGTCTGCGCACCACCCCAAAACAATAACTCACACAAATTAGCATATCAAGAGAACACCACAGAGCCAGGAAATTTAGGTCATGTTTCATGGGACTTCACCCATTTGCCGGTCCATGCTCCTCTAAGTTCCACCACTACCTGGTTCTCGCTGCTTAGGTTAAACCTTATCCTGAGCGACGCATGTAAAGTACAATAATATCCTCCCTCTTCCCACATCTTCTCTCTAAAGTGGCTGCGTTCATTATTTTCTAGGTATGGAGAATATTTAACTGTTAAGTCTACATTATTCACCATCTCAGCAGGTTGATTCTGATAATGACCCTGCTTGCACATAGATCACGCTGACTCACCTCAGATGAAAGCGTCAGCTGTGAGCGTTGGTGTTGCACGGTTACTCACTGATGTTGAAATAAGCCCGTCCTGCACTCCGTAAGAGGTCAGATCAGAAGTGTGTTGGTGTAGCTTGTTAGTGTTCACTTCAGACAATAGAAAAAGTGAACAAGCCTAGCTGCCATCTTACCTTTAACCCGTCTCCTCTCTCTGATTGACAGGTGTACTAAAAACACCCGGTGCATGACCTTGAATGGTGTTCTGAGATGGATCTGAGGCTTTAATGATCTGAGGTTAGTGGGTTAGAACACCAAAGGTGCCTTTCTTTAAAAACTTGCCAGACAAGGCCACGTTTATGGGAAAATCTTGCAACGTAAACTTTCCTCCTTGTTTTTCACTTTTTCCCCATCAAACTTTGTTAAAACATTTGCTGGCTATGCAATTATCCCTTGACCAGTGCAACACAAAGAGTGACTGAAGTGTCTTTTGTCTTGAATTAAGCAGCTAATTATAAACTGAACAAGCATATTAAATGACGTGGGTCACTAGGAAAGGCCAGTCCAAGTAATTACAGCAGGCAAAATACGCGCCAATGAAGGGAGAAAAAAAAAGAGAAAAAAAAAAGGAAAAAACCTCCAGCTCACCCAGGCTTTAAAGCATTTTGTGTCCTTCATTTTTGGAGTGGATTTCTGTTGCCTGGGAGAAACATATGTTGATATGAGAAGAGCTTTAATTTTTCACGTGTCCTAGTTTCTGGTGGTCCCCGGGGAGAACAGACTCACTGAACACAGGCAGGGCTCAGGATTGATGTCTGTCCAAAAGTGCGAACACATTGGAGATGGACAGATGACCTGTGGAGTGATGCTAACCCTTTGGCTGCAGCCCTGACAGGCCTGCACAAATAAAGCTCCATTTACAGTAGTGCTGCAGTGTGAATTTGGTAATCATTCCCATTGTTACTCTGCATTAGCTGTTCATTCTCAGTCTTTTGCCTCCAAGAATTGGTCTGTCTCTCTCTCTCTCTCTCTCTCTCCCTCTCTCTCACTCACTTACCAGCTAGGTTAATTAAGTGAGTAATTCTGCTTGGAGCTCCTCTGGGTTTTGAAAGCAGCAAGGGGAAATTGACTCCAGCCCTTTATTTCAAGAGATCTGGCGTGAGAGCAAATGCATCAATAACAGCTTCCAGCCACTCTGTGTGAAGCTCTTTTACATCCCACAAAAAGAACAGGATTGCGGGCCATAATGACCTCAGAACGTCAGCATGTATGGCTTTTGAAGGATTTTCTGTAGCTAGAAGCAATTTTGTGTTCTATACTGCTGTACACTACCTATAAATCATGGAAATACTTTACAGATGTACATAAAACACTTTACAAATGAAACCCCAAAGCAAATGTATTATCATTTCTCAATGGGCTGTTCAAGGGCTGTTGAGTCTAACTAAGCGTGTACCTTTTTAATCTAAAGACATTTAGATCTAAAGAGGATCCTTAAACATCAATGAAATTGGTTTCTGAGACAAGGGAAGTTGATGCCTATGTGCAAAATTAAGATTTTAAATTTAAAAAAAATGCTGGTTTTGAGTAACAGCAAGGTCTCAACATGTGGGTATCACATCTCAGGTGGCTCCCTATAAAAGTGCTGTAGTGCATGCAAAGCTGCATTAAGGCATGGGGGGGGGGTCCTTTTCAAAAGAATCTAAACTAGAAAATATTTTGATATGTTTTAACACTTTTTGGTCACTGTAAAATTCCATACATGTGATTTCATAGATTTGATGTTTTCAGTATTATGTTAAAATGTGGAAACTAGTAAGAATAAGGAAAACACGTATGTGTAATGTGTGTCCAAACCTTTGACTGGTTATATAGATATCTAATTTATCTTAAATTTTATATATATATATATATATATATATATATATATATATATATATATATATATATATATATATATATGTAATTCGTATTTACTTTAATGCTATAAACTGTTTTTACAGGCAAGCATATATATCTTCTCTCAACAAAATGTCTAATGTCTAAAGTGGTAACTTTATGGGAGAAGAAAAAAACATCTTTAACTTTCAGTGTAACTCATTCCAGTCAAAGATTATTTCTATTGGTGTGTTCCTCATGAAATGCTCTCACAATGTAAAGGGTAGCTAATGGTTTTAAGTAGAGTGAAAAACTAAATATATACACACATTATGTAAGATTATGTAAGGGTGTTGCAGCCTGTCCCAGTGCTCGCTGGGCGAAAGGCAGGAAACACCCTGGACAGGTCACCAGTCCATCACAGGGCAGACACACAGACATACACATTAACACAATCACACCTAGGGGCAATTTATCATCTCCAGTTCACCTGACTGCATATCTTTGGATTGTGGGAGGAAACTGGAGCACCTGGAAGAAATGGGGAGAACATGCAGTCTGCACACATAAAGGATCCTGGTCACCCAGCTGGGGAATTGAACCCAGGCCCTTGCTGTGAGTGCTGAAAAACTAAATAATACAACAATAATAAATCTGGGGAAAAATGTTACAAGGTTGTGAAATGACAGTGACAATATTGTCTGTGAATTTTGGAAAATGACTGGAGTAATTAGTCTCTGTGGTTAAGTGCCATGTCATAACAGTTTTCCTGGCTCTGAGGGAGGGCAGGGCAGACCCCTGCAGATGCTGCTCTGATCCCACGAGAGTGTCCTTCTATCCCATAGTCCAAAGCCTGTGCCCACAACATCGCTCATGCATGTCTAACAGCCACAGAAACATGTGTATTTGGGGCGGTGGGAGTGCTGCCTGAGCTTGATGTATGTGTATGTTCAGTGAATGCTAATATGGTTGAAACTAGAATTAAAAAAAAGTAAAAGTCATGCGCAGAATTGACTCAAATGTGTACATTAATTCAACATGACACAAAATGTTGCATCAACTCTATTTTCTTTGTTTTGCTTACTTTTGGCAGCAACTGTATTGATGCAATATAATTTATTCATGTAGAAATAACACACATTTGAATCAAATCAATTGAATGCACTACTATTTCAGGGTAGTTTAGTATCCACAGTAACATTACTACCAGGAAATCTAATAAAATGTAAAAAATAATACAGTTTTTGTGATGTTTACTCAATTATGCTTCCTGGTCCTGACATATCTTTTAAAGTTTTCAACTTAATATGTTCTCTCACTTTCTATACTTTCATCTACCCTCGTTTCCTTCGTTTGCTGCCCTTACGTTTTGCTTCCCGCCCACCCTCTCTGCCTTTGAGGATGATTTATTATATTCCTAGGCTGATATCAAACATTCATGGGGTTTGTTCTGCAGTCAGAGCAGGAGTTTAGCTCAGAGAGGGCCTTCCTCCGGCAAGCTGAGGGATGACACTGTATCTGATTATTGCTGTTACTGTATTCCAGCCTGAATCACCTCAATCAGCACTACACACACACGCACCCACCCACACCCGGACTGAGGTGAAGCGGAATTGAGGCATTTTAAGTTATGTTCTGCTCACTGCAAGAGCAGTTATATTATTAATGTAATATTAATGCAGCTTTTCCCTACTGTGTTTTTAACTGCTACTGCTGCAGCTGCGTGGGTCATAGCTATAGGATGGTATGAATGCCAGTCACCAAAAAATTATGTTTAAAAAAAATTAAGGTATTCAGACCTTTGAATTATTTACAAAGATCATGTTATGAGCGATTTAATCCCAAAACATTAATTGAGATAGTAATAAGCTAAATAAATATAAAATCATCATTTGTAGGGTACTTTCTATTGGATGGTGTCTGTCCCAAACTCTAAAATTCAACCACTAAATTTCAAGTTGTGAAAATAATAATTACATAGAATGTGAAATATTTAGATTTATCATGAGTTTGCTTTTGAAATAATAATAATAAAAAAGACTGTATTCAAAAAATGCTGTCCCACGTTTTCATGTCACTACCGAAACACAATGTCCATAGACGGAGCCTTATTTTAGCAACACACCTGTATTTTAGAGCAGGAAGTGAGACTCCACCCCTGTCCCTCATGGCCACACCATGATCAGATATGTAGCCAGAATGATCACAGGTCCCGCCAATCAAATGAGGACAGAATGTTTTCTTAATCAGCAGTTTTTAAAATAATACAATTTGATTTGTTTTCTGTGTGTGCTGTCATTGTATTAAGGCCAATCAAATTAGTATGTGCTCCTCTAAGCTCTGCCTTATTTTCCTCATCGCACCAATAACTGCTCAGCGGCCGCTGCTATCCACCATTACCTCACACCTTCAGTTCATTATCAGAGCACTAGTGTTTGAATTTGAAGCTCCACTTGTGGTTAAAATATGTACCTGGGGATGATTCAGTATGTCATTTTATACCCATCTAAAGCCAAAAAAACCCCCAAGACATTAGTGTTGTCAGTTTTCAGTTGGCAGTCATCTCTTTTACTACAAAGTTTGAAATGGGCTTTGTGAAAATGTCAAAGCAAGCATCTAATATTGATGAATGAATCAAATGAATCAAAGTTAAGACATGAATGGACCATAAATGCTTTTTATGCCCACTGTGACAATAAAATTTTGGCTTTGATGATTAGGTTTAGATTTTTAACTTACTGTGATGTTTTGCCCCTGATTTTAGTTATCATTCTTAAAAACTACAAAATTCTGAGACAGAGACGACACGATAAGGTTACACAGAGAAGGTCACAGTCTTTCCTATATAACATTGGTAGGGATACAACTTACACTCTAATGTCAGATTTTCATTGTTTTCCCGTTTCCTTTTATCTCTTTTAGCTTTTAGCAAAGAGTAAAAGCCAGTCTGTGATTTACTCATCTGGTCTTTTGCTCGGTCACTCTGGCTTTTACTCTTCCTCACTCCTTCCAAAAGCATCTCTTCTGCCATAATGTCCATGCTGGAAATACCACGATACTTCTTATAGCTAGCTGGAGCCGTAATTGTTGGTTTGTGACATAGTGCCATAAAGCGTTATGCAGTTCTCGTGAGAGGTCTCCTCTCAAGTTACATAGCTGTAACGGGTTTTGCAATTTTTTATGTTATTATTGCTAGAACCTTATGTGAGGGTGTGGGGTAACCCGGATTTATTTGAAGTCTACAGACCAGGGCAAGAGAGAGAAACGCTCGCACCAAAGATGCTTCAGAAAAGGGAAATTTATTGGCTAAATATCAAACTACTTTGGACTACATTCAATGATAAACAATAGAAAATAAAACCAGAAAACAAAACAAAACAAAGTGATAGTAATGAAAGTCAAAAAGACAAAATAGCTCGAGTAAGTTAGAGTGATTCACGGCTAAATGGTATGAGGCACTGTGGTTTTGGGAAGTCGCTTGGGAGAGCCTCTAGTGAATTAACCTAAGCATGGACAGGAATAACTATATGGCTGGATGTACCTATTAGAAGTTCTCTTATTAAATAAATTGGCGTCAGGGCCCTGACTGCAAATTGATGGAACCAGCTTACGTTGGAGGCTGACTTCAGGAAGGGTCGTCTCAGGACGGACTCGATCGAAGGCTGGAACTCACGCGGTGGTTCCTCTCCTTGCTGGCCGTGGATGCTGCATCTCCGTGCGGGCATGCGCCTTTCCGTCAGTGATTGGGCGGAGGCGTCTCGTGGCCGTCTGACGGTGGAGCTTGGGCAGCCTTTCGATGGTCGATCTGTTCACAGATCAGTGTGTAGACGAACAGGCAAGTTACAAAACAAACAAAGGTTTCGGATCTGAAAATTTAGCGTTCTAATACTTCTGACCTGTCTTTCTGACCAAGGCCGGCACAAACCTAGAAACTTAGCTATCCTCTTGTTGCGAACGCAGGACTCTGAACTGAAGCACTGAAATTTGCGGTGCACTCTGGTTTTGCTCGGCTGGAGGCCCTACCCTTTGGAGGTGGAGCCAGAGTGCTGATAGGTCGTCCTCACCTAAGGTTAACTAGCTACTCATTGTTTCCAACTCTGATTGGTTGTGCATAATTTTAGGAATGCCTTCCCCAGAATCACTGCCTCCTTTGTTTCAGCGAGTTTAAACAAAGAAAAAGAAACATTCCTATATCATCAAGTTGGTTTAACTTTCAAAATCAAGGAATGAACAACTAGGATATTCAGGTATGTTTCTAAGAGAGAGTTTAACCCTTGTTACCTGATACACAACATACGTTAAAAAACACAGGTAATATTTGCCTATAATATCTGAATATGACCCAATGCATGAAGAAATAAAATCGACAATAAAAGGAAAGGAACAAAGGAAGAAAAGAAAAGAAAACCACATTCAGGATACATATTGGTCAATGGTCTAAACTCATAGCAATTAAATGGTTGGGTCTGTCTGTTATACGCTACGTATTTCTAGCACTTAATAGTAGAAAAAGATACAGGTAATATTTAGGTAATATACAACAACAAGATTAATAAAACAAGTAGTATTGCTTACAGATTATATAAATGTTGATAATCAAGCAGACAAAGCAAGAAGTTTCTTGGGTTCCTTATAAGCACATGTCCTTACGGTGGTGATGTGGTAATTCTCATTTTCACCCCTTGGGGGTGCTGTGGGTCCATGCTTGAGATCCCTAGGGAATTTAGAAAGTTGAAATTTGCAGTCCAGATTGTTGTATCAGTTCCGTTCTTGGTATGTCTAGTTTAGTTAAAAAGAGTTCTAACGAATGGTTGCAGTTTGGAGTGGACATATACCTTAGAAATGTACTTTCTGTTACTTAAAGATAAAGTTGTCCACAGGACTTTGGAGGGCCATGTGGCCAATATTCCAGGGAGGTGTTGCCCCCTGGGTCAAGGGAGAGGGGTGCTGGTTCTTGGTTCAATCGTAAATTTGACTGAGTTTGCGGTTGGGAGTGTTAAGTCGACAGAGTTACACTTTCAACTCCAGACTCGCTGGAGCCAAAAGGCCCTTAACTTTGGGTTGTTGATACGTTAGAAACACTCAGCCTGGGGGTAAAGTTTCAGCCAGTGTTCGCTACATAGCGCTATAGCAGGACAGGAGTGGAACTGACAGACACAATTCTATTCTCCCTATTACAAGTCAGTGTACAATGAAAATGATTTTGAAGCTGTTATTTTAAGGCAAAATTGTTAATGTTGCTTTAAATGCTGGAAGCATTTTCTGATAAGGTGATTTAGGCTATCAAAATATCCTATCTACAGTTTTATGCATGGAACTACCAATAAGTATACACTACGGCAATGGCAGTTTATTTGAATAAAAGTAAAGGATAGCATGCTAGCTAGTCAGTCACTGCTGGTCCATGTGTGTTTTAGATCAGTGGGGATGGGACTGGTATCCATAGCAACAGTAAACATTCGTGCAATGCACAATGTAAACGTAGTACACTCGTGTGTCAGAGAGTATAGAAAAACCTTTACTAATTTTATCTGACAAACAAGAACTAAAAGAAAATGACTGACTTGGTGAATAAACTTAACATGATCAATAACAACAGCAGCAGCAGTTTTCATAGTTACACACAGCAACACAGTTAGTGCTGCAAAATTAATGCAGTTCTGTCTTACTTACAAGCTAAGCAATAAGTTGTGCTAAAAGCAGCCCTGTAGTGACGAAATGGAATATTTAATCATTTAGTAAAATGAATTTGATTAAGGTTTTGGTCATTCAAAGCAAAAGGATTTTACTTTCTTTTTCCAAAAAGTGTTTGCAACTCTGATTGTGAACCAGTTCTGTATAATGGTCCATATAAGTACTGTATATATGGTTTTTGCACTGGCTAGACTAAATATATAATATTATTTATAAGTGATTGCCAGCACCACTACTGTTCACTGTTTAGAGTGTAAATGCACTGTAAAAAAAAAATGTCAGTTTAACTTAAAAAAAAACCAAAAAACTTTGTGATAACTAATAAGTAATTTCATTGGTTTAATTCAGTTCGAATAAAAACTTTGATTAACAACATAATGCAATATTTTACATCATCACAATCAAATCAAAATATCAAAGTTATCAAAGTATAAACTAATATAGTATTATTGTCATTGAGTTTTATACTTAAAAATATCATTCAGATTGGTAACTGTCATTTCCTTGGTAATTAGCACTTTTTTGCAAATTCCAATGCAATGTCTTGCCTAGATGACATAAAATATATACTCTCTTATGAAACAGTTCTAAAATCTGATTGGTTGAGCCACATTCAAGGACATTGTAAAATACTCTATAGATGCACACCTAGATCCACAACCGAATTCTGTATTAAAGCACCACGTTATCAAAAGCTATTGTGCTAAAATTTGACCATTTAGACTGTTGTGTTTCTTGGCAACTACAACCCCATTTCCAAAAAGGTTGGGATGCTGTGCAAAATGTAAATTAAAATAAAATGCAATGATGTGCAAATCATTTAAACCCTGTGTTTAATTGCAAATAGTACAAAGACAACAAATCAGATGTTGAAACTGAGAAATTTGATTGTTTTTTGAAAAATATAAGACCATTTTGAATTTGATGCCAGCAACACGTTCCAAAAAAGTTGAGACGGGGGCAGGTTTACCACTGTTTTTCATCACTTCTTCTTTTAACAACACTGTAAGAGTTTGGGAACTGAGGAGATTAACTGCTGTAGTTTTGAAAGTGAGATGTTTTCCCATTTTTGCTTAACATAGGATTTCAACTGCTCAACAGTTCATTTGACAGTACATTTGTCATATCTTTCATTTTATAATGCACCAAATGTTGTCAGTGGTGGCAGGTCTGGACAGCAGGCAGGCCAGTTTAGGGCCCGGACTCTTTTAATACGGAGCAATGCTGTTGTAATACATGCAGAATGTGGTTTGACATTGTCTTGGTGAAATAATCAAGGCCTTCTCTGAAAAACACCTGTCTGGATGGCAGCATATGTTGCCAAAGCATGTATATATCGTTCAGAATTAATGGTGCCTTCACAGATGTGCACGTGACCCATGCCATGTGCACTAATGCAGCCCTATACCATCATGAATACTGGCTTTTGAACTGTGCACTGATAACAAGCTGAGTGTTCTTTAGCCTGGAGGACACAGTGTCTATGATTTCCAAAAAGAATTTCAAATGTTGATTCGTCAGACCACAGGACACTTTTCCACTTTCCCTCAGCCCATTTCAAATGAGCTTGGGCCCAGAGAAGGTGGCAATATTCCTGGATCCTGTTTGTATATTCTTTGCGTTTAAGAGTTTTAATTAGCGTTTGTGGATGCAGCGCCAAACTGTTTTCATAGGGAGTGTTTTTCAGAAGAGCTTTCTGAGCCCTTGCAGTGATTTCCACTACAGAATCATGTCTGGTTTTAATGCAGTGCCGTCTGATGGCCCAAAGATCATGACCAGCAAATACTGGTTTTCAGCCTCGTCCCTTGCATTTAGAGATTTCTCCAGATTCTGTTCTTTGCTATTTTATGTTGAGAAACGTTATTCTTGAATTGTTGCACTATTTGTTTGTGCAGTCTTTCACAGAGTGGTGAACCCCTCTTCATCTTTAGGCTCTTTGGGATGCTTTTTTATACCCAGTCATGTTACTGACCTGTTGCCAATTAACCCCCAGGTGTTTTAAGCATTGCACAACTTTACCAGCCTTTTGTTGCCCCCGTCTCAACTTTTTTGGAACGTGTTGCTGGCATCAAATTCAAAATGGTCTTATATTTTTCAAAAAACAATCAAATTTCTCAGTTTCAACATTTGATATTTTGTCTTTGAGGCATTTTCAATGAAATACAGGGTTTAAATTATTTGCACATCATTGCATTTTGTTTTTATTTACATTTTGCACAGCATCACAAATTTTTTGGAAATGGGGCTTGTGATTAACTACATTTAAATTAATAAACATATTACAGTAAGGGGGGGTTAGACACTCTGCTTCATGTCTAACAACACCCCTTATACACCCCATGCTAAAGTCAATGTAACATACAGAATCTCATGGCTTATTGCTTCATTTTAGACTGTCTTCTTTTTTCAAGCCTGTTCAAGTTCTTTAGATTGGTCAGTCTTCTTTTGTTAGTGGATAGCAATAAAACAGAATACATGATATAGTGGTTAGATGTGTAAGCTTTAAGGTGATCAGCAGCAGCCTTTGATGCTGGAACTGGAAGCCCCTCTGTCAAGGCCCCTCTAGGTTATTTCTACAATGTGTGTCTCTGAAGTCTGGCAGCTCCAATACCCCTTGATAGAAGATCTTTTTAAGGAAAGCTATAAAGCATTATGTGCAGGTGATGAGAATTCCCAAGGCTTCACCCGTAACTGCTCCCAGATATTATCTTTAGCAGGCATCTCCGCAGCATCTGCAGTGTTTCACTGCTGCAGTATCCTCCGTTAATTGAGTCTGTATCTGTGCTATCCACATACAGGCACCATGAGTGCTTGGACTGTAAATTCAGTGGGAAATGTGCCTCTGAGCCTGGGGATATGGAGCAGCATCTTAATCAGAGAAATAAGCACAGGTAAAACCAGACTGGATAACGCTTGAGGAGAAGTCCTTCTGTTTATAAAAGGGAAAGAGACAATGCTGTAGTTCGGTGAGACACTGTTTTACTTATTGATTCAATTTGTTACTCACAATGTCACAAATCTGGCATTTCAACAAGGCTTTTATTGAAAACAATCAAAGTGTACTTATTTATCTGACCAAACAGCTCGGAGAACTTTTTGCAGTATGAGCAAACAATACCGTGTGCAATCATGAGTTAGATTAACAAATCATCTGTCAAAGTGGCATCGACAAAACTCGGTGGGTAGTTTAACACATTTCCATTTCCAGCAGACACATTCATCTTGTGAATGACCAAAGCACTTAGCTTGCAAAACAATATGCAGCTTGGAAAATAATTGTTTTATATTCCCTTCTTTGTTTCAGTGGAACTAGCGATCAGTCTGTGATGTCGTTGACGAATTAGAGCCATTCAGAGGCTGGATCTCTCTCTCTGCTAGACCGCTGCTATTCATCTGAGGCACATGCCAATGAAGCCCACTTAGAAGAATTGCATGCTCTTTGTCACAAATTGAACATACTGCTTTGAAAAGTGTAACTACATTTGCTGATAATGAGGCATGAGGTGTTACTGATTAGTGACAGTGGATATAAGAATACTAAAACCCTCAAGTATGTGATGAAGAAATTCTTAAGGGCTGCCATAGAGAGAAGTCTACTTGGGTTAGCATAAGAGTCCTCCACTGTGAGTATCAACAGTAGGGCACTAATGGGCTCACTTTTAATAGGTTTGACCTTCACTGCAGATATGATATGCAAGGTGTGTAGTGTGTGCTGTATACACACAGACTGGGCTGTCATATTTATTTAATTACAGCCATTTTCCCAGATAGAGTGTGTAGGTGAAGGGTAGAGCATACCCAGTCCACTCTGACTGGACACAATCAACAGAATGCTAAACAGCGTCTTTAGCACACCCCACCTCCCACACACACACACTTTTTTGATACAGTGTCAGGATGTGGAGACATATACCCAGACAACTTAAAAATTAGGTAATCTGACTGACTTTAAAAGTATGAGTTAAATGAACATTATATAATGAGTTGGCAGATGTAAAACTGCTTATATATAAGCAGTTTAGTGACCTCAAAATTTGAAGTCGACCAGGTTTTTTTAAGTTTAAAGGTTGCATTATTTTATACAGCCTTATAGGGACTTCATAGCATAAATACTGAATAACATATTTATAAGGCAATTCTTGACTATGTATGAACAGTTTTTGCCAGGTATCACAAGATAACATAAAATGTTTTATGTTTTAAGCATTGCTGATATATAATGGAATGGAGGCCTTGTTAAGAACATCGTTTATCGTTTATTGTGTTAAAGTACCAAGTTCCAAATAAGACTTTTGAGTGCTCTGTTTTTCATAAATACAGCCAAAGATCTCCTTAATAAAAATTGTTTATTAAAATAATATATAACATATCAAAATAATATTGTGGTAATGCACAATAGTTTTACTTTTGATTCTTAAGTACATTTGAAAGCAAGTACTTTGGTACCTAAGGACTCTTGTACAAATACAGATTGAGGACTTCTACATTTACTGGAGTAGCGTTTTACTAAAGCTGTTTCTTCTTTCACTCAACTACAGAATTTATATACTTTGTCCACCACTGATATTTATATACAAGGAAATGTGCATGAAATGATCACCTGTGTTTAAGGACATCTACATTTTTATCTGCGTTAGAAGTTACATTATGTGGGAACAGTGTCATAATAATGTTGTTAATGAATGTCCATTGCTTTAGTTTAAGGGCCTTTATGTCAATGTAATGTCATTTACTTCGTAAAACATTTTATGTCATCTCTTGCGAATGCTTTGCTGTTCATAAATACTTAAGTATTGCTTTTTTGAATATGTTATTCAATGATCATGCATGTGTCATAAAGACTATATGTAGGTAGTCTTCAAATAAAGTGCTACTGAATTTTGTAAATCTAACCTAACCTTAACCTCGGTAACCAAAAAATGTAAAATCATTTTTAAAACATAAGACATAGAGTTACAGCCTCAATTTCCCGTAGTTTTCCCACAAACTCAGAACATTTCTGTCCTGAAAATGCATGAAAATAGACACACACACACACAGAACCTTTACACATACTCTCTTTTAAACCCAAAAGCCCCAAGTCTTGCCAGAGGTGATCATTTTAAATAATCCACCATCTCTCACTCCCACTCCATCTCTGGACAATTACAATATTTATGAGAGCACGCTATGATAGAAAAGAACCATTTAGTCCACCCCTTCATCTTCTTTCTCTCTTTAGGAGGTTTATTTTAATGAAAATGCAGCAGAAAATCACTCAAGCATTTGTCAGTGTAATTGTGCGACACAATGACATGAATAAATATGAGGGGCCTGCGTTTGTTTAAAGATATCTGCGGCACGTTGGATTATGCATATGTCCTCTTCTTCCCTTTACTTCTGTTTTCCTTTGCTTACAACAATACATCAACATTTAACAGACTGGAAATTAACTGTTCATCACATTGACCTTTTTAAGAAATGATCGAAAGACAGAAAGGTAGTTAATAGGATGCAGAGAACAGCGCTACTGTGTAATACTGATGCTTTTCCATGTGAGTGGCCAAATTGAGTGTGTCTAAGATGGTTATCAGGGATGATTGTGCTGCTGCTTAGCTGCTTATCTAAATCTGGGACACATGTCCACCAGTGTGATATGACTCACTCTGGCCATGTTTAAAGCATGAATCACAGTTACTTTAGCATGCCTCTGCTAGAGCCTGGCTAAATTGCTGAGCATGGCCAAAGTATCGCAGAATGCCACATTAGCAAACAGCAGTGGCTAAAGATATCCTTTAACCCACCAGCAGGCCCCAAAGCTTTATTACACACTTTAACCTAAGAATAGCTCTCAGTTTGTATTCAAGTCCCTGTAGTTACTGAATAATAAGTCTGGGATTTTAAGGGGTGAAAATGCCAACAATGAATCTGAAGTTGAATCTTGATATGCTAATGGACGGTTAGCCCAACTCATTTTTGGCTCAACTTCACAGGGTTTCACAGTGGTGCTCAGCAATGGTGCAGGCAGTGGTGCAGGCAATGGAGAAGAGATTCTTCCATGGTATTAAAAATGTGTTCTTCTTTAGAAAGATGGAATTTAAAGATGCATTGGAATGACCTTTTTAACTTTTTGGATCTGCCTCCCATTCCTGCCCATCAGTACAAAGCTTGTCCCTAGAATTGACAGTGCCCAGCGTCAAGTTCATTTAGAGTTTGCTGGCATTACCAAGGATTGTCATGAGCTCACTTTCTTTTGGTGAAGGCATTGCCTTTCTTTGTTGCTTAGATATAGATGAAAAACGATGACATTATGCTAACATTGCTTTAGGGAAGATCAAAATACTCCTAGAGCCTACAAGCTCATTTTCATAGCTAAAACAGCATCACAAGCTGTTACCAACAAAGTATACACTGGCTATACATGAGCTTATCTCAGGGTGGTTGTTTTTGCTTTCAGAAACTTAATTAAAATATAAGAATCAAGAGAAGACTACAGTACTGCTGTCCCCCAGCAAGTATTCTTTCTACTTGGCAAATTATGATATACCAAACATTTTACTTATTTAGGGAGACTTTTTGCATAATCATGCTCACTAAGTCCTCTTCAAATATTCTTTGTGCTTGATTCATAATGTAAAGTCAGCCATTCAAACAGTTAAATACATATTGCATTTACATACGTGTCCAAGAGGAACATTGCTAATTCTGCTGCCCCTTAATGTAATAATTCTGTCCATCTTGGAAAAGCCTTTCCAGTGTTGTAGCTTGTTTTATGTTTTTGGCAGCACAGCATGTTTTTCCCGACAGTGCTAGAACCTGGCGGTGAAGTCTGCTAATAGGATTCCACCATGTTTTCTTAGCCGGACAGACTGAAATGGTGGTGGATTAATGTAGTGTTGGGGAGTGTCTTATAAAATGACTGTCGAGGTCAGAGTAAACGACATTTGGCGCTCCACCCTGCAGTTTTTCTCAGGCAGGTTTCTCAGGCACATAATACTAGCAAGAAAAATCACTTAATGCACCTTTAAAGACCTTGTTTGCTCTAGTCAATGCCAGCTGAGTAAATCTGGTACAATCATGCAATCATACATTTATACATCTAAATCATATGTCATATTACGGTAACACTTTCCTGTAGGGCTCAGTGTTCATACAGCCATGTAACACCTACATAAACACATCATGACTGTCTTAAACCTACATAAACATTTTAAATGCTTATTCCAGTAAGTGATGTTTGTCATAAACACTGCTTTTGTCAACTTTAACATAGCACCTGTGTCAGGTAACACTGTACACAAAAATTAGGTACCACTTTACAATACTTCACATTATTGTACAAAAATGAGCTTAGTAGTGGTTGTTAATCAGAACAGCCATAACACTTAAATAAAAACGGCAGCAGTGAGCTGTTATATCTGCAGAATATGAATATCTGATGAAGCTAACAGGTTTAATACTGACTGATGGAGAAGACAGAGGAAAAACACTAACCAACAAGATCTTTTTTTAAGGGTGGATGAATGTGGTCTCACTACACTCACAGGTCACTGGTGTGAGTTTTATTTCCATGCTACAACTGCTTATTATTTTTTTTTGAAGGTGTTTATGATCTAATTAATAATCATTAATGAAATCAACTCAAAATTATTAAAAGACAGTAACCTATGACTACCCCCACAGTTTAAAGGGCAGGCTTTTAATTATTAAAAAACTCTTATTATGGAATATTTGACATTCACATAACTAGTTTTACATCTTCAGTACATTGTTTCTAGTCTTTTAGTTGCCTCAGGCTGTATCTAAGTCCACTGCCAGTCAGAGACCCCTGGGCACTGGCCCCACTGGCCCTGTCAGTAATCTGTCTCTGCTAATAAGGCCTGTCTATTTATAGTTGTACACATAATATTGTGGATTTTATCACTATACTTTATCAATACTAAACAGCTTTCACAGTCACTTAGGTATCATCTACAGCTCAGTTTATCATTCTGGCCATTTTTACAGCTTCCTTTAAATTATTTGAATCCTATGAAGTAACAACATGTTAGAATCGTTTTGCGTGTGTATCTGCAACAATTTTCATTATATAATACTGGAAACACTGATTATAGTGTGATTATATGCTTTTGAGTGGTAGTTATGTCACATACAACAGCCCACTTAGTGTCTAAAGGCGTGGTCAAATTGCTCACAAGTCCAAAAAATGATGCCAATTATAGCAAATCAGTCAACAGCTTCAGCAATTATGCTATCCTGGCTCAAGCAACATCAAAGTGTTGGCTGAAGTGTGCGTACTCTGCTTGTTGTCAAAACGAATTGATGGTTCATTGAGGGTTCTTTGTGTTGTGCTGAAGGTTCACAAGTGGGATATCGAGGCTGGGCTGTGCACGCCTCTCACTCATCATTCGTTATGGCTCTGGGCTGTGGCTTTGAAGGCTTATTTAACCATCCTCTCAACTCACTCCCACTTATCACCACAGCACACAGATAGTTATATTTGGTCAGCGTCAGTCTTGAACTTCAAGTTTGTTTTATATGAAGAAATTGGTACAAAGAAAATGTGCATTTATACTAGAAGAACTGTTGTTAGTAGCTGAAAGTCCTGCCTAGTTGCTTTAATTTCATGCAGGCTTCAGCAGGTTTGATTTAAAATGAAAAGGTACAGAATGTCACCTTGTGTTTCTTAAGAAGTATTTCTTACAAAGGAAATACTTAATTGTACTATAAGAATTGATTTAGTTGATATCATCAATCTAACCTTCTACCTGTTTGTTACTTTTCATGTAAACGTCAGTAGGTTTGTTTTAAGATGACAAAGTATGTCACTTTGTATTTCTTTTGATGCATTTCTCACAAAGAAATTGTTAATTGTATTATAAGAATTGATTTATTAAGTAGCATCACTTCCAATCTAAGCTCCTATCAGGTTAGTTTTGATGTATTCTTCAGAAGATTTGAATGAAGAAGAACAGATGGATTTGACACAAAAGAAAAGAATGTCACCTTGTATTTCTGTGTATGTCTGGGTGAACTTTAATCGCTTTCAAATAATAGCACTTTCTGTATTCAGTCCTTGACGTCCCTCGCTGTAAACAAGTGAAAATGGATTGTAGAAAAAGGTTGGCAAAGCATCTGGAGGAAGGCTGTTCGAAGATGCTGCTGTTAGATGAAGTGGAAATATTTATGGCCAAATGCCTACATTTATACTATTCAACTGACCTGTCCGTGCTTAGCGCCAGTGTACATTCTTTAGTTATGAGGTTGAACAGGGTTTATAAAATACAGGCAAAAATCACATTTAACCTAATGAGAAACTGTAGCTATCTTTTTACAGATTTGATACATAATGTTAGGTTTTCAGATTAAAATGCTAGACTAGAGAGCTGGACTATGTTGTTGTAGCTAATGGAAACTACCCTTACTGGGTGCTGGGATACTGGGTTATTTTTCCTACCCAAACACTGAGTTGAGCCTGTTAGGTCTCAACTGAATATTTCTGTGTTTATAGGTTTGGTTTGTTGGCAGACTGGCTTCTTTCTGTTCCTCATCCACTTTACCACAAGATAGCAGAACATGAGGTGCAGCAACAGATATAAAATGTTTGTGACTGCATTTCTACCTACCTGTACAACTACAATTAACCTTAACTTTGGTTTCCTTGTCAGCGTTAGCTTAGCTAGTGAGCTATGTCATGCTGTGTTCTTACCAGGTTTTTACCTGATAAGCTGCTTATGAAATATACATGTAATAAGCAAGAATTGATGGTCTGTTAATAAACATAAGTGTTTATTATGTTAAGGTTTACATATCATTAAATGAAATTCGAAGTTCGTGTTTTTTGGTCTAAAATGTGTTTAAATATGTTTATTATTGTGAATACAGTTGTATGCAAATGTTTGCTCACCCATGGTGAAATTTCATGTTTTGTTGATTTTTTAAGTGAAAATAAATACACATTCCCTACAGACAACACATTTAAATATGTAATTATTATTATTATTAGTTCTTCTTTTTTTTGCAACTTAATGCACAATTTATTTGCAGACATATTGGTTTAACATGTTGGGAAAAAAGTGTGCCATTATTTTTGTGTATATCCAATACGTTAAATTTGGGAAATAAACTGTAATTGTGGATTAAATTGTGCAGAAGTATGTTCTCTGTAGAGGACGTGTTACTTATTTTCACTCAGAAAATCAACAAAACATATAATTTGAGCAGGGGTACCCAAACGTTTGCATACAACTATTATAAATGTTACATTTGCATTACCATATCTTAAATATATATTTAGGAGTGGGCATACCTGTAGTTGTTTGTGTTTCGTTTTCCATGTTACAGGTTCCAGGTTCCGTGTTCAAAATTCTGTGTTCCGACTTCCAAGTTCTGTGTTTCGAATTCTGAGTGCTGTTCCCAACTTTTCAAAAATGCATTTGAAATCACCAGTAAAATCTGAAAAATTGATTGGCTCATTTCCGCGTTCCACATTCTGAGTTCTGTGTTCCTTGTTGTGAGTTCCATGTTCTGAATTTATGTTCTGTGTTCTGAGTTATGAGCTCTGCATTTCATGTTACATTTTATGGTGTTCCATATTCTGAGTTCCATGTTCTAGGATCTGAGTGCTGAGTTTCAAACTCCATACTCCAAATTCTGTGTTCCGAATTCCAAATGCTGTGAATTCTGAGCTTTGTGTTCCCATTTAAAAACACATCACTGTTTGAATCTGACAAACATTGCATAGTTTGTCTACCAGCAAACTAATGTAATGTTCAGAGTTCTGTATTCCAGGTCAGAAATGACAATGAAGAATTTGCGATCATTTTAACTCAGCTACATGACACATAAATCTCTCCTAACAGTCTGGCCTTACATGCAAAATAAATATGATTTTAAATTCTTAATGCCCTCTAACTTTCTGTATTTTGACAAAAACTGTCTTGTGTGCAACAGCTTCTTTTTCAACCGGATGGGATTCTGTAATGGATTTGTGGGCGGAGCATAGATTAGACAATTTACTCAAATGAAAATGCTATGACAGTAGATACTCTGCCACATAGCCAGACACTCTATTCTAGCATCTGTGAATCAACCTCTGAGCTCTGAATCTCACACCATCAATTCACATTGCTTTGCAAATCACGTAACTTTATAAAAGGGTAACGAGGCCTTTACCTCTTTAGCTTTATTTGAGCCCTCACATTATCACATTATTACGATATGGCCCTTTGAGGTCGTAAAATAAACTGTCTGAGTTGTGCTGTGCTGATGGCAGTGTCAGTCACCATCATTCAGGTTTTATTTGGTTTGTTCGGTGTTCTTGTGTAGAGGAGCTGACTGCTGTGACAGGAGGAGGAAATGGATCTCTGTGTGATGTGTGGATATGCCTGACTTTCTGATTGATTTTCTGTGTGAATTTCAAAACTCCATTTTATCTAGCAGGCCTGCCTCGCGACAGTCGGCTTTAAGACAGGCCTGACTGCCCGCAGCCTTGTGGTGATACTGTCCCCGATAGGACATTTGCATAAGAAAATAACCTGGCACAGAGGGGATTAAAAAAAGAATGGAAGAGAACATGCTTTTTGCTTGGTGCATCTTTATCGAACATTTTACTATTATTTGGCAGAACTTCATCCCTTAAAATTCTAAAAATGTTGGATTTCTTTGTTTTTATTTATTTATTTATTTATATTTTTTTCTTATTATTCTGCGCTTTTATCAGAGACTTTTAAAAATCTGGCCCTTCCTGTTTGAGTAGTGAAATGAAAATGTGAGACCATTTTTTAAATGTATTCATTTTTATGTTTTTGGGTTTAAGGTTTTTCTTTATTTAAAAACTAAAGTTATGATAAATCAAAATATTTGAAGATAACTCTTAATCTTTCAACTTCACTTGAAAAGAAATTCAAAGATGTGAAAAAGAAAGAAAAAATGTAAAGTGCCATAGAAGTGATGATTTTTTGTATATTTAGCTTATTACTGTCCCAGTGAATGCCTTGGGTTTCATCATACCATAATCATTGCAAATATCTAAAGTCCAAATGTTATGTATATATGTACATATGTATGTATGTATGTGTCTATGTATGTATGTATGTATGTATGTGTCTATGTATGTATGTACTTATTTGTTTGATTATTTATTGATTTATGCTGTGGAAATACATGAACTGAATTTGTAGAATGGTCCATACAGTACTATACACAAGACTTCATTCATTTAATTTATTTAATTTTTATTTAATTAAATTCAAGTTATACATTTTTCAGCATCAGGTGAAAAACAGAAAACATGCATTTAACAGAAAATTACACAAAAGCCTCAAACACTAAATATAACATCAGTGTTCTTGTCAGTATCAGTGCATCCACACTTCGCCTTTGTCTTCTTTTCAGGAGACTTTCTTTCAGGGATATTTTTCACTCCTCTAAAGTTCATCTTGAAAGTTGGTTGCATTTTCTGCTTTTCAGATCCAAGTAAACCCAAACACATTCAGTGATGTTGAGGTCTTTTGGGTGACCAGTCCATGAAGGATGGTCTCTGACTTTGGGACAGGACTGTATTTATATCAGCTATTCAAACAGTTGTATTCATTCAGGCATTATTTCTTCTTTCTTTATAAGTGTATGAGGAGTAATATATTTTGATCTGAAGTTTGATCATTTCCTTAGAGACATTTTATTTCATTAGACTCTTTTGAGACTCAGGGACACATACAGCACTGTATGTTATGTTGCTTCATTATCATTTAAATTCACAGAGCACATTGCATTTCTCTACTGTATTTGACTAATATGTTACTGAATAGTCTGGCATGAAAAAAGTTTCAGTTGAATGAACTTAATTTTGAAGCTGGCGTGCTGGACATTGTCTAAAAGATTGGATCTTAAAGAGGTAGCCTATAAAATCCTGGGCTCTCAGACTAAATGTACGATTGGTTCATTTCAAATCCCCCCCCATTTAATTTCAGTGGAATAAAATTTCACTTGGCTTTATTACTGTGTGAATTAGACTCCGTTAGCAGTATAGCCCTTAGAGAGCAGAGGTGACCTGAAGCTATTTGCTGTTGCTCTCCAGAGAGGAACACCTTAAAGAGCATTAAAAGCAGGCAGTGAGGCAGTGAACCCTGCAGGACTCGCTATCAGAGGCATTAAAATGCAAGAGAAGCAGCGTATCACTGGACCTCAGAGATAGATAAATCATCTATTAAACAAACAAGTGCTACGCTAGCACTCTGCCTGCATCTCTCTCTCTCCCCCTGTCTCTCTCTTTCGTTCTTGCTCTTTCTCTCTCATACACACACGCACACACACACACGCACGCACTGTGCTGCAAAATATGCCAACCTCAACACACACACCAATTTTTACACGTTAAAAATACAGACGCAGCACCAGATCATATGTATATGCACTATCAAAGTGCTACTGGTGCTACTCTCTCTTTCTTTCTCTCTTCCTGTATCTCTCTCTGTTCTTCTATCTGTCTCTCATTTTTTCCTTATCCCTATTTCTCTCTTATTCTTTTCTCTGTACTTCCCTCTATTTCTCTCTCTCACACCTTTTCTTTTTCTCTCTCCGTCTCTCTTTTCCTCATTTTGGCTACCTCTCTTTCTCCTTTTATCTTCCACTTTTCCTTTCTGTCTATCCCCTCTCTCTCTGTCCTTATGACTTTCTTTCCGTCCCATTCCCTCTCCTTTTTATTCTCTATCTCTTTCTCCTCCTCCTCACCTATCTCTGTCTCTTTCTCCCTCCTTTGTTCCCTCTGTTTCCTTCTGTTCCTCTCTTCTTATCACTATTTCTCTCTCCTCTTCTCCCTCTCTTTTTTCCTCTTTTTTGGTCTTTCTCTGTCTCCTTCCCTCCATCTCCTCCTGTTTTTCTTTCTTTCCTTTCCTCTCTCCCTTTTTTATTTCTCTCTTATATCTTTCTTTCCTTCTCTTCCCCCCTACCCATCGCTCCCTCACTATCCCTCAGTCTCTGTCTCTCTCGCTGTTTTTCTCTGTCTTTCTTTCTGTCTCTCTGACATGCATATGTAATTTCTCTCTCTCTCGGTCTCTCTCTCTCTCTCTCTCGGTCTCTCTCTCTCTCTCGGTCTCTCTCTCTCTCTCTCGGTCTCTCTCTCTCTCTCTCAGAACAGGAGAAATGGGATGAGTCCCTGTAAGCCGGAGCCCCGCTGTGGTTGGCTGTGTCTTTGAAGTGGAGAGCTTGAGGAGGCCTGCTGCTGCTGCTGCTGCTGCTGCTGCCCTGCCTGCATCCTGCACAGACCATCAGGGAACTTTACGGAGCGGGCTGCTGCAAAAACAACATTTTTCAGCAGCCTGGCCCAGCTCAGCAGAAATGAGCCCCTATTGAGATTTTCTCAGGGAAAGTGGCTGATCTAGGCTGCATTATCCATGGACGTGTGCTCTGACAGTTCTAAATGACACAGTATAAGAAACAGAAATGGAGCTTCGCTGGCCGCGCTGCTCTTACTGCAGTTACAGGCTTATTGTGTCGGTTCCTAAAGTGTAAGCATAAAACCTGAAAATGCAAGGAAAGGTCTACAACACAAATAGAGCGCTATGCTGACTGTCAGGAGCCATTGCAACAAACAGGCTGCTTGTAACAATATGTACCTTTACCGTGCTCTCTTTCAGACCAATCCTGAGACAGCTGCTGTGTAGCTGTTTCAGCCTTTAAACCCTTTTAACTCTAACGACCTGTATATGACTACAGTTCCTCACTTCTGTAACTACATAGCTATACTTATTGGCTGTACTTAGTAGTTACTGAATAATTGATGGCAGTTACTTAATAATAAGTTTTAAAACTAATAACTGAATAACATGCCTAGTGTTCAAGGGGTTAAACCATGTAAACCAATGAAAACAATGATTCTCTTTAGTTAAAAAGACTTCCCACCATTTAAGCTGAAAAATCTACAGCATGTCGTACGGTGCTGTTGGGGCTGGACTCCCATCGAGTGCAGTCAATTTGATTTCCTTAGTGCTGAATATTAGCTCTAATTTCACTGACTGAGTGTCTCTTCATGAGAGTGACATAAGCTACTTATGGTTATGAGCTGAGGGCGAGAAAGAGGGAAAGAAATATGGCGGTCATGTTCATCTCTGTTAGATTTTTTTTTAATGCAGTATACTTTACATCAGACTAAATGTCAGATGTGATGGGGCAACATAGAGACATGTTACAGATTCAGTAAACGACTTTAGAATGATTTACCTTAAAAAACAGTACATTGTATTTGTTTGGATAAGATACTGGGTGACCTGTCTCTGAGACAGTGTTAGGAAGCACATGCAGCTTTATGAAGAAAACGGTGTGGCCTTTCTTAGGTACAGTTGTTTCAAAAGTTTGGGTACCCATAGTCAAATTACATTTTGTTGACTGTGAAGTTAAGCACATATCCTTTACAGAGGACACATCTCTGCACATGTTTAATGCACAATTACTGCTGAATTTGATGTATTGGAGAAAAAAGTAAAACATAAAATGTAGCCTGTTTAAAGGTTATGGCACATTTTATACTTTGTTTTTTTCCAATATGTTAAACTCAGCAAAAAAATATAAATTGTGCACTAAAATGTACAGAAAATGTCATATTTACATTCCCTGCACAGGGTGTTTTAACTTAGTGTCACTTAGAATAGGGGTCAGCAACCCAAATGTTAAGTCCTTTTAATAAAAATCAAACCACCTTGGGAGCCACAACATTTTATGTCTATTTTACCATCTTGGCTGTAAATATGTCTCAGTATGTGCTAATGTGCTGGTATAGGCTAAAAATATAATATAAATGAAAACGCAGACTAATTCTGCTTTGCTTTAAGCTTTAGCTCAAATATAGCCGCTTTTCTCTCATCTCTGGCAGGAAACTTTTCTGCAATAGTAGAACAGTTTCTTGTAAAATGTCTCTCAACGTTGGCTTTTTATGAGGCTGAAATCAGCTTCTCATTCACCAGTGTCTTGTTTAAATTTTCCCATTCCACCTTAAATGGTGCCTGAGGCGCCAGAATGTAACTGCTGCACCATTTAAGGTGGAACGAGAAAATTCGAATGAGAAGCTGACTTCAGCTTCACGACTTTTGAGTGTTTCACAGTTTCTTGTTGCAGACTAAACGTATCAGGAAACCAGCTGAGTGCTTATAAATGAAAATAAGTCTGTTTGACTCCACTTTATCAAGGTTTGTTTTAAATCTTTCTCTTTGCTGTTTCGTTAGCTACTAGCTAGGCCAGATTCTTGTCTGCATTGCTATGGTGATCAGTAGTTTGCACACCAATATTCAGGGTTAAAGGTGGGTCAATTATCAATTACAGGCTGCATTAACTCCAGTGTTTAAGACCATTTATTCTTATAACTGTGTTAGAATGATCAGCAGAGCTTTATTTTTCTATTATTTTATATTTACCTAAAAATCTAATTCTGCTGTGGAGCCGCAACAGGGCAGCAAAAGAGCCGAATGTTGCCGGCTCCTGACTCCTGACTCCTGACTCCTGAGAAAATCAACATTACATGACCAGGGTGTTCACCTTTTACATACTATACCAGTCACTGAGATCTGACATGAACTGATTACTCAAAAATGTAAAAAAAAAAAAAAAGATTACCAATAATTTAATAATTTAGTATTACTATAAATCAGAGATTTAAATGATCACTCCTACATTTTCAATGTAGTCTATATCTGCCACATGTGTATCATATAGTTGATTACCATGCACAATAATTTCGATTTGTTTCCTTGTACTTGGTAAAGGAACAGAAAACCATTGAGTGCTGAGGCATCTGCTCATTGGCTTCTATTGTAAGTGTACTTGTAATCAATGTTTTTCCTGAAGCATCTGCCCATTAGCTTCCATTGTAAGTGTGTTCTGAGGCAATGGCTTTTCTGTTCTTTTCTAAGTACAGAGAAATTACTCTCTGTGATAATCGATCATATGCTACAGACAGCGGCAGATAGTTTAGAGTTTAGGCTGAAAAATAGAAAAGTACTGGAGTATTCCTTTAAGAGTCATATCCTCTTATATAACACACACCATGCAGTCTCTGTAACACAGAAATAAACAGGCAAAAACAGACAAATCCCAAAGAGTCAATCAGCAACACCTTGATTCCATTCGCCCCGCAATGCTCTAGCTGAGACAGAGAGAAGAGCATTCGCTGTCTCCGTCTATCTATCTATCTATCTATCTATCTATCTATCTATCTATCTATCTATCTATCTATCTATCTATCTCTTTTCCTCCTTTCTCCCTCCCTCCCCCAAGCACACTAGGGGTAGTTGAGAAAACACAACATCAGGCCAATCACCATTTAGCACCTTCCCTCTTATCTCTCATGCTGTGGCACCAAACAGTCTCTCTTGTTTCCAACAAGCTGCTAAACACCGTCCCAGTGCCCCCGTTGAGAGCCCACCTGAGCAGGCTCCCTGGTTATATGTGGTTGAAAACGACTGGCAGGAGTTTAAGAATGCTCTAGTACGATCAAATAAGCTCAAGGATAATGAGGATAATTAGTAGTGCTGCAAATTGGATTATAACTAATTCTCACTGTATACTCTTCCTTAATGTCTTTCACAAACGCCCTCCAGTGCATATGAATCAAACTGAGTTTATTTTCCTGTCTTATTATGAATCTGTCACAGAAAAGAAGTGAGAAGGCACAAACTAAATCTGGGGGGCTTTGATGGATGTTCAGTAGCTGAGTCACTCTGAAATATGATGTGTTGATCAGAAGAAGAAATAAACTCACACTCATCAGTGTTTAAAAAACTTGCTGAATAAAACATCAAAAGTATGTCTGTAGTTGAAGTCAGTCCTTTGATACATACTTTTAATGTTTTTTTTCTTTTTATCTAGTAAAATGTGCAACATTATTTCTTCCCATGCTAATTATTCATTTTCCAAGTGAACAGACTTTTATTCTGTTTTTATTCTGTATTCTGGCATTTTATTCATTGTTACTGTAAGATACAATGTAATGCAAAACTACTTTATTGCCTGGTTTCTGTTTCAGATACAGTTAAATACATATGAAAAACATATCCACTACATATATCACATCTCATTTTCCACATTGTACAGTACACTAAGTAGCACTAATCCTGTAGCCTGGATCCCCTCACCACAAAGCTTGTTCTCTCCTCCTGGCTTCAGTTTTCACACAGTCCTCATTGAAAAAATGATCTAATGGTTTGATCTTCTCCCCCTCATATTGTACATAATGGTTTATTCCACAAGGCTGGTCATTAATAATGGGCTCGATGAGTCACCTGCAGCTGAGAGTGAACTGGCCCATAAACACCTGGGCCATGAGACGGTCAAAAACCAACCAGTCTTCACTAATATGTAACCATCGCCAGGCTGTAAAAACACATTTCCTCATCTTATTAATTAGGGGAATTAAGGTAAGGGAAATATTTATATAAACGACTCCTCCATCTGTGGTCTTAGTCGATGTCCACACCATTAATCAGACTATTGCTCTTTGTGCAGAGTACAGCACAATGAGATCAGCACCATGGAGAGGGTCTGTGAGACTCAGCGATGCTTCTGGCCCACAGTTAGTGTGCTTTTATAGGGCACTGAAAGTGTCTCTTCACTCCTGAGCTGAAACAAGTACTGCTAATGATTCAGTCTTCAGTCATGTCACATTTGACTTTGCAGCTGATGTCAAATTCAAATGCAGTTATTGAAGTGATTTGGGAAAAATTATTGTAGGGAAAAAATATATACATACAGCACTGTTCCAAAGTCAGAGATCACCCTTGATTTATTTGATTTCCAGTCAAAATGGCATTAAAGAACTAAATTATCCAGAATCTAGGAAAAAAAAAATTATAAAAAAAACATACAGTACTGTACAAAGGTTTTAGGCACCTGATATTTAAAAATGATTAAAAATAAGTATAAATAAAATACGATTTAAAAAACTGAGCAGTGAGCATTTATTCATACAAAGCACTAATAAAGAGTAAATACAAAAATATTAATACAATTAGTGCTGATTTTAGTAGTGACTTTATGTATGTCAATGTGTTTGTTTGACCATTTTGAAAAATCTCCTCATTGGCAGCCTGGTATTATTTGTAGTTGTCATCCAATACCTGGATTGGCTAATCAATCCTTCGCTATGTTAAATCAAGGGTGCTGATGATGGGATTGAACAAATCTATATGATGGCTGAGGGCACTGAGGAGAAATCTGTAACCAAACTTTGTTCTTCAAACTAGCTCTAAAGATAAAAAATAAATTCTTGTTACTTGTTACTGTATTTATGGTTATTTGTATATAATCTAATTATGTAGGGTGAATTTGCAAGCAAATCACACACTAATTACCAAAATAAATGGCTTTAAATAATGTGTGTATTTTTGCACAGTACTATATATTTGACAGAAAATTACCCAGAAGCCTCAACATCTGAACACAATATGAGATTTGTCAGTATTTAGTGTGTCCACACTTTGCCTTTATTACAGCTTCCATTCTTTTCAAAAGACTTACTTTCAGTTTTTCAAAGAAATAAACACCTCCAAAGTTCAGTCTTAGAAGTTGGTTGTATCTTCTGCTTGTCACATTCCAAGTAATCCCAAACACACTCAGTGATGAGGTCTTGACTCTGTGGTGGTCAGTCCATTGTTCCGAGAACACCAGCAGCCTCTTTGGTTGATTTGCAGATTTTCCTTTTCTCTGTAATGGCTCTGTGTCAGCTACACATCCTTTTACATCCATAGTGTTGAGGTGTTTTCTCACAGTGGAAGGATGAACAGAAGCACCTGTGGATTTTTAGATCTGAGGCAAAAGTGGAGCTTGATTTTTTCCTGTCTCTCAAAGATGAAAGCTTTACTGTTTATCCCATGCTGACAGATTTGACGCTCTACTAGTTCTTGTGCGAGTGTTAGGAGTCCCCTTCTCTCTATATTTTTTTTTTTCATTTTTTTAAGCTAAAATGTAAATTATAGATTATAGATTAAAAAAAATAATAATCTGTGAATAAACTATATAGAATAGTACATGGACATAAGTCTGTCATAAACAGCTGAAGTAACAATAGCGCTCTCAGTATGTGGGAGTAACGTCTTAAATACCATTCCCTAAGATGATGCAGAGCTGAGACACACTTGGCTGCTAGGGTCACCATCTCAGCTTTTTCTCTAATTATATAAAGTTATATTGCAAAGAAAGGGAAATGCATTATTTTTTCAAAGAATACAGCTCTAAATATTACTCTGTCTTTTTCTCTTATCATATTTACATACATGCTTTTAGTCAAATCACCAAATGCTCACACTGTAAGTATTTATTCAGTGTGATTTCTATTCCCTTCACCTCCCTGCAGCAAAATCGGTGCACCCTTTTGATACAAGCCTTTTTAAAATTCTGTAGCGTAATCTCACTCTGACTAATATATGTACTTTACTTAAGCATTCTATTTGAGCTCCACGCTGGTCAGCTTCACTTTATACCTCTCATTTCATTTGTATTAGAGCTTATGATGAAAAAAAGGGATGGTTCGCACAGGTGCTTTCATCTGCTACAGGCAAGTCAGAAAGCTGCACCTATCGCTTTTAATTATTCCATTAACATTCGTTTCAGAGGAATATTTGTTCAGATAAGATGGGCAAAAGCTTTGCAGCAGGAGTCTACATTTATTGAGACTGAGAGTGAAATGGTTATTTCATCTAATACAGCGTTTCACATTCAAACTCACGCACTCACACGCTCATTTACGCGGTTTCTTGAATAAGGGCTTTAAATCAGAAACATTTCCCTTGACCTTTTCTTGCCCTGTTTGAGGATGTTTTTCATGTAGCTCGTTAAATGTATTCATTCTTGATCATTTTCTGCAGCAATGCGCTTCAACATTATGACACAATTTGAAAAGGCCAGTTTTGCTGACTGCATTCATTTCAGCTAACTGACCTAATATATTTAGCTACATGTGAAAAAAAAAAACAGTAGAAGAAAAATGACGCTCCTGACTTGGCATGTGTAAGTAGAGAAAAAGAAGGTGAGAGCAGGAGTTCCTCTGCTGCCCCACTCAGGAGACGGCCTGCAACTACAATCTGTTCCATCTCACTCTTTTGGGGAGATGTCTGCGTTTCTCTGGGTATGTGTTTGTTTGTTTGTTTGTTGGTTTGTTTTGTATGATCTGAAATAGCTCTTCTAGGTGCTGTTTCCCAAAACCATCATAATACAAAGACTGCTGTAACAAAGACCACAGCAGTCTCTTTTAATGCTTTGCATGGACATATTTTTGTTTTGTGTGTGTGTGTGTGTGTGTGTGTGTGTGTGTGTGTGTGTGTGTGTGTGTGTCTGTCTGTCTGTGAATGTAAACGGCTGCCAACCAATTTAAAATACTTTTAAGTTGACATCATTTATTTGTCACCAGTACACTACAGGCCCAGGTGTACTATACATTTTTCAGTGAGTTTTTGTAGTTTTCTGGTGTTTGTAGTGAATCTGTCCTCAGAATTGTTCTTTGTATGTGTGTGAATATGTATATACGTATATATGTATATATATATATATACATATATATATATGAGGGAGTACTTTACATTTTCTTCCATATGCAACAGCATGAAAGACTGCAGTCTACAACGTGCACACAAAATCAATCAATAAATCTGTAATCAATACACTGTCATTGGTCCCTGATGACTATAATCATCCAGAAGTGAACACCAAAAATATGTGTAAGTTCATTTACCATTTATTATAATTGTTTCATTATTTTATGCTGTTGCCACATGGCAACACTTTGATTTCAGAAGTTTATAGAAAACCTGTGGCATCTAAACTTGTTTTATTCATGTAAAAAAGAAACTCAAACCTCATCGATTGTATTTAAATTTTTTCTTAATGTTGTTTTGTGTAAATGTTAAATCGAACGCACATTTTTAGAGCACTACAGACGGTAGTGCTTCCGTCTTACCTTGTGGTATGTATGTGAAAAAAAGCACATTTTACAACAGTAAGGCATTTGATCAGAAAAAAAGCGTACTGTTTTACACATTAAGCCTTTGGTTTCTTAAAAGAAAAGAAAAAGTATGACTTTTTTATTGTAATTTGGCAAAAATTATTATAAAAGCATTGTTGCCATATGGCAACACCATGCAGTAAAGGGCTAACATTAGCCTCATCTTAACACTTTGTACACATGGTAGCATTGTATACATTGGGTTTCATAATAATGTATAGTCATTTCATAATTATATTCCATTATAAATAGAAAAGTGTTGTTTAAAATTGAAACTATTGATTATGTACAACTGATTATGCAGTGATATGGTAGAGATGATTGTTATAATTGTTAAATTGAGACCACACCTAGTGAGAGACACTGAGCTGTTGCCTGGGAATTATTTCCCCTAAAATACCACTTTACTATGACTTACATTCTGAGCTGATTGAATACTTATATTTATTGATAGCTGGATCTTAATATGATTTCATGCTCATGCATATGAAAATGTTTTAAAAGTGCCTAAGCTAGTGGATAAAATCTAAATACATTGGCACTGAATCTTTAATAGCTTGTCTCTATGCATAAAAAACAGAATCTTATTTCTTCTCCACTGTCTAAAAAGGGCATGGGTTTGTCTTATTGTGAGTGTGTGTGTATATGTGTGATTGTGTTTGTGTGTGTATACACACTCAAATCCCCATGTGATTATAAATCAACTGTGTGCCAGGCAGCACTGTGTGATTCTGATGCTGCAGCAGAAATGAGTCTCCCTCCTGCTCCCACTCTGACAGTGAGTTTGCTACAAGTTATCTGGAATGTCGGGGAAATTAGCATTGAAATGATTCTGCTGACAGCCTCGCACTATCTACGGCAGCTGCACACAAAACAGACTGCATGAATCCTAATGGCCTGCCAAGAGAATCTCCCAGCAGCCCATGAATGAGTGCAGAAATCATATGCATACACAGACATATTGGCGAGATTGAATTCACCATGAAGTTGGTTTTGATGAGTTGGGTTTATACAGGGGATAATATGAAACACCCACATCTACCCATGCATGCACACCCACCCCCATCCTGCACCCCTCCCCCCAAAAACTCACAAACTCACACACACACACAGTTGAGGGGAGGAAGCCTTTTTACGGCAACATTAAAAAGGTAAAAAGGCAAAGATACATTTCGGTTTCAAACATGCAGTGAGGAGTATTTTGTTTACAATATCTTAAAAATAAAAGGAGTTCTTTGCAGCAGAGAAGGATCACTTTTGGTTCCCTGAAGAACCTTTCAGTGGATGATTCTTTCAGAAAAGAAAAAAAACATAAACATTTTCAAAGTTTAAAGAGTGTAAAGATCATATTTAAAAGGTCCAAGTAAAAAAGAAATCACCTTTTTTTTTAAACAAACAGTAAAAGTGTGTTTTTCCAATAATGGAAAAAAATGACGGCCTTTCTGCTGTAATTTACTAGTTCTACTAGTTATTCTGACATGCAGTACTTTACCATAAACATAACAGCTGCAACCATTAAAACAAATGCAATGTCTGAAATAAAGCTGATCATTTGTTTTTGTGAATCTACATGCTATTTCTGTACATTAACAACGGCGATGTTAAAATATAGTAAATACATACGGCTTATTTACATGCAGGCTGAGACACACTTTATAACTTCAGTGTCAATTGGCAGGTCTAAACCTCCGGAGAGAGTTTTTGTTACATTAAAAAAACTATTCAAAATGGGTTGTTTTTAGCAGTTTAATTTCCATATATGATCTGTATGAGTTGAGGATGGAAACTTAATATGCATGCAACAATATAGACCTCTGAAGTCAGTCATGTTAATATTCTATAGTTGGTGTCACACCCTTATTAGGAACTATGTCAAGCTTGTAACAACAGTAGAACCCTTTTCAAAATAGTTTCAAAATAGAACCATCTACAGCATATTCTCCATTAATCTGAAGAACTATTTCACCATGAAAAGAACCCTTCAATCATGCAAAGGTTTTGTTTAGTAAAGAACCCTTAAAGAACCCCCCCCCCACACACACACACACACACGTACACACACACACACATTTTCTAAACTGCTTATCCTCCTGGGTTGTGGCAGGGTGCTGGAGCCTATCCCAGCATTCATTGAGTGGAAGGCAGGAAACACCCTGGACAGGTCGCCAGTCCATCACAGCGCAGGCACGGGGAGAACATGTAAACTACCCTTAAAGAACCATCCTTTTTAAATGTGTAGAGTTTAATAGCAGGCTTACTTTCATGCAATATCATTTCAATGCACAAGAGTAGTAGCTTACTTGTAGCATGTATGCAGAATTACTTAAATTTCGACTGCTAAATGACCTCTAAATGACTGCTAAATTTGGATCTGAACCATTTTATTTGCCACAGGGCACAACAGTGTCAATATTCAAAAACACCATTCATTTCTCCCATAGAGAAATCTGGTTAGACCCAGAGTTCCTAATATGGGCATGACACTGACTACAGAATGACACAACATGCATCATATAGGCCCTTTAAAAGTGTAAATAAAAGTTCAAAAATGTATATAGCCTAAAGGTGGTTGGTGATAAAACAAAAAGCTCAGAATTTCATGAGAAAATTAAATGCCTCCCATCTCTAACGTCTTAAAATCCATTCTAAAAGCATATACTGAATCCCATTAAATGAAACAAGGATTTTCTTGTTTCCCTGTACAGCAGCTCACTTGTTTTGCCACTGCTGTGATAAGCCTTTTGAGTAGTGATGTGACAGCAATATGTGCACAGCTATAGACACACTGCAGAGCTGCTAATTGTTCCAACATAGGGAAAAAAGTCTTGTCCTTTTGAATTGTATTAAAGCTGGTTAGACTTTAATTCTGCGTGTTGTGCGTGGGGGCCAGGCCCTTTTGTCGGATTTGCAGTGACAGTAAAATTGTAAAACGCTCAGCGCAGTAAAATTGAATTGAGTCGTATAAAAAGCCCATTATGCTGGTTTGAACGTTCATTTGTATGAATGCCCAGGGCTGCCAAACAAATGCATGAAGAAGTCTTTATGTAAACATTTCCATTATTCAGACTATCACCCACAGTTTGGCCGTCATTAACTCAACAAAGCTAAAATTGAAAGAGCTTCTCTCTCTGCCTCCCTTCTCCCTCTCTCTCCCTCTCTCTCTCTCTCTTTCTCTCTCTCTCTCTCTCTCTTACTCTCTCTCTCTCTGTTTCTCCCTCTCTGTCTCTCTCTTTCTTTCTCTCTCTCTCTCTTCAGTTAAAGAGAGCATTTTATAATGTTAGTCTTCTAGCTTTATTATTTAAATTTAAGCATATAAAATACCACATGACTGCTATTTATCTAAAAGAGAAGATTGTAGATTCCTTCTAAGTGTTAGAAATGAAGTCAAAGTACATTAATAATAATTTAAAACACATTTGATTGATGAATAATCTGTAAAGGCCTCAAAATGAGTTACACTCAGAAAACACTGAACTAGCCCTTTAAGTTATCATGTTCACTCATCAGGGAGTGCATTTTCTTGGACCAGCTTTTGCTGATTTCTGCTGTCTCAGCATCTCTGGCTTTCACGGGCAGTTAGCAGTGGGAACGCTATTACTGCCTCTTAATTCCCTCGCTTAATGTAAGGAGAACAGCTAAATGAAAATGAAACATCATTTTCCCCCCGTGGTGCAATTACAGCTGTATGAAAGAAACACAAATGTAGGCCGTGGTGATGAATGATCTTCTCCATGCTGGAGAACATGTTATTGAGTTTGGGGGCAACGTTGTAAAGATCCCCGTTATAGGATATTACACAATCTAGAAACATTAAAAAGCCAGTGATTTCTTCACTACTTTCAAAGCCTGCTGAGCACTCAGTCGCATGCTGTTGCCAAACTGTGCAACAGCTGGCAGACTACCAAACGCTCTGGGAGGAAGGAAAGTTTGAAAGTAGCTTTGAAGATGATTCCTTCTGAGTGTACAGTGCAGGACTCTCACTCTGTCTGAAATTTCAGCTCCAAGGACTTTTCAAGGACCTTCTACGCAGTAACACCTAGAAATCCAGCCTAAATCTTTAAAGTCTCTGAAATCCGCATATACAAGAAATCCAAGCTAAATCTCTCAAAGCTTTAAAATTCAGCACATACCGTTTTAACACGTGTACAAAATGCGAAGAAGATGCTGATTCTGAAAAGCATTTTAAGAAATTACATCAAAATTAGGACTATGAACGTGAACTTTTTTCATGAGCATTTTATGTTTAGGCATCTTCATGTAATTCTACTCCTAGTATGTTTTAAGAAAAATTTGGTCATCATTTAAATGAAATTTAACTGAAATTTAAAAGTTTTTTTTTCCTCTCATCGCCTGCTGAAGTCCGCTGCTGCTACATAATCCCCTCTGCAGAACTACTGCCTGTCTTATGAACTCAGCAAAAGTGAGACATTTTTCAGCAGGGGACCCACATAAAAGCTACATACTCAGATATTTTGTGTTTTTGTGAGTTGTCCCAAGCCTCCTGAACGTAAGTGTGTTAAAATTTTTGAATATAGTTTTTGGTTAGATATTATAAACCTTGGAACAGTGAGGCACAAGTTTTCACTTTATCGGTTGGTTTTTTAAATACAAATCCTCCCACTTTTGCCACACAAACACACATTATCCTTCTGGGTTGTGCTGGAGCCTATCCCAGCTGTCATTGGGTAGAAGACAGGATACACCCTGGACAGGTCACCAGTTTGTCGCAGGGCAGACAGATAGACATATACATTCACACACACACTCACACCTAGGGACAATTTAGTATGTCCAATCAGCCTGACTGCATGTCTTTGGACTGTAGGAGGAAATCCACGTAGGCACGGGGAGAACATGCAAACTCCACACAGAAAGAACCCTGGTCGCCCAGCTGGGAATCGAACCCAGGCCCTTCTTCACTTTATCACAAATTTAAAACAAATTAGTAAATACTTTCCATAAACAATTCACCATATCTAGTAAAAAAATCTTGCAAAATTACTGTAAAATTAGAAGCTGCATGATTTTAAGTGAATGACATGTATGTAACATCATGTCATGAAATGCACAACACAAATGCAAAGCTTATTACTCATGAACATGTCCACTACTGAGGAGACTTTCAGTTCAATCATACATTAAAAGAGCTCAATAACGGTTTTGTTAAAATTGAATGAAGAGTTGGTTCTTTTGCTTCGTATGCCAAGCCTGAAGTAGGAGACCTGGGTGTGATCTTAGACTCTGAGCTCTGTTTTATGCCGCATGTAAACACAGTCTCCAAAATAGCTTTTTATCATTTGAGAAATATCACTAAAATTCGGCCTTTTCTATTTCAGAGTGATGCAGAGAAACTTGTTCATGCATTTGTTACAAGCGGAGTTGATTACTGTAATGCTCTTCTTACTGGGCTCTCTAAGAAAACAATACACCCTCTACAACTCATACAAAATGTGGCAGCATGCATCCTAACAAAAAAAAGAGATCACATCACTCTCGTTTTAAAAGAACTGCACTGGCTACCTGTATCTTTCAGGATAGATTTTAAAGTTCTGGTACTAGTTTTTAAGGCTCTAAATGACCTTCAAGCTCCCACTTACATCACAGAGTGTCTGTCTGATTATGTTCCAGCATGTGATCTTTCATCTGCAGATACTGGCCTTCTCCAAACTCCTTCTGTAAAATACAGAAAACATGGAGAGACTCTTTCAGTTATTATGCTTCTAAACTGTGGAATTTACTTCTACCTTTTATTAGATAATCAGGCTCAGTGCTCATTTTTAAGAAACGTCTAAAATGTTTCTCTTTAACTTGGCATTTAATTAAAACTCTACATCTCAAGGTATTTATTATTTGATCTGTGACATTTTCTTATATGATTCTCCATTAATACTCATAATTTCTTCTGTTACTGTTAAGCTTTATCTCCTGTCTGTAAAGCACTTTGAGCTGCCACTGGCATGAAAAGTGCTTTACACATGATATTATTATTACTATTATTATTATTATTATTATTGTGTACAATTACACATTTCCACCAGAGAGGTCTCCGAATCCCAAAATCTTACATGGTGTAGCTTTAAAACTGTCTGATCACATTAATAGGACAATGCTCATGCTTCTGCAGAAGCTGTTTGTTGAGTTCCTCTTTGGAGTTGCCACACACCATGAGCTAATTTTGAAATAGTTTATAAATAAGCACTGATTATACTTCCTTTGGTAACACTTTATAATAAGGGTACATGAACTGGCAGTAATTAAGGCATTTACTAATGAATAACTAATCAGAAAGTAATGAGTCATTAATCAGGAACAAATGAATAAGTCATATATTAACAACCACAAGACTAAATTACTAACGCATGTACTAATGAATGAAGATGAAGGTAATAAAGGCTTTTGTTCAGTGACTGAATTTATTAGGAATTCATGTGTTAATTAATGTTGTCACAAGATCCCCCTGAGACACAGTGCTCTGGAATATTATGCCTATCAAAGTCAACTGTTTTTTTTTATAGCTCCATCCTCTCATCATCTTATCCTTCGTCTTTATCAAGTTGTGTAAGCAGTCCCTGTATTTGCCTGTTTCTATCTGTCAGGTCTTCAGTTTATTGTTTTTGATTTCTTATGTTACCTCATCTGTTTCTACCCACCTAGTGACTGTTTAGTAAAATTAGAATCTTACACTGACATTGTTTTGCAACTAGTCCTCATTTGTGACAGTTGCTATAGTTTTAATTCATCTTTCATGTTAATAATATGACATGTTTTATCTCCTGTATTGATACACAGTGCCTCATGAGGGAATAGTTTAGCCTACAGTTACCACTGAACTCAGAAATTAGTTGATTATTGGAGTGTCTTTCTCTTGGGGTCATAAGAATCCTTAATTGTATGCACATTTTTGTGCTTTCCCAGATCTAGTACACCTGATTGAACTCAACTGCTAATTTACAAGCTCCTGTTTTACTGGTTGAGGTGTGTCAGAGTGAGAAAAATACAAAACTATGCAGTGTCAATTCTCAATTCACTATAAAGAAAGCAGTGATTACTGATAACTCATGATGAATTCATAATGTTTGTGCCCCCTAAAGTAAAGTGATGAACCAGTCACACTTTATTACTGATTAAAAGCTAATAAAATAGCAGGGGCACGAACATACATACTAGCACTCACAACACTCAGACAACAATACCACATGTAAATATTATATTTGCGATGCAAATTACGTATATAATACAGTATGCATATGCATAACTCACCTTTAAAAGTAAGAAAAATGCGAAATATTGCAAAAAGGCGAAAAGAGAAATATTGATTTTTTTATTATTATTTCAATTATTTTCATTCGCTGCTCTTAAATATTGTACTAGAGATATTCACTCAAGACTCTATGGCCGCTTGACATATAGCATTTAACGCAGTTACTGCCATTTACTGGCGAAGAAAACCAGTAGTTGAAGTGGTACATTGCAAAATGCTGTGTTTCCATTAATAAAACATTTAGATATAGCAAATTTTTAAAAAGAATAATAGATGTATAATGGGAAACACATCTTCATTTTCTGAAGGTTTTTGTATTCCTTATTAAATTTTCACAAAACATTAAAGGCTGTTTGCGGCAAAATCAGAGATACAGTTTCATTCCGAATGTGACAATATACTGCAAAACACTCTCTCTTTGATATTCAAATCCAGCCTTTAAACCTTCAAGGCTTTTTTTCCTCAAATACATGAACTGCCAAGTGTTTTTATGAACTACTGGGGCAAAGACAGTAAGTGCATTTCAATGACTCTTTTGCATTGTGTTATAAACTAATCTAATCTACACTACAGTGCAGCAAACAAAAGGAAGTGCATTGTGCAGTGATTAATTATCTCTGGAAACCACTTTAAACTCCACAAATATTGTATGATCTCTGTTGTAAAATATTTGTCAGCCCTATGGAGCCAGTTTTGATTGTGGAAATGATTCTCATATTTCTGCGGAGCAGAGAGGCCAGCAGATTCTGATTAGGAGAGGTGGAGCTGGGACTCCGGGGCTCGAGAGGGGAAGGTTCTCTCTGCTTGGCTAAACCGCAGATTTATGAAAGGTCCATTGGCAGAGCCGTGCGCAGGTGAGCAGAGGCCGTTACAGTACCACTCCTCCATTACACAGCCATTAGAGTCTGTCTCACACCTAATGAAGTTCAGTATGCTGCACTCATACACAATCAGTGCTCCATATAAAACACCTACAGAGAAACGGCGCTCCACAGAGGAGCACTGCAATACCTGCTCTTATTCCTTTACATGCTCACTGCATGCTTTCTGCACTACAGCGGCTTCAGGAAACATCAAATTTTCAGCATATAGGACAATTCAGAGTTTGTGCTTTCATTCTGACTTACTAAAGGAGGATGATAAATAAATCTACACTGCTTATTGTAAATATAATGACATGACAAGTCATTCAACAAACCTTTTTACAATTGTTTTATTTTAAGTGGTCGTTCTCATAACGTTTTATTGCTCTAATTCAAGGAGAATTCTGCTATGTTTCAAATTTTCTGCAAAATTCAGTGGTTGAGATGTAAACAAAGTCATTCAGAGTGTTGTGATGTAAAATGGTTAATTGTAGACAAACTTACCAACTCAGATGTCTTTACAGTGGTGGTGATAGGAACCAGGAGTTGCAGTGTCTACAACACAGATATATCCATTTTATTTTCTCTCCAGAATTAACAATCTACACTCTCATAAATAAAGGTACTAAACTGTCACTGGGGCAGTACCGCTCTTGTCACTGGGGTGGTACCCTCAAGGGTACATTTAGTCAGGGAACAAAATTGTACCATAATCAATTAAAATTATATTTTCTAAGTTTGTCACTTTTCCACTAGAAAAAAAAAACACAATCAGACCTTAAAACCACTGTTGTATCTTTCAGGTACATTTACATTGTTTGTACCTTGATGAATGAGAAATGTACCTGCACAGACCATTTATTTCTAACAGTGTACACATCTATTGTGAGTTTTTATATGTAATGTCATTATTGAGAAAGTAGCAGGAAATCTGAAAAAGTACACTTTCTTTTGGTACTGTTTTGACTTCCCACATGTACCTCTCCATTTTTTTAAAAAAAGTTTTAGGCCTCTACTAAAACTCAAAGTGTCATGATGCAACATCTCAGGCATCAAAGTATTTGTAACTATTTCGTGTAACCCATGATTCATTTCAAAATGATATGATCTTCATCACATTCCATTCATGTAAATCTGATTTAAAGACTTGAATTTTTTTAATGAGCATTTTTCTTCCTCTTTACTGCTTAGTCTTAGCTTCCTTTTTGTGTTTTGTGAAAGGTGCTATATAACTGTAACTTATTATTATTATTATATTATTGCTACTTTCCAAAACTGCTGCAGCAACTTCACCAGCTGTAAACTCTTTGCACACCATTTTATGTGTCTCTGATGTCGAATGAAGAATGAAGGGTTTCCGCTATGATGGGTAAAGTTTAGTGACTTTCCTGAGTGTCCATTGTGAGTTTCACACAAAACGTAGACGGACACACGAATCCACCCATTACATACAGTGAGAGGCAGATGACATGTATCTCAACCTCTCTTCATAGCCTCATAACTCCGGATGTGAGTCATGTACAATCTTGCAATAAGACAGAACTGAAAGGGCGACTCTACAGAGACAGGAAATGTTTAAACAGTATTTCTGGACTGTATTATCACAAAGATAGAATAGAAACATCGAATTTAACACACAGACGAGTTCATGAATGCCAGAGGATTAAAGTCTTCAGATGTCTTGTTCCTAACACCACCACTGTGAACAGTGCTTTTTTTCTTGAATGGCACATTTGAAAAAAAAAAAACTGTCTGAGTGACTTCTTTGTTTACATCTTAATGAAGAATTCTCTTTTCAGTATCATGGAAACAATATCTGTTAATTAACTATGAATTAAGTAATTTTCCAGACCACTTTTTAGTGTATTTTACGTACAAACAATACAAGAACTTGCACACAGCCTTACCTGAGCAGTGGGTATATTATATATGGAGTACAGTTTGGAATGTTCTTCTTCTCTTTTGATTCATATCAAAGTTTCAATTAATACATTAATAAATATGTTCATTCATCCTTATCAATCCTTTATACTAAATCACCAATTAGCACTAAATAAAGATAAACTGGCCCTCTAAAGTGAAGATTTCTAGTTAACATTTACAAAGAAGCTGTTAACTGCTATTGCATAACCCTTATTTTAGCATGAGATCTACCTGAACTAAACTCTTATTAACATGCTTTCTAGTCAATACTGAACCTGTTCGATTGAATTAAACTGTATTAGCAAAGCACTAGCTGGAGGTCTTCATATCAATAAATGATATGCAAAAGATAATGATGTTTAATACTCAAATGCAAATGATCTGAAAATGCTGGATTCAGTCTAATTATTTCTTAATAATGTAGTAATAAGTAATATCATGTATTGATATGAAGACATCCAACTTGTGCTTTGCTAATGCAGTCTACTTTAGTTAAAGTACAAAAGAAGGATTTCTATTAAGGGGACCTGTGTGAACAGCTAAGTTACATCTGCAGCCAGATATAATATAATAATACAACATAATATTTATAATAACTCCAAATACATTCACTATTGACACTTATGTACATTAAAAAGTAAGTGACTTTGTACTCAAGTGTAAATACAGAAAGGGAAGGTCTACTTTTACTAAAGTATGTATATGTGTATTCATGCATTTGGGAAAATATGTTTAAAAATTATTACTGACGTGTAAGGATATCAAAATCTTCCATAGAGCTCATAGGCCTTTGCATGAGTTCCATTATTCGGGAATAATGCTTTATAGCAGTTTTATAAATTGAACAAATGTCTATCGCTTTGGTTTAACCCCTTAAATGTTCAGGGCCTCACGGCTGCCCCAAAGTTTTATTACACACTTCTTTAATCTAAAGATTGCTCAAACATTTTGCATTGAAGTCCCTTTAGTTACTAAATGATAAGCCTTATTATATAATACAATTTTAAGGCCCCTTATGTCAATACAATATCTTTTACTTCATAAAAAAACTTCATAAAATTATTGTGCATTTGCTGCAAAAGCCGTTCATAAAAACTCAAGTACATTTTTATAAACACATTATTAATCACTTACGCATGTGTTATGAAATGTGTAGGTATCCTTCAAATTAAGTGTTACTAAAAAGGATTGTTTGTAGCACCAAAATGGGTTTCACTGTTGTTACAAGTCAAATCTTTTTTTGTTACAACTGGACTCTTTTTGCTAAAAGTGTTCTTGTTATATTTCAAAAACGTTCTTTACACTCAGAACCGTCCAAAGAACCATTCATTGAAAGGTTTTGAAGGAACCCAAAGCACTTCTTCTATGATATCACTCCAGAGAACCATTTTTGGCATGTTTATTTTTAACAGCTCATATTCAATCAGTCAGTTCTCTAGGGAGTAAGTCTGTATTTTACATTTCTGCATAGAATCACACTAACCATTATTATCCCACTGAACTCTGGTTAAAATTGACTGGGAAATTTTGAGATTTATTTAAACTGTTATTATCAGTGTCTTTCGTTTGATTTGATAAAATGAATTAGAGGCTAAGAACATTAAGCCTTAGGCCGTAATAAGCCTGTCAATTTAAGGGGTTAAGCAAGGATCTATCAGAGACTGATAATAACCTACAGACTGAGATCATCTTACTGTTTAGCATTTGTTTCTGTGTTTTAATTACAGAAATCCCTTCACATTCCAATCAAGGCACAGTTCATTTACATCTGCCCATGTCCATCAAGCTAGTGTATCCAGATGTGTGAGCAGATGTCCTGTCTCCAGCTGAATAATTAAAATGGTCAGTTTTTTCAAGCGGACAACAAGCCTCTGGAAAAGTATCTTCTTTTTAGAGTGACTGAGGGAAATGGAGCACATTATAGCATACTCTCTGGGACTCTTCCAACATGAATGGAAAAATCCCAGAGAGTGATTTCACTATTCAATGTAAACATTAGTTTTTGCCAACCTGAAATGTTGCTATTTGGCAATTTAACCAGTAGATGGCAGCAATATTAAAAAGGCTGTGTAGATCGTCTCCTACTTCATTGAAATGTACATGACAACATAAAACACAGATAAAATAATCCTTAGCTTTGTTTTAAGCAGACAAGTGGCACTGCAGATAGCTGGAATTAACATCCTTCAGTCAGCTCATGGATTAATGGAGGAAAGTTCTGTTCTGAGCACTTAATATATTGATAGACTGTTGTGATAAAATTGGTAGTAAAAACTCATATTCATTATTCAGCAATGCTAAAGACAAAAGGCCCCATTCACCAACTGCTCTTAATAAGAAGTTCCTTCTTAAAAAAACACTTTTGCTGATGTTTACTTTTTTGGGAATTTTTCTTTGGTAAGAACAGAATCTACACACACTCAAGAGCACAAAGATACAAACAATTCTGTGGTTTAAGAACACGTCATGAATCTGATGTTACCTTTTATTAGGACCATTTTAAGCAGGAATTTAAGAAAAATACTTACAAAGAAGAGTTTCACAAACTGCTGTAAACATTTTTTGAGATATAGATTTAAAAAGACAAACACCAGGGGACACCTGAAAGAAATGTTTATATATAGAAACCTTTAGTTTAACCCCTTAAACTCCCAGGCTTATTACATACTAAGGCTTAAAATTCTGTAAATACAGGGACTTCAGTGCAGACTCACTGAGCCATTCTTGGGTATAGAAGTGTGTATTAAAATTTGGGCCTACTGATGGCCATTTAAGGCGTTAAAGACGTTTCATGCCTCTAAAGTAAGACCATTCTAGATTTCTTAAGAGATTTCTTTATTTCTTAATCAATTTATTAATAGTGTTTTTTGTCACATGTTTATGCCTGTCTGTTTTACAGCCTGGAGAAATCTAATGAAATTTAAATGGTAATCTTTTTCAATTTAACCTATAAAATGTCATACTGTAATGTAGATTATTAATAGGCTGTTTCGAATCGATTAGACTTTTTTCATTTCTGTAGACTGTAGCTCTCTATCTGTAGTCTTTACAATTAAATTGACCTAATTAACCAATAAGTGCCCGAAAACCAATCAGTGACTCAGTCCCATTCATTCAGACGAACAGTTCAAGAGAATCAGTTCAGTAAATTTCCCATCATCAGCAGAGAGTAAAATGATGTGTTTTTGTATTGTTTTTTTTTTTTAAGAAAAATTTTATCTTGTTTGTTCCTTAAACAAGATAATGACTGCAAATCTTTTCTATAGTATTATTTTTTATAATAATATTGCTTGTAAATTTTGTTTTCCATTCTCAAATGACCTGATGACAATTTTCCTACTGCTTCACATTGCTTCTTTCTTTCTTTTCTGGGAGAAGATGCATAAGCGCTAATTGTTCCTTTGAGGCCAGTGCTGTAAGAGAGTAGCAGTACATCAATTCTCATATATACATCTGTGGGATTCTATGTATTTTGTCTAGATTATTTCTTTCTTTTCTGTTTTGTTTTCTGAATGTATCATCTATATTGATCAAATATTGAGCGGAATCATCATGTCTCACACCGTTAAAAACGTCTAAATCGTATTAAATTATAGTCAAGCATGAAGTTTACACCCTTTACATGCCTGCCATGTTTAGCCTTAGTAAACCTTTACAAAGTGCCTGCAAAAGGACACAATGAGGGGACAATTAGATCTTGGCTTGTCCTACAGATGTTTCCTGTGTATGATCTAAGTGGCTCTATTTAATCTTACTTGAATCATCTTTCCACTGACACATGCAGCCCAGAGATAGATGAGTTCCCCTTTACAGTTTCTGGTTCCTCTTTGTGAGGTTTTCACACCACTTGTTCTTGCCAGACCTGCACATAATGGGCATGGACTGAAATTTCTGGAAAGCTGCTTTGAGGCCATGTCACTTTTTTACAAAGCCTTTATGAATTAAAGTGAACTGACCTGAAGAAGATACACTATGTCTGTACCCCTCTTGTTGATGCTTGGCATCGTGCCCTGGTGACCTTAAGCTCAAGTGTGGCTGTTTCAGAGCATCCCATTCTATTGTTAATGCTTTTCTTTGGAGAGTTTACCAGCCATGCATCTGTAACTGAAGCACCTTTGTTAGTGCACTTTAAAGTAGCTGAGTTCTGGGGTGTCTGGATACTTATGAAGAAATAGTGTATCACCATCCATTAAGAAAGGTTTTAGTATATCTGACTCAGACAGACATACATGTAGATTGGTAGGACAGGGAAGGTGTGGGAATTGTGGGTTGGAAATAATGTAACTGACTCAGTGCTAACAGACATGCAACAAACTCTGCAAATGAAATTCTCTTATGATTTCTAGGCATTATGGGCCATCAGGCCATATGGGGCAGTGAGTTTTATGGTCATACGGGAAACACATGCTATAGGCCATGAATTATAAAGCTATTATTCATTGTTAGGCGTATTTCAGTTATTACTTCTGTATTTATTTGAATGAGCCTGTTTATAGTATTTCCTTTAGCTCGTTTAGAAAGGAAACATCAGTGATTCTCAGCTGAAACAGGAAAAAACAAGACCGTCTTCTTCTCTAACGTGTCCTCAGAATGGTTCCGTGGTTCGTTTTCCCGCACTGACCGCTTTTCTGAGCTCCTGACCCGTCCTGTTTCCCTCTCCACACCCTCCCTGCTCGGCGTCGATCGGACTCAATTGCTTCATGACGTAAAGACTAATTAAGGCCCGTGCTGGAGCGCGCGCGTCTACAGCAGCGTTTCTAACGAGCAGAGCGGCTTTCCTGCAGGGCGCCTCGCGCAACACACGCACACGCGCTCTCCATGGTACTGCGGCTATTCGGCAGGGCGCTCGCGCGAAGCCTTGCACGAGCCGTGCGGAATCCCAGGCCCGCGTGCAGTCCATTGGAGGGGTGGGGGGTGGGGGTGTTGGGGGGAGGGGGCAGGTAGGGGGCTGTGGGCTATTTATATCCCCGCGGCGCCGCCATCTCAGTGAGTGCGCGCACACCAACACTAAAACAAAGCGAAAGCTCGCTCTCGCCCCCCCCCTCTCTGTCTCTGTCTCTCTGTTTCTCTCTCTCCCTCATTCGCTCTCTCTCACGCGCGCTCTCGTGCTACGGCTCGTTCCTTAAAATAGCTGGCAGAGTCGTGATCGACTCGCCCTCGAAAGCCTTGGAGAAAAAAATAAAACGAGGAAAAAATCAGAGGGGATTATGGGCTGATACAGTCAAGACCCAGCCTCTCTTTCTCTACCTCCTCTCTCTCTCTTTCCTCTCCCTCTCTTTCTCTCTCTGCATTTTCTTCTTCCTCCCTCTCTTTTTCTCTATTTTCTCCTCCCTCTCTCCCTGTTTCTCTCTCTCTCTCTCTCTCTCTCTCTCTCTCTCTCTCTCTCTCTCTCTCTGAATTAATGCGTCGCTATTTTTAGAACGCCAGCGTTTCCAGGGGAAACCTGATGACGCAATGACGTCAATGCAGGTCAATAGCCGAGTGGAGGAATCGAGCGGCGTCCGCTCAGGCAGCGCGGGGAGCGGAGGAGCGCGCGGGGAAAAAACGACTGACGGAGACCACCGCGTTTAAAACGGGCAACTTAACGGAGACCCCCACCTGCGGGTCAGCGAAGGCTAGTAGTAAGTGACGGCCGATGAGGAGCGCGCGAGGAGGGGGGGGTGGGTTGGTAGGGTAGTGATGGGGTCTGGACGGGCGGAGGGCTTCTCTCTCTTTCTCTCTCTCTCTCTCTCTCTCTCTCTCTCTCTCGACCTCCCCGTTTCCACAAAAAAAAAAAGACATCGCTGGTGAAATGGCTCTCTCCATCCATGAGGCGCGCGCGAAGTGGTTCCAGCCGTTGAGGTGCACTGACTTGGCCAAAGCCTGAGTGGACCTGACCGTGAAGACTGCTGCTGCTTTTCCACCAGCCCTCAGACTGCACGCGCCAAAGGTAAAAAAAAACGCACCTGGACCCTCACCGTGTCGCTTTTACGCAGAGCGTGGTTGAGGCTGGACGCAGTGCAGTCTCCTCGCTTCAGCGCCGTCAGTGGTCATGTCACAGGAGAGGAGGTGTGAGGCGGGTGGTCAGTTTGGCTGTGTGTAATGAGGGAGCGTTTGAGTGTTTCACAGTGGACCCTATGGACGCACGTGATGGGCATGATGAATGCAGCCGTGCAGAATAACTGAAAGAGCACAGTCCCAGGAGTCGGGAGGGGGGCGGGGGTGCGGTGGGCGATAGCTTTGGATGAACTTGGTGTCATATTTATGTCTCTGAAATGGACGGAATTTTAAGATGCAAACATGACACAAAAAACACTGTCTTTCTCTTCATCCACGAGCTACAGTGCACTTTCTGTTGTCTCTTCTTCTTTTCTCACCATTAGATCGTTCTGCACTTACACGCTGTTCGGTGCTGAATTCATTCTCCTAAAACCTTTAGGCTTGATTTTTCTTTCTTTTGCATGTAAGATGTACGAAAAACGTGCGCGTGTGAGCGTTTCGTGTTGCGTGCGCTGTGCACTGGGGTGCGTGGATGTTTCCTTGTGAATATTGTGCACGATTTTTTAACAGGTGATTTGCATATCTTTGAATTATGTGCAGCGGTGGGTTGATAACGTTTGTTTTTTTTGCAGGTTTGCTTCTCACATGCACGCGCGTTTGCACTGCACTTCACTCTGAGGTATAGGGCGTTACCGAGGCGCTCGGGTTCAGCACCGCGGACAGCGGCCATAGTGCACTCAGGGCACGCGCGCGCACACGCACGTGTAGTTAAACCGCCCCCCCCCATTCCTCACCGCCCAAACCGTACCTCACCCAACACAAAGAAATAGACACAAACACGTACAGAGACAGATATTAGAATAAATAAATAATTTATATTTTTATGATCGCATATCCGCAAATTCATAACTGTCATTGATGACAGATCAGGATTAGAACCTTGTTACAGTGGACTTGCATTCAGTCTTGTCTATGTCTGAAAGAAACAGCACTGAGTGAATGATCTAGTCTGAGACTAGACTTAATCTGTGTCTGGGAAACCATCCAAATACAGCATCAAGACTGAGTCTCCTCCTGTCTTTATCTCGGAGCCTTGTGTCCATCTTCAGAGTGCAGGGCCTCCTACTGTACACCTGTTAGAGTGAACTACTACCTGTAGGATTGTCCCACTACACTGGAACAAATATCTCTCAGTTCGACCTAAAAAATAAACTTCATGTGGTAACAAACAGTTCAGCTGGTTTACTTCAAGTCAAATTGTAGTCTTTGATTAGAGTAATAGTTCAGTTCAAATGCAGCATATGTTTATTAATCTAAATCTCACAAATACTTCAAATGCCTCTTGTTTTTTTAAAATGTAAAAAGGCCTGTTATGATCACGGAATTTTATCTGGCTACTATTTGCAATACAAATAAATTAACGAATCACGAAAACAAACTCAGTTAAAAATAACTCACTGCCTCATTCTAAAGCTGCTATTTACAAACATCAAATAAACAAACATTACTCACTGTGGCCCTCTAAAGATTTTATTAACAAACATCAAATCAACAAATATTACTGACTGCTAACCCCTAAAGGTGCTAATAACAAACATCAAACAAATAACATTAATTATGCTAATCTCTAAAAGTGTTATTAACAAACATCAAATAATCAAGCATTACTCATAACTGTCCTCAAAATCTGTTATTACCATACATCAAATAAACAAACTATACTCACCACTAACCCTAAAGGTGTTATTAATAATCATCAAATAAACAAACATTACTAATTGTTGCCCTCAAAATCTGTTATTACCATACCTCAAATAGTCAAACCTGACTAACTTCTAACCCCTAAAGGTATTATTAATAATTATCAAAGAAGCAAACATTACTCACTGCTGTCATCTAAATCTGTTATTAAATGGTACCTATAATGGGACCTATAATGTTTTTCCCTTTCCTTTAGTGTGTTATATATTAAAGACAGAGGAGCTCTAACTGAGCGTTTCAGACAGAGGCTGAATACAGATGTACAGTATGAGAAAAATAATGTGTTTTTGGAACATTGAAGCATGTAAATCTATTCTAGTAGACCCCAAAAATGAAATTCAGGACAATGAGGCCCCCTTTGACAAATCTCAAATAAACAAACTACTCATTGCCGCCCTCTAAACATGTTATTAACAAACAAATAAACAAACACTACTCGTGGCTGCCATCTAAAGGCCTAGAGGCTGTCATAAGACCTCATGATGTATCTCAATAAATACATTTTCTGCTTTCTGTATTTGTCTCAGCCAGACATTTTGTTTGTTCCAGTTTAAATACATGATTGTGAAAGCTAATGCAGTGAAAAATAATTGCAGCTAGCTTAAATAATTATAATCAGCTCAAATAATTGCAATCTTGTAACAACTGTGACAGGTCCAGTGTAAAACAGCTCCTCACTCATCGCTTCTGAGATGAACGTGAATGTAGAGTGATTACATTACTAAAAATAAAGGGTCCTAAATGGTTCTAGGTTTGGTTCTAGAAAAAAAAACATTGACTGGTATAGAACTTTTAGATTATCTAGAGGTTCTTTAAGCTTTAGAAATGTTTTTAAAGCTCACACATCTTAATTGGTAAAAATGGTTCCCTGTCTCTCGAAAGGTTCTTTAAGGTTCTTTCAATGACGTTGATCCAAGGACCTCTTTTTTGGCATCTTTATTTGTAAGAATGTAGTTTAGTTACAAATGCTTCTTAAAATCATTTTAGTATACTTCCAAAATCCTGTATTTTGAAACCGTTCAATATCCATCAAGTTGCACGGTTAGCAGATCACAGTTACAGTTGTGTGCAAACATTTGGGCACCCCTGGTCAAAATACATGTTTAGTGCCTTTTTTGTTTTGTTGAGTGAAAATAAATTACAATAAAATAAAAATAACAGAGAACTTACTTCTGCACATTTTAATGCACAATTGCTGTTTATTTGCTGAATTTAACATATTGGGGAAAAATAAATAACAGAATGTGACTCGTGCAAATGTTTTGACAAATTTAATTTTTTGTGTTTTATTTTTGGCCAATGTGTTAAATCCTGGAAACAAACACCACTACAGTTTGCAGAAAATGCCATATTTAAGAGTGTTTTCTGTAGAGGATCTCAAACCCTTAAAATCTCAGGCTTATTACATACTAAGGCTTATTATTCAGTAACTACAGGGACTTCAATGCAAACTGGCTATTCTTAGGTGACAGAAGTGTGTAACAAAACTTTAAAGACACTCCTTGTCAAATGACAAGTTTTGTTGAATCTTTTGGATATGCCTTCATATTTTACTCAGTTTACATGATCTTATTGTTTTTCTTCTTATGTTTTATGACAGGAAGCACATTTAGAATTTCCATTCAGGTGACCGAACTGCAAGCAGTAACTGCTGTTGTGCTACAAACGTCACAGGGACCCTTCCTAGCATAAAGTGGTAGAACGAGTGGTTTGCAGCATGAAAGCTATATGTACTAATATATAAAATATACAGAAGTGACAAAATGTGAATTGACCAATGAGGGTTAAATTAAACACAGTTTAGAACTAATTAGTGATTTTTAGGTGTTATTTTAACCCCTTAAAATCCTAATGTTATTACATATTAAGGCTTATTATTCAGCAACTACATGGACTACAGTGCAAACTAGCTGAGCTATGTTTAGGCTATAGAAGTGTGTAGTAAATTCTTGGGCCCACCCCACCAGCCCTGCCATTTAATGGGTTAAATATGTGATTAAAATCTTAACCTGGGATAAAAACCTTGACCTGCCATTCATTTTGATTGTCCACTACGATAGATTCACCACTGTAAATAAACAGCAACAACATTACTCTTGACACTAATAATTATCTATGCTTTTTGTCATCCTTTCTCAGTGAAAACTAGTATAAGGCTATCTCAAAAACAGCAGTAACAGACAAAGAAGAAATTTCGACATTTAAGGCCCTTCCTGAAGACTTGAGACTGCTCAAATTATACACAAACACCTTGGCTATTCAAATTAAACCATTTTAAATAAAAAACTGATCCCATTACCACTGCTATGATAATGCTAATTTCCTCTAGTGCCTCCATACAGGTGCTGTGTTAGTGCTAAGCTAACAGTGGTGTACATTCCCTTATGCACACTGATCTAAAAGATTTAACTCAAACACAGCTTGTATGACACTCAAGTAACCTATTCTTTGCTCTATTGGCTGGTTTCCTGGACAGGAATTAAGCATAGTCCTAGACGAAACAGCATTTTAAATGCTTTTCCATGAATTTTCCACACAAAGGAAATTGTATAGTTGTAGTCTCTGTACGGGAAACCAGCTCTATGTTGCAGTTCACAGTGAATCCTTCACAAATGCTCAAACCTCCAAATAATATTAGAATAGCTTGATAACCCGTTAGGTATCTGCCAAGCTGGTCACCCAAGACCTAGTTAAGAAACATGCATTTTTACCTAGCTTATATGTAGTATGTATTCACCCGTTATGCACAAACATACATTCAGGAACTGCATACATACATGCATTAATGAGATCCTGCTGGTGTGGTTTTCTTCTATTTCAATGGTGCAAAAGGTATCATTTTAGTACTAATAGCTCACACAGTGTAAACACTTACAGTTTCAAAATATACTATTTGCTCCTTAGTTCATACAGTCCAAATATGGAAACTAAACTTCAAAAACAGTTTCTTTTGCATTCATTGATTTTGTGCTGCTGCAAAAATGTATTTAAATATATTCACCTATTCTACTGTGCATGTTTCCGATACATACAAATGCCACATGAAGACCTCAGGAGAAAGTGTAAAATATTCTATTCATCGATTTTTTTTGTGTGGAGTGATATTAAGACTCGAAAAGTCCATAGAATAGGCTACAATGGAGTACAATGATGTATCACACCTATTGAAAAGCCATAAAAACACAGAAGCTTTAGTTTAGGCTTGTTCCCCCTTGCATTTCTGAGATTACTGATAGTATATTGTTGCTGTCGGGAAAAAAAAAAAAAAACTTGTATAATAATTTTACAGGAGAAGGAAAAATGTTCTAAACTTGTAAAGTAACAAGATTCTCCCAAGTAATTTTTGAGCATTTCTATTGGTCCATTCATCATTGAAATTTTAACACAAGGCAACATTGCTAGTGATATAATTTATAATGGAAGACCATCAGTTAAGGTGAGTATCTTTCTTATACTGAAGCTGAACTTTTATTATAGATCAGTCTGCAACACACACACCACTGTCTTTAATGTTAATAAAAGGTTCCATATGTCTGATTTAATTACAGTCACCAGTAAAACCTGTTAAAAGCAATCCTGATAATTGTTACCCCCACATTTTTGTATGAAAAAAATCTCTGTTTTTGTCATGTTTGTTTATATGTCATGGAAGCCCACATGCATTTTGAAGAGCTTTAATTTCACCATATTACTAATAAGAGGATCAGGGTGACATTAACTCTATCAAACAGCACACAAAAGCCATTCTCACACAAAAAACCTATATATCCATTTTTGTCGTTCTTAACTCCAGTTACCCTATATTATGCAAGTGTTATGGACTTGTACAGTAAATCACTATGAATAAGAGTTTGATCATTGAAAATCTTGATAATTTGTGATTTGTAACTAGTGTAGTACAATATTACTTTCAGGCCTAAACCACCTTTCAGAAACTGTTCAAATTAAACTTTCAGCTACACCTTAAATTCAGAAATAATACAGGTTTTCTTTTTGTACTGTGACAGATTTCCAATTGAAACACAGTCTCAGGCAGGGTCTCTGAGCAAGCTGAGCATTTCCTCTAGAAGATGGGGATGGCAAGTAGAGAAGGTGATACATGATATTATTGGTTAATATTATCTTCTCAGCCCACTGGCACATGCTGATGGAATCAAAATTATTATTAATATTTTAGGCACAGAAAAAGCCACTACACTTTGATAAAGATGATAAACAAGAATTTTGTCATTTTAAATGTTAAATGATGAATTGTCCTTAATATGACTGGGAACATTTTGATTCCAGCTCTTTAAGTCCATGTTATACTGCAGGGTTTTACTCTATATAGACTATGTTTTGAGAATTCTCTATAACTGTTAATTTTTGTCAAACTTTAGCTGCACTAAAAAAAGTTATACATTGAATTTATTTTGTTCAAATATGTACATCATAACCATATGAATTCCATCCATTTCCAATGTGTTGATGTAATATATTTCATTCATTTAGAAATTATTTACATATTTAAATCAAGAAAATTCAATCAATCACTTTTTTCAGTGTGTGATGTTTGATGCTGTGGTTACTGGCCTGATAGCTCCCTTCACCTTCTTTTGCAATGAATGATAATTGTCTGCTTTTAGTCTCAGTCTGCAAAAATAATATCTTGATGAATGTGGATTTCTTATTCGGTAATTATTACTATTGCTGAACAGTAATCGTCTACTACCCCTTTTTCAAAAAAGTTGCGATTAAGGGCAAAATGTAAGGGTACATCATTTAAACACAGTTCATCACTGCGTCCACAAATGCAAGTTAAAACTCTACCATGCAAAGAAAAAAACATGCATAAACAGGATCCAGAAACACTGCCGCCTTCTCTGGGCCTGAGCTTATTTGAGATGGACTGAGGTGAAGTGGAAAAGTGTCCTGTGATTTGACAAATTGAAATTTGAAGTTCTTTTTGAAAATCACGGTGCTGTATCCTCCAGGCTAAAGACCCCCCGGCTGGTTAGCAACACACAGTTCAAAAGCCAGCATCCATGATGGTATAGGGGTGCAGTAGTGCACATGGCTTGGGTGACTTGCACATCTGTGAAGGCACCATTCATGCTGAACAAGTGCAGTGCAGTCTTTTTCACCCACAGAAAACATTTTGCACATTATGAAATCAAAAATATGAGACCCTGAACTGTTGAGCAGCTGAAATCCTATATCAAGCAAGAACAGGAAGACATTTCACTTTCAAAACTACAACAATTGGTCTACTTAGTGCCCAAACACTTACAAAGTATTATTAAAAGAAGAGGTGATGCAACACAGTGGTAAACATGCCCCCATCTTAACTTTTTTGGATTGTCTAGCTGGCATCAAATTCAAAATGGGCAAATACTTTTCAAAAAAATTCTCTATTTCAACATTTCAAATGTTGTCTTGTAATATTTTTAATAAAATATATGGTTTACATCATTTGCATGTCATTGCATTATACTTGTATTTATATTTTGCACAGCATCCTGACTTTTTTGAAAATGGGGTTGTAGTATTCAGGAAGAAAATGGTATCAGGCCATGCATAAACACAGATTTGCTGTTAGAGTTGCTGTAAAACTCACTGTTACAAGTTTTTTTTAAGATTTCCAAACATGATAGCAGAATATTGACTCACTCATACAATAGCCTCTATTTATCACATTTCAATAATAATCAGATCATAAAATGAGCATGTACCACCACAAGTTAAAGCAACTGCTTCCTTACTTATCATCAATAATATCAGTAATAACAATAAAAATAAAAAAGGAACAATTACAATAATAATAGTTCCACACACAGGAATCCATGTACTAAAACATTAGGTTATTCACCTTAAATACTGTCACTGTGCCATTTGTAAATCAGAACTGTGAATTATTTATCTTTATTATCTCATCATCACTTGAATAGTAAGTAAGTATAAGTAGACAAATGCTTAAGAATCATGTACACTATCATAATAGATTTAGGAGTCCTTCAAGACCTCAGGGCTGCTCGTGCCTGTGAATGAATATTCTGTGGCTGGACAGATTTTTTCATTGGGGATTCTCAGTAACTCACAAACTTGCTGAATGCTTTTCTTTTAACATCTCAGTAATGCAACATCTGAATGAATGGGGTGTTTATGCATGTTGTATATGTATAATTATTACATGTGGGTGTGTTGCTTAGAAATGATATGTTATTAATGCACTGACACTTTTTTTATGTGGAACCTAAATTATCCACTGAATTTAAGTTTGTGCTTCTTTCTACAGAACCATTGTTGTTATTCATATGCACATTGTTTCAATGTCCACACATTAGTACAGTGGGGCTTGTATTTTCTCCTAGAAAACTGGATCAATGCAGCCGACTCATAGGTACCTGCCAATCATTATGCACTGTTAATTATTGTGAAGTAAAAGGCCCCCCTTACCCGTTAATGTTTTGATGGATTTAAATCAAAACAATTATCCCTTATCCAATCATTTGACACATTTGAGTACTCCATCAATATGCAATAATGTAAAGACCGAATTCCATCAAATGTAGCAGAACAGAGAGATTGACTGTAAGCCTGCTTTGTATTTTGCAGATCTGCTGTAGACCACCAAAAGGTCTGTGTTCATCCTCCTGCTTCTCTTTCCCTCTCGTGCCCTTCACGTCTCTTTTTGCGGTCTGGGCTTGCTGTTCCATAACTCAGTAGCCAGGAAGCCCTTACCCCAAAAAGTATTTGTGGAGGGTCCAGACATCACACACTTTCTCAGACTCAACGCTAGAACAACTAAGACCATGTGTAAAGTTGTGCTTTGTGATGTTAAGATCAGAATTCTTTAACTTTTTACCAACACACACATCTGTCTATCTACCACTATTTATGTGTTTATGAGATTTTTGTCCTATTCATTTGAGAACTATTAAGACATTGTACATAACTAAACCTCAGCATATTATCTTCATTTCTCTTGAAATGCCTTGATAAATAGTTATAGTTTGATTTTTGTTCCCACTTTTCAATTGAGCAAGGAAACATGCCTACTGCTCGTACAGAGTGTCTTTTTAAACATTTGGCTTTACGGTCATCAGATTGCCTTCCTTGGTATGAAGAGCAGGTTTTACATTAATAGTGATTTGATCATTTTGAATATGTTTTGCCCAAAAGGTAGTGTAGCCTCTTTCAGCAGACCCCCTGCCGGTGGACAGAAAATAACACATTTTTATTTACAGTGAACAATTAAAATATGTTTATCTGTAACTCTGTTATCAGATGAACTAGGGCACTGTTGGTTCGCAATGTGTGAAATGACTCTTTATTGAGCTGCAAGCAAGCAATGAGGGTTGAAAGGAGAGGCATTAGAACCCCCTGCAGTGAAAACATTTCTGGCCTCTCCACAAAGACAATCATGCTGACATAAAATCAGCACAGCTTTCTTATTTGATGCCACAAATAAAAAGCACAGCATTTAAATACAATAAATGCTGATGTATAAATGTTATGCTTGCTCACCAACCAAGATGAACATCTAGTACACATCCAGTTTTGTAAATGATTGACATCATCAATTATCATAACTTATTTTTGAAATATATGCCATCAATGTTGTTAAAGAATAAAAATTTTATTTAGAGAAATCCAAAACAGGCTGAATTTTTTTTATTTTGTGACTACTGTGAAGAATGCTGATGACAACACAACAAGAGAATAAAATATGTGGGTTTGGCATTATTCCCAAATTATTCCCACCAGAACTTTAATATTCCCTGAGGTTTAAATTGCTGGGGTCAAATTGACCCATAGCATTGAGAATAATTAATCCCGAAGTACAACCCTGTTTTCAAAAAGTGGGCACATTGTGCAAATTGTAAATAAAAACAGAATGCAATAACATTCAAATCATTTAAACCCTATTTTTAATTGAAAATAGAGCAAAGACAATATAACTATTGAAACTGGGAAATCTTCTTGTTTTTTTTTGAATATCTGCCCCTTTTTAATTTGATGCCAGCAACACCTGGTGGAACATCTCACAACAAATTAGGTAAATCAGCAACAGGGCAGTAACATGATAGAAGTAAAAATGGGGAGGAGTTCACCACTCTGTTAAAGACAGTGTGGGCAAACAATTCAAGAATAACATTTCTCAATGTAAAATAACAAAGAACTTGAGGATTTTATCATCCGTGGTACATAATATCATTAAAAGATTCAGAGAATCTAGAGAAATCTTTGTATGTAATGGACAAGGCTGTGATCTTCGGGCCTTCAAGCAGCATTATGTTAAAAACAGACATGATTATTTAGTGGAAATCACTGAGTGAGCTTAGGAACACTTCTGAAACCAGTGTTTGTGAACACAGTTTGTCCCTGCATCCACAAATGCAATTTAAAACTCTACCATGCAAAGAAGAAAATACAAATAAGCAGGATCCAGAAACGCCACCACCTTCTCCGGGCCAGAGCTCATTTAAGATGCATTGTGGCAAAGTGGAAAATGTCCTGTGGTACGACAGAGTTCAAAAGTCAGCATTCATAATGGTATGGGAGATTTGCACATCTGTGAGGGCACCGTTAATGCTGAACAATATATACAGGTTTTGGAGCAACATATGCTACCATCCAGACCATGGCTTTTTCAGGATAAGCCTTACTTATTTCAGGCAATGCCCAACTACATTCTGCATGTATTACAACAGCATAGTAGTAAAGTAGAGAAAGCGTTTGGGTGCTAAACTGGCCTGCCAGTAGCCCAGACCTGTCATCCATTGAAAACATTCAGCGCATTATGAAATGACAAATACAACTGTTGAGAGCTGAAATACTACATCAAGCAGGAACATGTCAGAAAACATTATAGTTTAAAAACTACAGCAATTGGTCTATTTGGTTCCCAAACGCTCCTTACAGAGTGCTTTTAAAAGAAGTGGTGATTCAACACGTTAAACATACCCCTGGCGCAATTTTTATTTAAATGTGTTGCTGACATCAAATTAAAAATGAATGAATTAATTAACAAATAAATGAATTAAATAATTACTAGAATTTCTCAGTATCAAGATTTGATGTGTTGTCTGTACTATTTTCAAATAAATATAAATGTGATGTATTGCATTCTGTTTTTATTTATATTTTGCACAGTGTCCTAACTTTCTTGGAAACAGGGTTACAGTTTGTTCAGTTTTGCAGTATTTATAAAGAAAAATGACAAGATCTAAATAGTTTTCTATATAATATGTTAAGAACATTTTGATTAGCTATTTTATTAAAAACGTTTTGAAAATTGTCCCCTTCGACATGCAGTGTAATATAATATCAGTTCAATTTTGATGGGAAGTGTAATGTTGCTATATCAGAGAAGTTATATTTTTTTTTGATTCATTTTATAACAGAGTTTTGGCTGCCTAACAATGCTCAAACTGAACAGTGTCACCAAGCAGAGCAGTGCAGCCTGGGGCAGTAGGGGTTAACCCTTCTATTATCTTTGACTCTATTCATTGTTTGACGTCTCTAAATAAATTATTGACTTCAATTATTTGCTGCATATTTAATGGCTTTTCCTAAATGAATGGGGATAACTGGGTAAACATAAAATTAACATGATATGTTTTCAGTGTCCTGTACATGTTTTGTATGCACAGTGTTCTTTGAGGTCAGTTTGACCCCAGGCTGTTTTAGCTGTATAACTCAAAAGAAATACCAACATTTGTTTTGACTGTTATGGATGATATTGAGGTCACTATAACATGACATTTAATAATCCTCAAAAAACGTACCTCTGCTGTTGGGCCTTAACCTAACATCACCAAACCTGTAGTAGTGCAAGATAGTTCATATTATATGGGGGAGGGTAAAACACAATTCCACCAGAACTTTGATATTTCCTTTAATATTGCTGGGGTCAAACTGACCCCAAGGATAAAAGATCTTAGTAAATTTGAGTATAATGGGAGGGTTAAATGTAGCCTAATCCCACTAGTTATGCCAAAACTAGCAATCCGCTGGTTCACAGACCAATCACCAACCAGAATGTCCCTGTTAGACAGGGACTGATGTTGCTTCAGTTGCTGCAAGGCTTCCTTCCATCCCAACTATAGGATATTTATTTCCAGTTTCAGCCCATATATGCTTACCTGTATGCCTCAGCTTGAACAGTGTGTATTTTGGCTGCACCTCTGGACCTTTTCATGGATGGGGACATTTACATGGGTGGAAACTGAGGGCCAGAGTCGGGCAGACTTTGCAGATTTCTCTGCTCTGACCCAACAACTAAACCTGGCAGTTAACTGCAGAATTAATCAAGTGTGTGTGGGCAGGAGAATCACCAAACTGAGCAGAAATCCAGCCTTGTAGGATAAGAGTTGGTTTCTGTCCATGTAAAGGTACAGGCTCTGACACAGTACAGCCACTAGATGGAGCGCCTTTCCTTTAATGCAAAGGGCTGCATTGTGCAAAGGATCTCTGGCTGCAGAGATGTCTATTATTGTTTGCATACACAAATTTGACTTGTTTATGTTGAATGTCTTAAGCAGTCACATCATAAAAAACAGTGTAGGAAAGTTAATGACTCATAGTTGTATACTAATTCAAGGAAATATATATTGAGTTTATAGTGAGTTTTAGTTTTTTTAAGCTTTGGGCCTTGTTCACCATTATCTTGATACATATCCTAAGAAAAAGTCTGCGTCAGATTTATGACGTCTTGCAGAATTGCTCGCACATGTGTGCTCTTGAGCGTGAAAAGATTCTGTTCTTGCCTAAGAACAAATCCCAAATAGGAAAAACATTGGAGAACGTCAGAAACTGCATGAGTGGGTTTTAAGAAGAAATTTCTTCTTGAGAACAGTTGGTGAATGAGTCCCATTGTTTGTCAGGTTCAAGTCCTTTTTTGGAATGCGCAGAACTCAAATGGCATTTAAAGGGGAAATCCACTGATGTTTCCAATTTTTTTTCTTAAACTTGTTGGGATGTAAACTAAGTCATTAAAAGTAGTTTGATGTGAAATGGTTCACTGTAGAGAAACATGCTGATTCAGATTTCTTTACAGTGGTGATGAGAAAGACCCAGAGGGTCATGATGACTACAATACAAATACAGCCATTTCATTTCCTATCAAAAACCACCAATGAACCTACATGTATTTATTGAGTTTTTATATGTAATTTTGATAATAGTAAAATTATGGTAAATCTAAAAAAATAAGGTACCATTTTACCTCAGACCTCTCTGCCATGACTGTACTGTAAAATACATACCTTTTAGGCTAAGAGACATCTGGCAGCATATTAGTAAGAATTTGTATGAACTTTTAGAGGCACTAAACACTTGTGATGTCAGATTCCTGCCTCCACCACTGTGAACAATTCTGACTCTCTTTCTTTAGAAAGGAGAATTTCACATCAAACCACTCTGAATGATTTTGTTTACTTCTTAGATACTTAATTCCACGGAAATGTAGAAAAACTTGAAAGAGTTCAACATTTGTGATGGGATAAGTAACTTATTAAATGCTTTAGCTTAACAGCGTTTCTCACATTCCCGTGCTACAGGACTGATGCAATATGGGAACTTTTACACACAATGTGATGACAGAATGTCTTTACAGGGCGAAGTGACACAATATTACGGGACTAAATGACTGAATTCATTAAAATTCAAGCCTAGATAAATGAATTTAAGAGCATTTTACACTTCAGTCTGGAATTGAGTCTTGTTTAATGATCGTCTTGTTGCTTTTTTCTTTACGTTTGCTCTTCTTAAATCTCTGCTACATTCTGTTACATCTCTATGTCTTTTGACAGTACAGAAAAAGTATGACTGACACTCCCTCAGTTTGGACTGTGTCTACTTATCCTTTTCCCCGGTCTCTTACATTGTCTCACAATGTTTATAGCACAAACATGTTATTTTAATTAACATTCATTAACAAACGCTCTTATTCCTGCTCTCATCATCTGCTGTGTATTTTGCTTCCTTCCTCTTAAAAACTACCGCCACCATGGAATTTTAACAAGATGACCATACATATGTGTTCAATTAGTTCTTTTCTAAAATATCACATTACTATTTCCTAGGTTTTCTGCAAGACCTTCCTGTAATCCAGCCATTTCAAGGTGAAAACAAAACACTGCTGACCCCTTTACTGTAACTCACAATTCACCATGTGTTAAACATTTGCTCCTTAAGCTGGACACAAGACACACAGACACAAGCTGAAAACAATGGAAATAGTAAAAAGAAAGTGAAAAAAAGAGAAAGCATTGACTTTCTTCTTGAAAACGGAGCATTATCCATGCAGCATGTCTCCTCTTTGACAAAAATGTCTCAAGGAGAGCTAAAATGAGCACAGATTTTCAAAATTCATGAATATTCCTGAAATTTTTCTGATACTGCCTGTTCTTGGAATTCAACATTGCCTCACTTGAGAACAGTAGTCTGTGTATTTGGCTGGTTCACAAGATGCTCCATTTTTGTGTTCAAAACATAACGGTCATATTTTAGTAAAGAGATTTACATTGTGAAATGCTTTATTTAAAAAAATAATAATTAATTTAAATTTAAATGGTTGATGATGAACATGAAGATAGCCCACTAGAGTGACTGTCTGAGGTAATATTCTTTAACATCAACATGGACATTAATTTGGGTATCTGATCATGGAGGAGGGTCATTTTATCCAGGGAGTACAGAATACAGTTTAAGAGGACATCATTATCTGAACAGAATTCTATTTTTAGCCCAAGTGTTTATTAAAATGTTATAAATGGAACCAGTTACATAATCCTTTGTCATGACACAATTAAAATTGGTGATATGAAACTTTTTTAAATGTATTTATTACTTAATTAATGAAAATGAAAACATTTACTGTAACATCAGATTCAGGGCCCAAAAACGACCATTTATCTCGAAATGTCCACTGGTTGGACAGCCATGCCCTGTAGTGTGGCATAAAATCATCATTACACCAGCAGACATAACTGTTTAATGTTGTAAGATTGAGAATCAGACAGGCAGTTTGAGAACCTGGTAGATTATGATCAGTAAAGACACCATAAATATGAATCTGGATTAATTTTAATCTTCAGAAAAAACATTTAAGCTTGTTTTTTTGTTTTTTTTTCCCTTAGTCATTTATTTATTTATTTATTTTGTTAAATGACCACCATAGGCCTAATGTACATTAGAGCATTTTATTGGTACTTTTATACTGGTATATTGTGACTGCAATACAGCATGTAATATATTAAAAATGTCTCAAGATTATTTTGATCAATATAATTTACTTTTGTGGGATTACATTAATATCTTGGTTCATCAAATCTCCAGAAACATCTGGAACTCTAATAGGTCACAATGCTCACATATTACACTGTACAAATACTGCATGTTGCTTCTTGCACAATACTTTTGGGATAATGGCATTGCTGGTCTACTGCTGGTTAAAAGCACTTGTTCAAGTGTTTTACTCTGCTTATTAGATCATTAAATGATACGAAATTATATTACGTGATACAATATGATATTGTTGTGGTCATGTTTTGATGCAACATGATGTTATGCTGGCTTATTAGCCTAATATTTGGACTACTTTTTCAGCAAAAACTGGCTCAGTATAGTTCAGAATGCTTATTAGACTTCTGAGACTTTAGATGTACAGAAGGTTTTATAAGGAACTTAAAATGACAAACAAAAAAGTAAGAAATGAAATGTGTTTTGATACATAAATTCCTGAGAAAAGTATTTCACAAAAGTGGAGAAACATTTTTTTTAAATAAGAAGTAAATGTTGAAATAATTAGAACAAATATAATCCAGCTTTTAGAAACTTAATTCCAAAAAAGCTGGGACAATATACATGTAAAATGTAAATAAAAAAAATCTGTGTTTTGCATATACTTTTGACTTCTCTTTTGTATATAAATGCTTATCTAAATTTGATGCCTGCAACATGTTCCAAAAAAGTTGGGACAGGGGCATATTTACCAATGTTTACAAAACCTTTCCTTACAGCAAGCATCCAGTAATCGTTTGGGACTGTCTTGCTGAAAGAAGCAGAGACGTCCTTAAAAAGATGTCATCTAGATGGCAGCATGTTGCTTCAAAATGCATATGTACCCCTCAGCAATAATAGTGTCTTCACAGATGTGCAGGCTAACCATGCCATTGGTAATAACAACCCAACATACCATGAAAGATGAGGCTTTTGCACTTTTCATTAATAGCAATCAGGATAGGCCCTTTCCACTTTGGGCCGGAGAATAGTATGTCCATTACTTCCATAAACAATTTGAAAGGTGGACTCGTCAGACCACCACACACATTTCCACTTCATGTCAATACATCTGAGATGAACTTTAGCAGAAGTCAGCTGCTTTTCTGGATGTTGTTGAAATATGCCTTCCACTTTGCATAGACTAACTTGTATTTACTGGCAAAGGTTTTCTAAAGTATGTCTGAGCCTATGTTGTTATATTCATTACAGAAGCATGCAATCATACAGTGAGGAAAGTTGTTCTTGAACTGCTGGACTATTTGTTCATGCAGTTTTTTTTGCAAAATGTGCTGACTCAGCCTTTCATCAATGCTCTTTTTATCCCAAATCCTGATAGCATCACCTGTTACAGACAGACTATAATATACACTGCTCAGAAGATTTTATTAACTTCACTACAATAGGAGAAAAGCTGTTCTTAAAGTGAGTTGTCTTTGTTTTTAAAGATCTGTTGTGCCTCCCAAAAGGAAGTGGCTGGAAAATATGGTATGCTGGATGTAAGAAATCTATAGTAATTCTCTTTGCTCGCTTAATGGTACACTGAGTATAAATGGAGTCAACTGACGGAAGAGGTATTCCAGTTATCTTTGAAGCTTTACCAACAATATCTTACAATTTATGTATTTTGCAACGTTTTTCAATGTTTTTTTATGGCTGAAATATCACACAATTTACATATCTTCAAGAGTTTGCTGTGTATAAGAAATGTCTTTTAAATATAGAAAGACACAAAAACAAGAAAAGTACAAAACATTCTCAGTAAACGTCACATAGACGGGGAAAATGGGGCAAAACAACAAACAAAAACACAACACAACCTTCAGTCAACAACTGGTAACACATCAACATTGCTTTATACTACTGTAAGGCTACAGACAAATATAAGAGAAAATAAGAACCTCCTACAGTACTGTAATATTGCAGAGCAGTGAAAGTCTAAGAGAAGCAAGAATATCCCTAATCCAGTGAGTGTAAGTAGGAGGGTTCTGCTTCTTTCAGTTTATCCAAGGTCACAAAGGCCATAAAATCCGACTTGTGGGCAGAGAATTCAACAGATTCACGTTACACTTCAAAGATCACTGTAAGATGAGATGGACTCATGGACTGGCCCAGGACATCTGATAATAGTCCAAAACCTATAATATAAATTGATATTGTCTTGGTGATGCCTGTCACAAGTTGGGTCAATATCCTGATATAGCCTAGTCCTGTCATGGTCATGGGTTTATAAACTCAGCTTAGAAGTTCATAAGCCCATGTCCAGCACACACAGAGATGGAGTGGACCCAATGTAAAATAGTATTCCAGAGTGTATCTGATAACTCTACAACTAAATCTTCAGCCCACATTTTTAAGAGTCATATCAGTGAGAATAGTGAGGTCAAATAATTTATAATACCAAAAAGAAATTGTACCTCTGAGTCCTGGAGAGACATTTTTAGGATGCTATAGGACAGAGTTTGTGGGAAACCAGTATAAAGATTCCTACAAAAATATCTACATGGACATATGTAAGTGAGAAATTAGGATAAATCATGAAAGTGAGAATTAGGAGGATGAAGCAACTCGGAAAGCTGTTGAAATAAGGCAAAGTGTCTTGTAAAATGGATTTGTGTAGTCGAGTTTCTGAGATAGCAGAATCCAGCTTGTTAAAAAAGAAAAACCCCCAATGTAGCAGTTCTCGGGAACTCCTGCATGGATTTGAGATTTAGAACCATTAATCTGGACTTTTGTTCGTGTGCATAATCTAAAAGTGTGGGGGTTTAATCCAGGGCAGATCAGACAGTGTGGGGACTTTGGTGACTAACAACGATCAAGGACAAAATAATTGTCAAAAAATGTCATTATATGTGAAGTTTCTCACGTTTTTAACATTGGTTAGGCTTTTTAAAATACCTTATTGGGCCAGGCAATACGTCAGAAGACTCACAGTGCTTTGGCCAATGCCTCAATTGCTATTGAAAATAATGAAGGTGAGAGAGGACAGCCTTGCCTTGTGACCCTATATAAACAAAAATAATCTAAAAGGTTATTTGTTGTAACTGAGGACAACAGTGAAGAATGTGTATGTGTATCCATGACAGAAATTTCCTCCTCATCCAAATACAATTATGTTCCAAAAATTTAAGACCACCTTTGTCAAGTCCAAGACAAGTCCAAGGCCACCAAGTCTGGACTGAGTCTAAAGGAGGCCGAGTCTAAATCAATAGCGAATACCAAATTAAAGTGAGACTGGGTTAATAACAAAATCCACAAAATTGAATCCTCTTCGAGACCAGACCTTATTTAGTATTTATCTTCTTTCAGTACAAATTACTGAAAAACATTCTATCCACAAAACACAACTGCATGTACAAAAAATAACTTCATCAAATTCAAATCATAATAAAATTCCTACTCTTCTATTTACAAACACAAGTGTGGTATGGATCGAACGTTTCTCTGCATTTAATGCCTGCTCTGAATGAATGCAACCAACCCACTCAGAGTGAATCCAACCAAAAAAATGTTATACAAATGGTAGAACGAGGCGAGGAGGACCGTTTAAATGTGCAGAGGCAAAAAACAAACTTGAAAATGGGAGAGCTTAAAGGTCATTTCTCACATTAAATAGTTAAAATGAGGTGAACAAACAGTAAACATTAAAAACACTTTACATTTCCATCAAATTACAGCACAGAAGCTCAGCTCTGTTTGCCATTGAGATGAACCAAAGATGCCTAGTTTAACCCCTAAAGTGTTAAGTGCCAGTCAGCGTGAGGCAGTGACTATAAAAAAAAAAATCTATGAATATCTCTATCTATCTATCTATCTATCTATCTATCTATCTATCTATCTCTCTCTCTCTCTCTCTCTCTCTCTCTCTACATATATATATATATATATATATATATATATATATTTATATAGCAGCAGTGGAAACGCATTCTATGGAGTAATGAATCATGCTTCACTATCTGACAGTCTGGCTGCACATAGCCCTGACCTCAACCACACTAAACATCAAAATCAGAATCAGAATCTTGCCCTCAGAAAGGGGGCCAAGTCTATATTAATGCCGATGGTTTTGGAATGGGGATGTCCAATAAGCCCATATGGGTGTGATGGTCAGGTATCCACATACTTTTGGCCATATAGTGCTTATTTCGTAGATGGGTAGATTTCATGCAGCCAAGCTGTTTATTTATTTTCGTAGCTAAATTTTTTGAGTAGATTTCTCAACATTGCACATTTCTGTGAAACTATCCACTACATATCCTTTGTGATGGGTGATTTACACTAATTTGTCAAAACACATGTAATAAGTAGCACATTTTGGTTCAAATGAAATCCCATCTAATCCAGGATGTGTGGAAACCATTTCTCAAGCTTTCTTTTCTGGAGAATTGAAACAGTACAAAGCCCACTACTCAAATCAAAGAGCTCTGCACTGCATCTGGTTACTTCAGCCTCAGACACGTCTCACACGCAATAGCTCTGACTCTTTCTTTTACTGTCTGGTTCTTTTGCACATGGTGTGCATCAGTATATTGCTGTCCTCTGTTCCACAAAGACCGGAGCAAACCCAGACATCATTGTGGAACTCATGAAGGCCACAGCTAGTCAATATTCAGACAGACTCTGAAACAACGTTTATTCTCAGAGAGGATCTAAATAGAGCTATAAGTGCACAGTCCCTCCGAAAGTCAGTTCAGCAATTCCTCAAAACTGAACTAAATATGAGCTCTCTGTTCAATCCAAAACAACTTCCTGGTCCACTGTCTCTTAGATGCAATAAGTTTAGAGTAAGCCTGTGCCTGCTAATGGTTAACTGCAGTAACAATCCTCAGTGATGGTAAAAACTCCTTTATTAATTTACTTCCTGCAAACCACAGCAAGACACTAGTATTACCTCATGTAAACATAACTGAACTTTTAAACATGTTGGGTGGTGTGAAACCTTAATATAAAATTCATTGTCTTTATTGTACCTGAAATACAGCTGCACCGGTTAAATGTGTTTTGCGCAGCAGACAGATTTCATGTCTGTACAAAAAGCAGCCTATGTTAAGGTATACTTTTGAGGACAACCTTGGACCACAGTGCCAAGTTTCACATACCCTTCTGAAAAAATCTTAGTTTTAAATATTAAGCAAATAATTTTTTTTTTTTTGACAGTCACGATGTTTTAGATGCTGGTATGCTGGACAGCAGCAATGGAAGCTCATATGCTGATTGCCACCAAAACTAGCATATGTTGTGTTTTGATAAATCCTATTTTAGCCATTTTAAGACCATTAAGTCCATAAGCACAAAATTTACAAACCACTGCCGACAACAATGCAGTAATTCTTGAACAACAAACTGATGTTTGAAAGTAATTTGTGTTTGGCTTTGTACATAGGTACAAACAGGACACTTTTTTCTCTCATAATGTGAAAGACCTGAAAGCTTGACAGAGTTAAGGACAGATAGCAACAGTGGACAAAGTAAGAACTGAATTAAAGCTTGTCAAAACACTGATATAATGGTGAGAAATACTGGAATGTGACGGATAAGCAATGGATGGAGTGACGGATGAGCGATGGATCTTCCTTTCTGATCTCAGTGTGATATGAAGATATGGTAGATGAGTGCAGCATTCCATCTCATTCCACAACTGTTTTTCTCCCTCACACATCTCTCCCCACATCATTATGCGTGCTAGAAAGAATTCTAAGAAATGCGGTATAAAGGCAGAAACATGCCCATGTCTAGGGTCAACACTGACTGAACGCACATTCAGTATTCAGTCAAAGTCATCTCTAAGACTATATCTCACATCTAGCTCCATGTGTATGGCCATTTAAGGTTGTAGTATTCATTAGGAAAAGACCTGGCTTACAAACAAAATCAATGTTCAGTGTGCTGTCAGAGTTTGCACAGGTGCAGCCACATCTAATCCAATACACTCTAGTCCAATATCTCTTATGTAATCTTGCATCATAGATTTTTTTTTTTTTTGCATAGTAACAGTGCATTTAAGATACTATATGCTTCAAATTCGTATTCTTTTGTTTAATTTAATACAAAATGTTTAATTACAATTGACAATAATATCAAAACAATCTTGTACAACATAGTCAATTTTACAAATTTACCTCAATTTGAATAGTGACTTAGAAATGAGGCAGAATTTCAAATATTCTGTCTTCATTTTAATTACCCTAACTTTTCTTTGTATTTATTTTTTTAAGATTCTAAAAAATTCTGTTGTTCAGGTTTACATGATAAAAACAGATTTTTAATGCTTTTCAGACTTTTGAACTCCACAATTATTCGCACCCTTGTTAAATATGGGTAGAAAAGATAATGAAGAAATATCTTTGTGGTTAATCTGCCCAGTCTCATAATGTGAGAAAAATCTAACATTTAATTAAGCCTAAAAAACTTAGTCTAAGAAAAATCGTAGAAACTTGCATCACAATTATTGGCACCAGCAGTTTTATGAAAAAAAAATTTCTCATTTAAATTTCTCTCTTTAAATATCTGGCTGCCCCTGCCAAAAAGCTCTAATTGGGTCAAGGCTGGATTTTCCAACAGGACAGTGATGCAAAACACATGTCCAAATCATAAGCATAAAAATGTTTCAATCAAAACAGAATCAGGCATCTTGGCAATGGCCATTCCAGTCTTCTGACCTCATCCCCACTGAAAACATGTAGGTTGAGCTAAAGAGGAAAGTCCGAATTAGAGGACCAAACTGATAAAGCCTTGCTTACAGTCAGTGTTCCAATTAATCCCAAAGGCGTTGAGGTCCGAATCTGTGGAGGGCCGTCAAGTTCTCACACCAATCTAGCAAACCATTTCATTATGTGTTCAACACAGCTCTTGCCCACTGATGTTGTTTATTTTTGGTGAATAATATTGAATCAACACTGAAGTGAATGAATTAGAATAACAGACACACACCAGCACATTCCTGAACAATCTGTGCTCTTTTCACTTTCTCTTCTACACAGAGTAGGACCCAGGGGACCAAATGAAAATTCAGCCGCCAGGAAAAGAAACACGCACGCACGCGCACACACACACACACACACACACGGCTCCTGCATCTGTCTTCAAAACAACAGCCTCATGCTGCCAAAAATAGCAGTTAGTCTACAGGAATAGAAACATTTCCTGTGTATCCCTTTTCGCTGGATTCCCGTAACTTTGTCTGCGAAAGCTAAGCCATGTAGGCATATGGTCAAGCAGCATGTAACTCATTCAAAAGACTCATTTGTGTTTCCTGTAACAATGTGCGATGTCACATTACATCTGGATCACCATTTAGCTCACTTAACAACAGATTTCTGACACAGCACAAAGCTCTGGGCTGAGAGATATGCATAGCTCAGACCACTGGGGGTCAGACTGAATTACCGGAAGCACTACAAAGTTGTCGATCGTGCTGTACTGTTCCCTGTTTCCCAGTAGTCTCCCACCTATCATGCTGAGAATACGTAAATGAAGCTTTTGTTCAGACCCTGGGAAGCGAAAAAATGTAACAACTATCTATGCATTCATCGGATCTTGCTTTCCAGTCTGCACTGTATGCTGAGTTGTCAGTACAAAACAATAAACTTGTCTTGTACTGTGTTTTGGCTGCCTTGAATCATGTTATTCACAAATATTTTTGCTGGTGTTTTTTTGTTTCTTACAGCATTATCAGTAAACCCTTGAAACGACCGTGCATGAAAACCTCAGAACTACAACTATTCAAGAGAAGCTACAACTAGCTTACCTCGCATCAACTATTGTGCCACATTCCTGTCACCTAGGTTTATTTATTTTTACCCATTCCAGTGCTCAATTGAACAGTAACTAATTTCAGTGCAGGATTTTGCCTTATCATGGATTCAGACGTTATCAGTGAGCTGATTCCACGAGTGGAACAGCAGAGGAGAAACCTCTGTCTTCCATAGAACAAAGCCTGGTCATGGGTACTACTAGCAGTCCACAGCTAGTGGAATGGAGGGAGTGAGGAGGACAGTAAGCAGATAATCTTTCAGCTGTGTAGTCAGGAGCAGTGTCATGTAGGGCCTTATAGGTAAGAAATAGCATCTTATAACACAGCTAACCAGTACAGATATTTGAAAATGGGTCTAATATGGAGAAGCACAGAGGTAGATAGTAAGTAACCATATACCTGCATTTTGCACAAGTTGCAGTTTATTTAGAGTTTGGGACGGGAGAACAATAAGGGAAGCCTTAAAATAATCAAGACACAAAGAGATAAATGTAAGTTTAAGGTGTTCTTAATCTAAAATGTAAGATATGACCAAATATAGACTATGTTCCTCAAATAAAAGAACGCAGATTGCTGAATTTTGTTAATGTGAGTCAAACAGAAGTGTTGTATTCAAGTTAACCCTGAGGTTTTAACCTGTACAAATTGTCAACAGACAGGGTAACACTGCTGAGTCATCAATGAACATGGGGCAAAAGAGCTACCGCACTTTTTCAGAGTTAAGGGAACTTAAGGGAACTACTATACATCCACACATTAATCTCCTGCAAACAGTTGTTAAAATAGATGGAACATCAGGCTTTGTGCAGATGTACATAGTGAAACTTCCTTTGTTACATGGAGCTGTAAGTGTCCATGCAAGTGTAAGTAAGCTGTAGTCATGATGAGATGAACTTGGTCAGCAGTTTAAATATGTCACACTCTTTGGATGTCTTTCAGTGGGTATCAGGAAAACAGTATTCCTGAAAACAGTATGCCAGGAAAACATGAGCTCTTGACTCATGTTGCTTGCACCGAATTCCAATGCTTACATCGGCATTATTTAAAAGGAACCTGTATTCATCTGACCAGTCATTTTTGTGCATGTGATTTGCTTGGATGTGGCTTGTCTATTTAATTGCATGATTCTGCTTTGACCTATGTGATCCAGAAGCTGTTTTCATCCATAGGATAGCCGATTGCGGCATTGTGGGTAAACGCTTGTGCAAGAAAACTCCAGGAAAACAGCTGTTTAGGAGAAGCTAGAACCAGCACTCCTAGCTCCAACTACAAATTTCAGTAACAAAAGTTGGGACAGTAAAGCAAATGTTGATATAAATACAAAGCAAAGATTAGTAAATTGTGTTAGATATACATCAGCATGCTGCTCCATGAAGTCGCTCCAAAATCTTTCAGCGTTAATGTTGCTTTCACAGATGTGCAAGTTATCTATGTTATGGGAATAAATACAACCCCCATACCAAGACAGACCTTCGCTTTTGAACTTTACACCAGTAACAATCTGGAGGGTCCTTTTCTTCTTTGGCCTGGCAAACACAATGGGCCTCATTCCCCAACTGTTCTCAAGAAGAAAATTCTTCTTGAGACCCACTTACGCTGTTTTTACAAAGATTCTCCCTACTGAAAATACTCATAGAAACCATTCTGTTTCTGCTGGGTCGACATGTTTTCTTACATATTTCTTATTTCCAAGCGGTGGTGGTTTCCATCACAGCAGCATGCCAGATTTTAATGCACTGCTGTCTGAGGGATCGAAGGTCACAGGTATTCAGTTCTGGTTTTTGATCTTGCCCTTTACGCACAGAGATTTCTCCAGATTTCCTGAATTTTTTGATATTATGTACCATAGAGGATGAAATACCGACAATCTTTGCAATTTGTTTGTTGAGGAACATTGGGCCTAATTCACCATCCGTTCCTCAGAGGAAATTTCTGCTTAAAACCCACTTATGCAGTTTTCACAAAGATTTTGACACTATTTGGGATTTGTTCTTAGGTAGTCTGATGTAGGACCTTTCACAAGAACGCATTTAAGGAAAAACTTAGGAAGATATTGGTAAATGAGGCCCAATGTTCTTAAACTATTGGATTATTCACTGATGCATTTTTTTGGTGAAGTGTCAATCCTCGACCCATACTTGCTAATGACCAGGCCTTTACTGGGTACTTGTATGCATGAGTGCATCATCTGTTTAATATCTTTTACAGATTTTATAGTCTTATATTGCCCCTTTCACATTTTTGGAGCGTGTTACAGGTATCAGTTTTAGAATGAGCATATATTTACAAAAAACAATGAAGCTGATAGGATAAACATCTTTTTGTATTTGAATTTATTTAAGTACAGGTCAAAGTGGATTTACAAATCACTGCTTAATGTTTTTATTTACATTTCACATACTGTCCCAACGTTTTAGGAAGTGAGGTTTGTGCATGTTTTTGTCAGTACTCCTCATGTCAGTCTAATGTCATCAAACGTCCATAGTTCCACATTTTTAAATTCAGATGCTGCTATTGACTATGTGCTAATAGAGATAAGACTCAGAGTTTCACAATTCTTTAATTCAAATGCATTCTATTTCTTCCTCTTTGATAAGATATGACTCACAGCTCATGCATTTCCCTCAGTCGTGTGCTGAGAGATCCCTAATGAGCTCACTGTGTTAAAATCAATTGTGAGTATATGTTCTGTGTGTGTGTGAGTGTGAAATCAGCTCAGTGGAGGAGGGAAATGAGATCTCCTCTTTATCTCATTCAGTGGGAGATTACCTCCATATCGTCATGGTCTACGCCCACCATACGATCAGTAGGTCGGTCAGGCAATGCCTCTCTCAGAGCACACTGCCGGCTGCAAACACTGCCTCACTGCCTCTGTTTGTTGATGTGATCAGCAGTAGCAACAACGTCTTGCCTGCTTTCTACTCTGGAGTGAATCGAATGACACTGCAATAGAACAGCACAACAATGATGTAGTGTTTTCACACGTGGTGAGTGAAACGTGATAACGGGGCAAGTTGTCACTGAAAATGCCATTTAACTGTTAACAGCACTACTGCAGCAAGTAGTACAGTACAGAAATGCTGGCACAGAATATCAACTGAGATTAGCATTACATTAAAATGATACAGTTCATTTTCAATAAATGAACAATATATTCATTCAGAGGTGCACATCCACATGACAGCACAAGTCCAACTGGCTAAAGATGTGACGTTCCCTCAAGAGATGGAAGGGTTGTATCCATTACAACATCTTCCTATCCACCCAGATGCACAGCATCCTGTGAGTCACAAACACCAGAGGAACACCTACAGAACAGCTGATGTCCAAGTACCTCTGGAGAATCATCATACTTCCCACTTACAGTAAGGAGTTAGGTACTTTTCTTGGAGTTTCTCTCCAGGGTGTAATGAGGATAATCAGGTTGTTGGTGGAGATTTAAGATAAGTGTAGCTTAAGGGATGGAAAGAAGGGTTAGGGTAAAGTGAAGCTTCAAGTTCACTAAGATCTTATGTCCATGTGCCCAGTGAAAATGCATTTTAGAGTTTTCAAAAAAGCTTAACCTTCAAATTTGTTCGAGGATGTCAACATGAAAACACAACACTGGACACCCAAAGAAGGACCAGATATCCCTCAGATAGGCTTTTTCTTCAGATCCCTTAAAGCATCCCTTAAAAGTTCTCAACCTGGTCCTGAGGATCCCCGCGATGGTCTACATTTTTGCTCCAAACCAACTTGCAACACATAGGAATTAGCATAAAAAAATGTGGACTGTCTGGGGGCCCTGAGGACCAAGTTGCGCCATAAAGGAATTCTCCAGCTTTTTCAACTTAATATCGCTCTGCTGCATCTGTAGCATAAGTAATACCACAAAAAATGTTGATGCTTTTCCTCTTACTTACTATACTATACTTACTATAGAACAGAAAACTCGTTCCACTATAAGTGGAAATCAGCCATACATCACAGGTACGATAGAGCTTAATATTTCTTTAGTGAACGTGTGGTGTGGTGGGTTTGAAAACACACACATTTGGCCATTTAAGGGAGCTGGTGTATTTCATTAAAGGCAGTGTGACGTGTAAATCTTAAATATATGGACAGTCTTCAAATATGCAGATATAATGATATTAATCCAGAAGGGGACTAAAAGGGTGATGATTCTTCTTCTGCAGAATGGTAACCCCATGAATTTCGAGCCATACAGATAAGGTAAAAGTATCAAAAGAGATTTGTCCACTTAAACACCCACAATATTTTCTTGTAAAATCAATATGTTAATGAGAATTCCCGTTAACTAGTCAAAATTCATGCTACATAATCTCTGCTTCTTGCAGGATTATAATTCATTGACACATTGGAAATCATCACATCTTCTGCCCCTGCTTTATTTTAGAAAGTTTAAAAAAATGAGGTAGTACCCATCTCTTACGCACTGCATACACTAGTCAGTGAACTGAATATAGTGTATTAAAAGTGCACGGGTATGAGTGTGCGCTGAAAGTGTGTGGGGGTTTGATGTGTTTGGTGTGAGGGTGGGGGTGTTGTCCCCTTCCCCTTCTCTGCTCTGGGACAGTAGGGCCGGAAAGCCTGAGGTGATTCACTGGTGAGTCAACAGCTATCAACTATAAAGCCCCAGCACTGATGGAGCCTAAGCATGACACAGCTCTCTCACCTAAAGGTAAGACCTCCCTCTCTCTGTACAGCTCTACTGTATGCTGTAGATATTACCTAGGACTCTACACGGTTACTTTACTTTGATATAGAATTAGTATCCAGTGCTTAGATCTGATCAAAATAATGTGATTTAATTATTTTGCAATTATATTGCAGTCTAATCATTGCAACCAAATTCGGGGAAACACAGTGTTGGATTAGTGTTGGAACAGGCAGCTGTACAGGCATTACGTAATAACTATTTGTTCAGGACCAGACTGTCCTTTGACAGATTTTGAAAATCAAATATTGACAGATGAGACACCAGTAACAGAAAACAGAATTACCAAATATTACGGAATTCAAACCACAAGTCAACAGCCTGGTATGCTGATATTTGTTGAAATCAAGACGCTGAAGTGAAAGTGTAGTCATCTTTTTCACTGTTGTTAAATCTCTATATCAATCATTCACAAGTTAATTATAAATAAAATAACTTTGGATGTTTGTAAAAAAAAAAATTGGACAGAATATATAAGCGTAATTTGTAACTGTCAATCTAGATATTAGAATGATATTCATTTCATTTATTGTTTCAGCAATTCAACATACCAATAACTTTTCAAGATCTTTCCATCTCCCATCCACAGCACACAGCAGGAAATAGATGTTAAAGCACTGTTTGTGTTCTTGCAGGTACTGTTGCACTGCTGGACAGGCACACAGCCACTGACACAAGAAGAAAGTATGCACTCATTCCCAGCTCTGCTTTGCTCCTGTGTAGTCAGCATGTTCACTCTCGGCCACGGACTTCCTCTCCCTCCAGATGCTGTGAAAAACTATGTCAAACTGCAGGCTGAAAACATCAGCTCCAGAATCCAGAGGCACAAAGATGAGGTAATGCATGTTATTATTACCTAAAGCCAAAAGAGCTAGAATTACGGTTGGGTAAGTGTGTTAAGAAAAAGAAATTCTATAAAAAGATTTCAAGGACAAATAATTCTTTGCATCATTGTACTAAGTGCATTTAGGTCAGGATTTGATGCTATTATGCTAAAAAATACACAAACATGTCTAACTCAGTGGTGTATCTATTGGTGGCAAAGGAGGCAGTCACACTGTGAACAATTGGCATGAACAACTCACAGAAAAATCTCATTTCTTAACAACATATGGTGCTGTGCAGAAGTTTCAGACCAACGTACATTTATTTAATTTCCAGTCAAAACAGCTTTTAACTACATGTTTTTCTCAGTGTAAACCATTTAACAACCAAATATAATAGATCGTTTGCTTTTATTACAGCTTCCATTATTTTGGGGAGACTTGCTCTCCGCTTTTCACAGAAATCTGCAGGGAAATTTTTCCTTCCAAGTTCAGTCTTAGACGTTGGCTGGATTTTCTGCTTCTCACAATCCAAGTAATCCCAAAAACATTCAATGATGTTGAGGTCTGGACTCTGGGGTGGCCAGTCCATTGCTCTGAGAACAACAGCAGCTTCTTTGATTGATTCGTAAACTTTCTTTTCCTTGGTCTTTTTCTATTTTGTCTGTACTGGCTTCTTGACCGTGATACTGTCAGATCCTCAGCATTGAGACTTCTCACATCTGAAGCAAGAGTGGAGCTTGATCTTCTCCTCTCTCTCAAAGATAAGAGCTTCACATACTGTTAATCTGATGGTGACAGTTTTAGGGGTCTTCCAGGTCTCACGTTGTTGTTGAGTCCTATTTTGCTCTTCCTATTTTAATCATTTTTTGATCTTCAGTTTTGTAAACTCCTTTTTGTTCACTCAATTTCATTTGACTTTCTCCTTTCTTATGAAAGTGGATTAGCCTATCTTATATCTTAATGATCCTTTTGACTGGAAATTAAAATAATGAGGGGTGGTCTCTGACTTTTGCAGTGTATTGTGCCTCAGCAGTTTATCAACTGCTCCCTCTAATTCATAAGGCGTCTCATGCATAGTAACTATTTTCAAATGGACACTTCACAATACGATAAATTCATTACTTATAACTCTAAAAACATCAATAATAGCGAATTACATACTCTATTCCAGCAAACCACATTCACATGAGGGGACATTTTTTTTTGCACTGGGGTTCACAAAATCCTAGTTACACCACTCATTTAACTGTTCACAAATATATACTATAACTAAGTGCATAAACTAAAATAATACATACAATACATACAATTATTACTAATAGTAATAATACAAAAAGTATGTTGTGAATATTTTTTTTCGGAGTGAACTGTGAAGAAGCTTTGTTTGAGCTGCTTTTTTTCTCCCACAGATGCAGATATTGGGTAAGGTGGTCCTGGACGGTCCTGAGTTTCTCCCTGAGCTGCTGTCCGATAAGCCCGTTGAAGGCCTGAGTTCCATGGTGGAGACCCTCAACGCCTTCCAGAAGGTCCTGCACAGCCTACCCAAAGGCCACGTGAGCCAGCTGCACAGCGATGTGTCCACACTGCAGGGCTACCTGGAGAAGAGGATGAGCTCCCTGCAGTGCACCCAGAGGAAAACAGGCACCGAGAAGAGCCTGGAGGCCTTCCTGAAGGACAATGGAACATACTACATCACACTGGGCCATGTGGCTCTGGACAGACTGCAAAAATACTTACAAAAACTTGTACGAAACCTAGACCAGCTGAAAACCTGCTAAAAGCCTGCATCTCCCTGCTGTCCACTATTTTATTATAGTATTTATCGTATTTATTTATAAACATATTTATAAGACCAAAGAACTGCTTTTTTACACAAATGTTTTGAGATGTATACAAAAATGTACTTGTATATGTATTTTAAATGTCTTAAGCTTAGGATTTTAGTGGCCATTGAAACTGTAAGGGCAAAGAATCTGCAAGGCATTCCAATCCGCACATGCGCACACACGCTCACACAGGAAGTGCGCTGACCTCACCACCAGCCAAGCATGCTTAGTGATGTCACACAATCTTACCAGAAGACCTATGACCGATCATGCTGGGAAGCACAAATCCTCGCTCCCCCTCTCTGGAACACCAGCATATATGAACTATGGATCCTGCACTTTGATCATATGTCTTCTGTAAATAGTTTATTAGGGTGAGATACATAAGGTTTTTTGCGACTGTAAATTATTTATTGTAAATGATGTCAGTTTTAAAAATGTGTATTTTTTGTATATTCATAACTAAAAACCTCACTGAAATAAAATACAAAATTATAAGTCATAATTGTTTGCTTGTGATCTTTACTTTCCTACGGCCAACAATATAACAAACCCATCCTATTTGCAAATATTTACACGGTACAGTAGTTTGTGCACCCCTGGTCAATCCACGTTTTGTTGATGTTTTAAGTGAAAATAACATTGTCTACAGAAACACACATTTTAATGCACAATTATTGTTTCATTGCTGAAAATAACATAAATGAAACATAAAATGTGGCCTGTGTGAAAGTTATGGCACGTTTTAACTGTTTTCAGTATGTTAAACTCAACAAATAGAAACTGTGCCCTAAAATTTGCAGACAATTGCCTTCACAAGTTTGTCTCCTGTAGAGGATCTGTTAATTGTTTTCACTTCACTTTCAGAACAGGTCATCTGACCAGGGGTGTATAAACTTTTACATACAACTGTATATCCACCTGGCTGGCTAATAATGCAGCAAACAACCCATTCTGTTGTTGGGTAAAAAAAAAAATCAATAATAATAATAATATTTAAAAATTTAATAATAATTTGCACCTATATTCTAAATGGAGCTGACCCACCAATACATGTTTAGTGTCCAAAGTCTGCTTCCAAATTTTGCACTGCAGTTACAAGGTTAATGCTGTTAGTAAGTAATGGGAGTCCATGTCACACTAAATCTATTCTATTCTATTCTATTCAGGCTTCTGTAATATCACCCATGTAGCTCCACTGCAAAACCTGAAAAGCAAACTTAGGACACTGTGAAAACCGTAAATCAGATTTTTCAGGGACCCATTCCTTTAATGGCCTAAGGGAGAGTGGTCCATAATGTAAAATATGATTAATGGAAGACTGTCTTAAAAGCAAATGTTTTTTTTTTTAAATGCAGATCTAAAATAAACGTGTTTTGTCAGGTACCAGACAGCTTAGAATATAAAGAGCAAGTATTTCTCTTTTTCGCAAGAACTAAAATGAATGAAAGAATGACAAAAAAGACGTGTTTAGCTCCAGCAGAGTAAATATTGATCAATTCTCCGGGATGGTAATGTTTGTGAACTCATCTGGGACAATATGATGTAATACTGGTTTGTAAAGTGTAACTTTGAAAGTGGCAGCAGTTTCTCAGATTACATTACATGTTTTGGTCAAAGGGTGAATGATGCCAGTAAACTCATTTTGTTTACCTAAATATTTATTTGCCATAGTTTTATCAACCAGGTAGACAATATTGCTGGTAACGTACCAGAAGGACTGTTCACAAAGAGCAAAATGACTGGTTAAGTAAGAAACAATGACATAACAAAAATCATCTTTCATATAAAATGCATCATTCCAGAGATGCCAAGTAAAACATATTCAGTCCTCCACTAGCATGTGCTCATTCACACACACATTCTCAGCTGAACCATTTGCTCTTTTTGACGAGTGAACCCTTAGAGCTCGAGGCACCCATGAGCTTGTTCTTGTACTGCTCCACCAGGTTTTCAAAGTGGTCCTTGTCTTTGTTCCAGAACTTTTTCTTCACTGGTTTGGCACTCTGAAACAGGACAAAGTTAAAATCACTTTGCTTGGTAGCCAAGACACTAGAATAATTTACTTATCACTTTCTCTATTAATAAAACACATTTCTACACTGCATTCTTCTAATTCTTCAACATATTTCCAGTCTGTTGGAACTGCAATGGGGCTGATACATCAGTTGGCTCATGATATTCAATATTGGCTGAAATTGACGACCTGTGGTTTTGTAAGTTTTGTCAAAAACAAAGCCTATAATTAACGGATAATTCTCAAGAGTTGAGTTGCCCAGTATTTTTCTTTTAAAGTTTATTTATTTTTTTTTAATCAAAATCATTCTGGGTAGCTTCACCCTGAGTGCTACAGTATTAGTATTACTTAAAGTTCATGTGAAGCAGTAATAAAAACGTAATCCGAGTTTGTTGCACAACAGAAAACTCGGCCAAAGTCATCGGCAAATCGCCAAGTACATAAAATTAGATTTCGACATCATGAAAACATAAGCAGTATTCTCTGCTCTGAGATGCTGGGGGCGTGTCCACTGAGGCACTGAAACCACACCCAATCGTGGGAAAGGTACAGCCCTCTCTCAAGACTTGAGCTTTGTATTTGCTGGTGTGTAACTGCAATGCAGCTTCTCTCACACCAATACGACCTAAAAAATGGATGCTCTGTTAGTAGCTTTATTGGACTGTACAGCCACCACAGCCCCTCTTATTTATGCAAGTCAGCAATAGGTACTGACTGGCACAATCTACCCAAGTAAAGTTAGGCTATCGGTAAACAACATGAAACAAAACATTTTGCAATCGAGGGGGAGAAACACTGTGCTCTAGTTTTTCTACTGTTATAGTATTAGGGGAGGGGACATGCTAAGTATGGCGCCAGTGCATCATTAGCCATCATTAACCTAATAATCTGCTAATAACCCGACTAATAGCTTAATCGGAATACAATACAGCCATGTATACACCGCAATCAGAACAGACTAGTCTGACTGAGGCCAATCAGAATACAATTTCTATCCGATTGAACAAGGTGGGTAACCCTGTAAATAATTTGTTAAATAGAAGAATAATAACCATGTAAACACCTGCATTCAGTCTGTTCTGCGCATGTGTCACATCATAGCAAAAGTTTATATCGTTCAACATGGCGGGAGCAGAAACTGGTCTGCAGAGGAGACAAAGTTTATGCTTTGAACTTTAAAAGACGACGATGGGACTGATGTCCAGCTTACGTGTCTCAGAACATGACGTCTTCCTCTCGCCCCTTTTTGATAAGTACATGCGAAGTACGTTTTCCTGGGTCTGCCATAATTTTAAAGCAATAAAAAAAGCAAAAGCACTGTTTACTACTGCTCGTCTCACTCTGACTAGACTCACGAGATGCTCGTTGTCATAGTAACATCTACAGTAAGTGGTACTCTACGCATATGCGTAAATTTGGATTGGATTACTTGTAGTGCGGAGATGGAGATTTCTATCAGACTGAGTAGAGTGTGCATATAAACACCCCAGTCATAATCTATAATCGGAATGTATTCAATCAATCTGGCAAAAATCTTTGCATGTAAACACAGCCATTGAGCCTCAGTTTCAAGCCCGCCCAAAAAATCCTGAACATAAATACGATGAAAAAGTTTAACAGTCTAACTTCACAATTAAGTACTACATAGTGTCACGTCTTTAGAAATTATTTTCTAACATGTAGAACCTGTTTAGAAACAAATCTCTGAATTTACTTTACATGGTCTTTAAGACTGTGACAACAGAGAATTGACAATCTGTCAGTAAAGCACTGTTTACCTTAAAATCTAAAATATGTATGTAAAATTATACTGGCAGATATTATCGGTTATCAGAATTTTTAGCCCCCTTAAAATCAGTATTGACATCAGCCACAAAATTTTCATACCCTACTCTCGACTGAAGCAAAGAAATACCAGTACACCCGTTATTGTGTAAATATAAACTGTGTTACTCAATGACATGCTGAGCTGTAAACACCTATATGGCTACATGTCAGATGCACAAAAATGTGTTCACCTGTTTCTTATTTTGGTTAGGTTTTGCCAGAGAAAACACTTTTCTATCCTTTCTGCTGGGTCCTTTCTTCACCTTCTTGGACTGAACAGGCTGCTTGCCTTTATCCCTTTGCCTGTTCCAGACAGGGAGATGGACACAGGTCAGTCCAGTTTACATGCACAATTCTCACTGTTAATTGAAATTACACTCTTCCTTCAAATTCTAGCAAAGATGGTGAAACCAAATCAGTACCTGATCTTTGGACCTCTGTGTGAAGGCATAGGAAGAACCTTCTGCCGTTTTTTGCCGTCTTGTAGTTCAACATGTTCCACTTCTGGCGTGGTTCTGAAACCTGAGTAGTGACCACTCTGGACTCCCTTTTTATACTCCATGTTTGTCTTGGCCCCACCTGTCTGCTGTGCTGCAGCTTTACCCTTACCAGGAGACTTCTGCTGAGGCTGCTTGCTTCCTCCTTCCTGTTTTCCAGCTTTTAGCGACTGATTCTGTGGATCAGTGGATAATGGAGATTGATTATTTCCATCACCACTTAGAAATCTAAACAGTTAAACTAATACTGTACATATCTAAGGTGTATATTATTAATGCTGCACTTTGAAATAATAATAATTATTATTATTATTATTATTATTATTATTATTATTATTATTATTATTAAGTGCTGTCAAGTCAAGCAAAAATACACTTTGGGTCTATTTCTTTAGTGTACCGCACGTAGCATGCTAGTAGTTTCTATGCAGAAACAGTAGATAAATGCAATGTCTATGCTGTAATATACAATCTAGGCTAATAAACAAATCAACAATCTCTTTTTAACTCTTTGACAGGTTGACTGAAATCCTTTGAGTAAGTTAATGTTGTGAAGATGTAGAGCGACATCACTTGGTAAGAAAGCCAGCAACAGTCACGGCAGTTGGTCAAGATTTTATTGGTGATCTCTTTATGTGATCTATGTAAAGTTTGTTTACGTAATAAACCGACAATACAGACATTAACATAACGTGAAAACGCAACATAAACAGCAACCGCTCTTGCTTTGCAACGCATGTGTTGTGTCTGATGTAAAATTCCAAGCGTCATGGAGTGGTTCTGGAATAACATGCGTGACGTGAGGCATCTGGTGTGAAATGGGTTTAAGTATAATACTCCAGCAGCAAGTAACCTGCGTCACACAAACAACTCTATTGTTCAATGTTGTTCAATATTGTTCAAATGACGTGATGTACTTTTTTTTAAACGAATAAATAAATTAAAATATAAATCAAATGACATGTCTGTTCTAATTCCAAAATTAAAATTTAAGATTGAAATTGAATCTAAAGGCCTTTAAAACTTAAGCTGGGCGATTTATAGTGTGTGTGTGCGTGCGCGCGCGCGTGTGTGTGTGTGCGTGCGCGCGCGCGTGTGTGTGTGTGTGTGTGTGTGTGTGTGTGTGTGTGTGTGTGTGTATATATATATATATATATATATATATATATATATATATATACACACACACACACATACATACATACATACATACACACACACACACATCAAAACATAAAAAACTATTCTTAGATGTATCGCGATGCGGATGTGAACGATTCTGAATCGATTCACAAATGTCAAAAATCGATTTTCTAAATATTTAATTTATACCATAATGTTGACGGAACGCAAAAGGCGGGACTTGCAAATGCGGAAGTGCAGCGCCCGGACAGTCTGTGGCGGCACATAACAAAAACACTACTGGATGAGCGAGAAATCCGAGCGGCTCCCTCTGCATTAAGACAGGTTAGATCAGGAGTCACAACACAAATGATAACATTTTGTCCTTTCAACAAAAAAATCAAACCAACTTGGGAGCCACAACATTTAATGTCCAGTATGTCTAAGTATGTGTTAATGTCCTAGTATAAACTAAACAATATAAACAAAAACGCAGATTTACTTCGCTCTGCTTTAAGCTTTAGCTCAGCTATAGCCGCTTTCCTCCCATCTCCGCCAGAAAACTTTTCCTCAGAAGTAGATCAGTTAAATGTCTCTCAACGTTTGACTGTTTTATGAGGCTGAAGTCGCTTCTTATTCTCCAGCTTCTTGTTCGAATTTTCCTGTTCCACCTTAAATTCTAACTGAGGCGCCGAATGTAAATGCGGCACCATTTAAGGTGGAACGGGAGAATTCGAAAGAGAAGCGACTTCAGCTTTGCCACTTTTTAGTGTTTCACAGTCTCTTGTTGCAGACTAAACGCATCAGGAAACCAACTGCGCTGCTTATAAATGCGAATAACGCATCACTGCTATGTGACCTGCAGTCTGCACGCCGGGTTCTCAGTCGTTGCGAAACAGGGCTTTTGCGCTACGTTGCACACGACCCGTCTAGAAGATATTTTACTAACACAGCGATCCCCCCGTCTCTACAATGAGACCAAAACCGAAGTGATAAAATCACTAAAGAAAACGGGTAGAATAGCTGTAACATGTGCTGCGTGGACAACCATAACCACTGGATCTTATTTCACTGTAACTGTGCATTTTATCGCATTTTAAGCAGCTTCTCGTGCTCCAAACAAGAGCAGTGAATGAGAGCCTTCTAGTTCACTTGCCACATCACTTCCATTTGTTTTATTAAAAAACGTATTGGAAGTAAATTCATTATGGATCATTACAAATACTTTGCTTTAAAAGTACCAAGTCACTTTAAATAACAACACCACCGAGTCACTTCGTCACTTTAAAATGTATATTGTCTCTATATTCTATGTATATTTTGTGTATATTTTGTGTATATTTAATATAATTTGTTTTTTCTTGTATTTTTATTTTTACTTATTTACTTTCTGTAAAGTGATTAGCTGAGCCTCACCACAAGCATTTCAATGCATAAATGTACTGATATGTTGTGCAAGTGACAAATAAACTTGAAACTTGAACTCGAAACTTGAGCTCACACAGTGAGAAAATATAAATGCTATATAGAAAAAAAAGATGCATCGATAATCGTTTTATAATTGCATCGCAGCCCTCTGAATCATAATCGAATCGAATCGTGAGGTGCCTAGAGATTCACACCCCCCAAAAAAAAAAAAAAAAATAAATAAATAAATATATATATATATATGATGTATTAAACCTATAGAAAAAACAATCAAACCATACCAAAAACTACTTAACTATGAGCAAGAAAAAGCTCAAATTTCTGAGCAGAAATACGAGCATGTTTATTTCTCTGGTTTAAGCAGACTTCTCTTACCACATTATCTGTCATGCAGAAATGGGTAAATGGAGAAAGGAGCAGCAGATATTGATTAAAAAGAAAGTGGCACAGCAAAGTGGCTCTTTTTTTAAACATATATAAGCCAACATGCCCTCACAATACTATCAAAAGGCAATGACTACAGGGTGAAATCTGATAACAGAATTTCGCACACAAGCAATACAAGTCCACCCTGTAGGGCTAGATCCAACATGGTGGGTTCTTTTAGATGCAAATGCTGATAATGATACTGCTGAAAATCACGCTCACCTTCTCAGCCCCAGAGTCAAGTTTTACCTTGCTCTTCTGCAATCGCATGGCCTTCAGCTTTAACTTCCTGGTGTCCTCCAAAGAGAACTCCACGATGGGCCTCTGGACAGATCACCAGGACACGCCGGACATTCATGCAAAGGAAAGACATCATTCCATAAAGCACACTCATACTGTACATGTGAAGACATCATTTCAGCAAGAAAACACATCACCAACACTGTTGCGACAGTCCAGCTGTGGTTCCAGGACAAACAGTCTTCCTCATTAGTTTAGCAAATGAGACATGATGAGAAAGTGCCAAGGGTAACGATTCACCTTGTTCTCAAGAAGTTACTTCAACAGAGAGGAAAAAAAAAAACAGGGGAATGTTTGGGTTTGTGTAATGTGTCGATCAGACTGATAAGGGCATAAATAAACTGACTTCTGAGAAAATGTCTCAATTGCGAACACACCTTCTGTTCAGAGAAATGACCCATACAGTTACAGATTAGCAAGCAAGCAGAGAACAAATTTTCAATGTAGGATATAGTTGCACCACTCTGGGAAATAGCCTGGATGCTATTTAAAAAATACGATGTGCCAAGCATTTCTTGTCTGAACAGCTAAATAAATATATATTCCACTCATGCGTATTTCATAAATATCATATTGTGGGTGTGTGACCTCACTGATGTGACAGAAAGAGGGGAAAAATCAGAGGCAGGAAAAACCTCAAAAAGACTCACCTCTAAACCTCTACAAGACTGTAGATCAGCATAGCTAAAAGCTACACACACCACAGAACATGTTCGATATTGGTTTTCACTCGAAAGCTAGGTTTATACCTGATGGACTGTAACTGCCGCGGAGGTATGTTCGCTAAAATACACAAGCGCGGCTTGTGTGGCGTGGCAGCACATCTGCGTGCACCTGAATCTGAAGGCAGATTTGCTGTGCAGGTTAGATTATTGAATGAGACCTCTATCAATTAGGGCTGGACGATTAATCGAAAAGTAATCGAAACCAACATTCAGAACCTCTAACCGACATAATCTAATGTTGATTATTTCATTTTTTTTTTTAATGTGTTAATCCTTTCCCCACTTTGTGTGTTCACATACTGTCCCCCTTAAAAACTTACTACCGCGCATGTAGTCACGTGACTCCACCATGTCCACTCTGCAACATGGAAGCTAAGGCTATGTTCACAAAGCAGGTAAAAGTGTCCCAAATCTGATTTTCTCACCAAATCAAATGTTTTTTGTTTGGCTGTTTACAAAATCTTTTAAATGTGATCTGTATGCGACTTTAGAGGTAAACAATCATGACTATGAACAAACACCAGTCGCTCCTGGAGCTTTCAGTTTCATCTTCGCCAGCATCACAGGAGCGAACATGAAGCTTCACTAACTGACAGCTGGGCTCATCACCCAGAATTTGTTCGAGCCCGCTGTATTGGTTCGCGTCCTCGGATTCCTCAGATTTTGCTTTCAGGCTTTTAACTGTTCTTTGACGCTGCAGCCTCGCTCTCCTCCGGCCGCGTTCGGACATTTCTTTTAAAATCTCTTCAAACACGGAAGTATTTTGGATAATTGGATAAATTATGATGAATGTCGAGTTGGATTGACGTAAAAGTCGCGTGAATTCCGATCTGGCTGTTGAGACGATTTACATTAAGATATGCAGAACAAATTTACAGCACAAACCTTGTCAGTGAACTATGAGGGGAAAAAAAAACAAACAAACAAAATAATAATCGATTAATTGATCGTAATTGAGGTAAAATAAACAATTAATCGTGATATTGATTTGAGGTCATATTGCCCAGCACTACTATCAATACACTTAAATGAGAGATGTGCCTACTAGGAAGGTGTGCGACACACTACTGCAGAAGTATAATTCAGGCTTAACTACACTTACTCAAGTCAGTCAGAGTCAAACGGGTACCCCACGGTTTGGGTCTGTGGTAGAGGTGGGTGATATGGCAAAAATATTATATCACAATTTTCTAAATTTTTCATGATACATGATATGCATCACAACATTTTGTTTAATAAAGTTGTAACAGACAAAATACAACCTGTAGTGCCACAAAAAAATAAAATAAAATAATAACAATAAGAATAATAAGAATAATAATAATAATCCATTTTATCCATTTTTTTTACAAACTGGATAAACCATATTCAGTTAAACAGGCCTAATTATGTTTTTTTTTTTTTAATTATGCAGTTGGTCAGAGTTCTTTTAACTACTGACAATATCCATCATATGCTCAGAAAAGTATACTGTGACATAATCTATCATGATAAGGATAACATATCATCATATTGCCCACCTCTAGTCTGCAGCCTGCTTGCTAAGCTGGTGTTAAGTTAGCTGATCAGGCTACAGGTCCAAAACACCACAGAACAGGTTTAATTCAGCCTTTCTATCCTTTCAGTGCTAGGAGCTCAACTTCAGATTTGAATCATCAACTAAATTTGTGTTGGCGCTTTCGTTAGCAAATGTAGTTGACCAGCCAAGACAAGTTTGATGAATAGGAGACTAAAGTAGCTTGCACGGTCAAATTGTACACCTAATATCACACCAAATCGGCGCTGAATGTTTAAGTAACATCACATAGACTCGCGTATTTGACTTCTGACACTGTATGACATACTGGTATCTACAACAACAGAGAAAACTTTGTCCACTTACATTTGTAAATTTTATAATAGATAATGCTATGTAGAGCTGCCATTAATGACTGCTTTTCTATCGATTAATCTATCGACTATTTTACCGATTAGTCAATTAATCTTAACATTTTCCTCCAAAAATTCTAATTATGACATTTCCTAAACAAAGAAATAGGCATAAAATAATTGCAGAAATAAAATAATTAGATAAGGAACATCTTATCAATTCCAATGCGAACATTAATAAACATGAATAGACAACACTTTTGGTGGTTTTGCTTTTTCTGGCAGTCTATCATTCAGAATATCGCCTGTATGTTTCCTTCTTAGGTGCTTGTGCGCTGTGCAAGTGATATGCCATTGAAACTTTGCAGTGTACAAACCACCTTTTTGTTTTGTGCTAATTTGACATACTCTCACATCTTGAGTCTTTGGAAACTTTTAGAAACCTCTTTTGCCACAGAGTCGGATGCTGCAGCTGCCATGATTGAAGTGTTTAAGAAATCAAAAAGGTAAACTCAAAAATAATAATAAAAAAAATAGTGTCAGTTTAAAATATTGATGTCAACACATTTTCAGCATTGATGTCATCGACTACATCAACTTACGGCTGCCGCCCTTATGGCATGCAACGTAGCTTCAGAAACCACATAAGCATGTCAATTTTAGATGACCTAATTATACTGTAGCAATGCATTTTTCCACTACCTGCTATAAATGAAAGCGAAGCATTAGTGCATAGAAAATTACATGACCTTGAGCACCAGGCTGACCTTGTTAGCACTGAAGATGTTGGGGTTGTTGTTAAGGTGACGCAGGGCCTGGAGGGCATGCTCGTGCTCCTTAAACTCCACAAAGCCATAACCTAGCGACTTCCCCATTACCTGACCACGCACTGGCTTCCTGTCATACATCACATGACACTGAGAGAGAGAGAAAGAGAGTGCAAAAGGAGTAAGTCTTTATTTTCATAAATATACATCTGGGTAAAACAAAACCAGCACTGATGATTGCTAACAAAGTCTATGGGCTCATAAAACTCAGTTCATAAACCTGTGTTGTGCCAGCTTAAACTGGTACTGCCATCTAGTGTTGATGCAAGAAAACAGTGGACCACACTGCTGCATTCGTTGAGTGACACTCTGGGGTCTTGATCCAGTGTTTCAGATGTTAACTAAATCAAAGACTGATTATCAACATGTTTGATGAGGAACCTGTGTGTGTGTGAGATGGACCTTTGTACCTCAGTAATCCGGACCCGCTTGCCTCCCCCTGCAGCGGAGAGGCAGAGCCGGAGGAGACGTTGGCGGTCTACGCTCTTAGGCAGATTATGAACACACAACCGTGTCTGGGACACAAAGATGTTGACATCCTTCAACTTCGCTCTCTTCAGCTCCTCAAACTGATGAACGCACACACAGAACAACCACAATGCTTAAAAACAGGTGATAATAATCATTTGCAGGGCTGCTTATAGCAAGTGTATTAAAAGATTTTTGGTTCAGCATAGAAACTGCACAAAACCCATAGCTTTGATATTATGTAGTATTTCATAAGAGTTGGCTCAACTTACCCTTGTCCTCTTTGCCATATCAAAATCAGACACTCCTTCTGCTGCTTTGGTTCCAGCTCGAATCACTGGATGTAGAGAAAAAAATGAGGAGAAAAGACAGAAGCAACAGTGGTTTACATGAGTAAAAATTACAAATGCACTGATAAGGAATTTCTGGGCCTATGATGATATATAATAATTAAAGAATGTTCAGTAAAAAATAAAAAAATAGATCAGACAAGACATGTCTTGTGCTCAAAGTTTGCTTATTTAGTTTTGCGCTGGAGCTACAAGACTAATGTAACTAACGTACACAAGAAGTTAGTCACCCAAATCGTGATTTCTGTTGATTCCTTTTATAAACAACTGATAATACTGAATTATAGGGGTGGGAATCTCTAGGCACCTCACGATTCGATTCGATTACGATTCAGAGGGCTGCGATGTGATTATAAAACGATTATCGATCCATCTCGATGCATCTTTTTTTTCTATACATGATTTCTATTTTCTTACTGTCTGAGGACTTTATAGTTTTAAAAAAAAGTATTTGTAATGATCCATAATGCATTTATGTCCAATATCTTTTATTAATAAAACAAATGAAAGTGATGTGGCAAGTGAACTAGAAGGCTCTCATTCACTGCTCTTGTTTGGAGACGCTGCCGCCACTCTTCTGCGATAAAATGCACTGTTACGGTGAAATAAGATAAGTGGTAATGGATGACCACGCGGCACATTATATACTCTTTAGGGATTTCATTACTTCGGTTTTGGTTTCGTGATGGGGGGGCGCGAAAGACTGCAGGTCACCTAGCAACGAGGTTTTGCCGAGCTAGTAGCGAACGAAAAAGGAAAAGAGAAAGACAGACGAACATTTGGAGACGAATGGACTTATTCGCATTTATAAGCAGCGCAGTTGGTTTCCTGGTACGTTAAATCTGCAACGAGAGACTGTCAAACACTAACTAAAAGATGCGAAGCTGCGAAGATGAAGTCGCTTCTCTAATTTTCCCGTTCCACCTTAAATGGTGCCGCTTTTACATTCGGCGCCTCAGTCAGAATTTAAGGTGGAACCGGAAAGTTCAGCAAGAAGCTGGAGAATAAGAAGCGACTTCAGCCTCGTAAAACAGCCGAAAGCTGAGAGACATTTTACAAGAAACTATTCAACTTTTGAGGAAAAGTTTTTTGGCAGAGATGGAAGAAAAGCAGCTATACCTGAAGTTTAAAGCAGAGTAGAGTATGTCCGCGTTTTCGTTTATATTTTTAGCCTAAACTAGCACATTATCACATACTGGACATAAATGTTGTGGCTCCCAAGGTGGTTTGATTTTTGTTGAAAGGACAAAATGGCTCTTCTTATCATTTGTGTTGTGACTCCTGACCTGACCTGGCTTTTAATGCAGAGGGAACCGGTCGGATTTCTCCCTCATCCGGTTGCGTTTTTGTTATGTGCCGCCACAGACTGTCCGGGCGCCGCACTTACCCACTTCCAAGTATTTAGAAAATCGATTTTTGACATTTATGAATCGCCCACGTCTGCATCGCAATGCATCTAAGAATCGATTTTGTCCCGCATAAAAATAGTAAAACATATCACAAATGTAATCGAGCATCTATATGACTACATGCAAAGGGAACCAGATTTTGCAGGGGGAGTCAAAACTCGAAAATGGGTGATGACAACGTTTGGCTAAAATTTTGTGCACTTTTATAGTTTTCAGTAAGTCATACTAATTATTTTAATCCACATCAACAAGTCTGTGCAACCTGAATGAAGACCTGGATGCATTTTGAGCAGGTTAAGTCACGTTTTGGGAATGTATTTATTAATCTGGGTGACTACTGGCTTCTAGCATCCATTATCAACATCAGCCTTGTAAGTCTAGCGCTAATCTAAAGAACCAGAATTTGGACATCAACAGATCAACTACATTTGAATTAAGTGAAAATGTGTTCACACTATAATTCATGTAAGATGTGCAGTGACTCAAAGATGCTAGCTGCTATCGTTAGGTGTCTTAATATTCTTTCGACTACACAGAACAGATTTGATTCAATTCAAATGCTGAATTACATTAACACTGTATATAATCTTCAGTGATCCTCTTTGCTCTACATGTTACAAATTCTGCAGTTCTGTTGTCCTCTGCTGAAACCAAAATGGATACTGATGACTACATTTTCCCTCATCTGCAAATAACACATCAGTGCACTACTAGTAAAAATGTCATGGTTAATACAGAGCTCTACGATGATGTGCTGTTGGCAGTCATCCTGAAACAGCAGTGTTAAAGGCTACTTCTTAGTCACTGGGCTGTAGAGTGCATTACTGGTTTCACTCACAGCCTTCTCTGGCAAGGTAGAGGTTCCTGGAGCCTTTGTGAGTTTTCACTTTCTTGGTCTTCAGTTTGGCAGCGTCATCTCTGCTCACTGCCAACACAATATTCAGCTTCCTCCCATCAACCCTCACTCCACCTGTCTGGAACACAAAGAACATGACTTAGCCAGAATTCAGCACATGAACCCAGCCGGTGCCAGAACCGCTCAGATCAGCTGTGGTCCAACACGGTTGCAACACACATTTTTTTAAATTTGTAATACTTTAAGGCTACGACACAGCAAAAAATAATACCACTTCCACCACATTATGCACACACTTCAATACGACATGAATTTGTGTGTATTTAGTGACTGGTTAAAAACACGGATAGACCTATATGCTTTAAAAACTGCTATACCTGCACAATTTAGGCAATATTATACTACTCTGCCAAATAATACTACAATAAACCTTTTTTTTTTAATATGTGCACAATAAGACACTATGGACTGATATGTCCATATATCTCTTTTAAGCTGGCTTTTTCTGAATGACCACTTCTTAGTGTGCTTTATATGGTCAGATCTGACTGGCCTTCATTAAAGTGAAAATACATTTTTCATATGTGCATAATGCACTCTGACCTGATAGCTTTGTTTTATTTGACTACTTACCCAAAATAATTATTCTATAGGGTCATGAATATACTACGACTTAATGCTTATATGACACACGCTATGACATAATGCTCTAAAATGCCAAAGCACCTGCTCCTTTGTCTTGGTTTTGAACACTATGTTTCTGCTAACGCTGGATTAAAGCCAGACGATAAAGCAAACTGTTTCCACAATAGTCTCATTTTCAACCAGTCACAACTTGTGGGTGAAAAACCTTGTGGGAGTGTATTTACAAAATAGTTTTGATAGCAGAAAACAAAAGTTATATCCATGTATGGCACCTCAACAACAGAGGAGTAAAAAGAGTGCAAAAAGAAGCTAAAGTTTAGAACTGGACCAGGCTTATTTTATCTGATGCCTGACTTACTAAAAATGATAAGACATTTCTAAACTTAAGACCTATAATAATAATAAAAAAAATGTGTTACCTATTTATGACCCTCAATTTTCAGTTTACTTTAAGAATTTTATAAGACTTCTTAAGGATTGGCAGGAACTCTGTATCAAAAGTAAATTAATACAAACTCACCTCAGAGTCATTCTGTGCTGCTGCTAGGCATTTCTCTGCTGCCTCTTTAGATTTGAACTGCACAAAGGCACAGCCTGGACATACAACAAGAGACAGTAAGGAAGACAAACAGAGGTTAGCTTAACAGCGTAGCAAACAGTTTGGGACAATCTAGACAAGAATCTCTAACCGAGTATGAAACTGTGTTTTTCAGGTTTTTAGTGCAGATACAAGAGGTAGATGTAAAAACTCTGCAAGAGAGCAGCACTAACCTTTTGAATGTCCCGTTTCAGGATGTAGTACCACCCGCACATAGTTCAGTTCTCCAAACTGTAAGAGAATTTCTTCTATCCCTTCCTCCTCCGAGTCAAATGACAGGTTTCTGAAGGGAAAGATAAAAGAAGAGAAATAAATAGAAAAGGAGAGAGAATCAGAGAGAAAGAGAGAGAGGTTTCTCCTTAAACACCGGACACAAAGCAATGTGGAATTTGACACTGCATAGCAAGTGGAGGTGTCTTTAGTTATACTCCAAACCATGCAAATGCAAAAATGGATAGAAATCTTATTCACTAACTGTCAGAGCAACAGCACACATACATGTGTTTAAATAATAATAATAATAATAATAATGATGATGATAATATTAATGATAATATTAATAATAATGAGGTCTGGAAAAAAAAAACATTATTTAAACCGCATTCTCAGCTACAGACGCTCTAAACGTATTACATTTTTACAACACATAAGCGTGCTAACCATGGTCCTGTAGAACCCTATAATTTTAGTGTAAATTTAGTATTTTCACTGCTCCAGCACACCTGATCAAACTTCTCGGTGAACTAACAAAATCTTCCAGAGTTAAAGTGAGTCTGTGAGAGCAGGAAAACACTAAAATATGCAAGAAACGAATATTCTAGCACCAACTAAGCCTCTCTGAATAAGATTGTCTACTAAAAACATAAACATTTTCATCTACTGAAAACCAGACCTAAGTGGAAAACACATTATTTCCTAAAAGATTTTTTTCTCCTGTATTCTGCTGTTCTTGCTGCAATTAACATTTTGAATCTACTTTACAGCAATCTGTTTACATCCATGTTTGCATTTCATTGCAACGAATAAAGACTATTTAGAACTAATTATTGCCGAATCGTGGCTATGATGGCCACAATGGTTTGTTTGCCGCAGGTCTGTTTGCGGTTTTGTCAATCACTTGTCCCTATAAAAAATGGTTTGGTTGTTTTGCATGTCCATCAAATATCCCCTTCCTGTCGACGCAGGCGGTTCCTCGTCACATTTACTGATGAAACTAGACTCTGAATTTACGCAGAAGTTGGGCTTGTGAGACTATTAAAACTCAGTTAGTTACAGGTGCGTGGAACAAACTCTTTGACTCTGATTGCTAGATTGTTGTGGATTCTTACTTGGCATAGGTGTTTACTGATACCTGATAAAAACAGTTCTTCCCTCATTCACATCTGAAGGAAGGGAGTTCTTTGCTTTCTTTTTCTTCCGTTGAGCTGGAGAAAGACATAAACAAACCATTAAAATATAAGCAAAAAAACAAACAGATTGTCAAGGATATTGTATTTCTTAAGGAATAAACCATACCATTTTCATCATCGTCGTCAGCATCATCACTGTCATCATCGTCGTCGTCATCATCATCATCATCATCATCATCGTCGTCATCTGATGCAGGGCAACTGTTATCACTGTCTGCCTGCTGAGATTCACCACCATTCTCTTCACCTTCACTGTCTTTATGGTCCTCATCTTCATCCTCATCATCCTCTGATGGAGACTCACTCTGCTCATCCTCCTCTTGCTGTGCTTTGGATCTGGCCATAAAACACTATTTATCAGACAACTGGGCTGTCATTCATTCACATATCTCCAAAAGCAGTGATGCACTGCAAACTTTCTGAAGCGACAAAATTGGACAGTGTCAACAGCAACAGGGATGATGCTAGGAGTACTAAAGACCATCTGCAAAGCACATCAGGAAATTAGACACAACAATAAAAAAAAAAAAAACACACACACACACACACAACACTCTCATAACTCTCACACACTCATAAATGTAACACTTGTGTTACAGTTTTGTAACTGAGCAAAAATACATGCTTGTACTTTTTCGCCGGAGGCTCATCCTCTACGTCTGAGTCTTCACCGACTCCTGCTTCCTTTGAACTCTCGTTTTTGTCCTTTCCACTCACTGCAACATCCAAACTGTACTCAGTTTCACATTTAAAAAGGTTAGTTAACATCTGCATTGAGCAAAACAATGAAAATGATTGTGTACCTGATGCTGCTCCTAACTGAGTAGTCACAAACTTGTCTTTAGCCACAGCCCAGTCTACAGCAATCTGCCTATCTGTGGAAAGTGGGAATGAAGAAAAAGGATGATGTTATACTAGAGAACTAAACTGGAGACAAACAGTGAAGTCAGACTAGAGAGTTCTGATAAAGGCATTACTTTAATAGTGACAACAGGGAGGGGGCATTTTAGCAGGGAGAAAGACTCACCTTTAATTTCTTTCAGGTTCATATCTGCTAGTGCTTTTCCTGCTTCAAGCATGTTTTTAAACTGGACAAAAGCGAAGCCTCGTTTCTTCCCATCTGCAAAAAAAATAGTACATTGTACAGCCACCTTTTTGCAGCCAGACACTGCTGCCTGAGTTCAGTAAATCATGACAATCATGACAGTAAATCTATCAAGAACATGAATGGCTGTTAAAATCAACAACAGCAGTAGATCACCACACCACTGCTGCTAAAATCTGTCCCAGCTTTGGACCTTGAGTTTTACCTGGTTTTAAAGGGATATTGACATCCAGGACTGTCCCAAATTTTGAGAAAGCTTCCTTGAGCTCAGCTTCAGAACACTGAAAAAGCAGACAAAGCCACAAATTAAACTATGAACAATCTTGGTGGAACACAAAGATAATGTAAAACATTCACCATTTCACCAAATAATCTATTTAAAGTGGGAAAAGACTACCAATGTATGTTAATTCCACAAAAGCTAATGTAAAATCTGGTAGGAATGTTATCTGCTCATATCCACTTACTTTAAAACTAAGATTTCTGATTATAAGCCTGGCCTTCATCTTATTCTTCTTTACGCCTTTAGCCTTTTGATGACTTTTCTTTTCTGGTGCTTCCTTGGGACTTTCTGTTTCTTGCAGATCTGCGTAAATATTACAAAAGACATTAGACTCCAGTTTAACATAAGAACTAAAAGAAAAAGTACACGTGTGACCACTACACATAATGCATACCTTTATTTTCTTTTCTTTTCTTTTTATCACGAAGCTTTTTCTTTGCCAACACTACAGATATTTTGTGTCCATCATACTTATTTATTTCTTTCAGTGCTCTTTCGGCATCCTCTCCCATGGCATATGTAACGTATCCAATTCCACGGCATTTTTCTGAATCTGATGGGAAGAAAGACAGAGGACATAAAGCACATTCACTATCCAGGAGGAACACCTTTTTCTCATCTGGTAAAAAAGCATTTCCTGCCATGTCACTTCCATTCTTCATCTTTAAACCATATATAACTTTAGTACACTCTTTAACACTTGCTTTGAATAGCGCTCTATAACTGCTAACTTGATCATAATTTCATTTGTATTTATGTCTTTTTCCACTTATGCTGAATATCTGCTTGTTATTTTATCAGAGAGCCAATCAACTATAACTATCATGAATAATTATCATGTTTGTCATTCAGCATCAGTATTCACTGTGCTGACATCATCATTGTGGGTGTGGTCATAATTTGAAATTAGCCTGATTCCACCAAGAACAGGGTTAGTGGACTGACAAACCAATACTTTTCTTATTCATAAAAATATAAAAGCAGGAAAAATCAAATAAAGAATTTCCTTTGCATTGTTAAAAGACAATTTATAGGCCAGTGAAGAGCAACAGATATATAATGAATTATATTTGCTTGACAAAGTGGGTTTTAAGCACCTTTTCTAAATATCATTTAGAAAATGGTAAAATGGTTTTAGGTAAATTTAAGACATGTTTAATGTCATAGTGCTACATATGTTCATTTTTTCTAATTACAATTTTTAAAGCTAACGTGACCAATAATATGTGACAGTTCAATCAATGTATTCAAGCTAGGATATCTAATAACAGGCCTACCCATGTATTTATATAAGATGTTTGTAGGTATCAACATTAGGTTTCTAATGGTAGCCTGCCTTACTGACGTTGTGGTGTGGTGAAAAGATGTCTGCAGACATTAACTCTGAACAAGTGTAGCTGACTTGGGTCCATACATGCTTTACATTAATAAGCTCCTGTGTGGAATCATGTTGCATATAAACCTGTCTCAGCAACACTTAACACAGAATTTGTCAGAAATGAGCATCTTAACCAGAACAGATGGGGAAAGGCAGACAGGACAGACAGACAAAAGTCAGCATAAAGGAAGACAAGAGTCAAAAACTGCAAATGGATTAATGGAGAGACAGCAGAAGGAAAGAAGTTAGCAAAGGTGTAAACAGAGACTGGAGGAACGTCAGCCGCACTTTCTTGTGAGAGCATGGAATCTGCTGAAGTCTTCCTTTTAAAATAACTTATTTTTTAAATAAAGAAGTCAGTGTCGTTTGTAGTTGTTTAGATATATATATATATATATATATATATATATATTTTATCTATGTAGGCCACCACTGCACTGACAGTAGACAACTAAGCTTTTTTTAATACGCCTATAACACTGTCCACTTAATCTGATCATTTTAAATGAAAGATGGTGCCTGAGCTCCGGAGTCTGTAAGACTTAAATGACTATTCAATACAGTTGTAGCACATTCAGATTTGCGAGGTGTGTGAAAACGCACAAAATACATCAGCATATAGCTTTTATCATGTACCCTTTGCTAAAAATGCTCCACTTTCGCTAGGCTCACCCCCTCATCATGGTCCCCACACCAGAATGCAGCTACACTCCCCAAGATCACCTGAACTGACTGAACTTACCTTTATCTTTGACCACGAAGCAGCGCTTCACAGGTCCCACTTCAGAGAACAGCTCCTCCAGACGCTCACTGCTCGCCGAGGCGGGCAAGTTCGACACAAATAAGGTCGCTGCTGACATTCTGCTCAGATTAACACGGACTTTATTAAAACTGCAGACCACTCAGAAAAGCCGGACCCCTCCGAGCTGAACTTCACAAGTTTCTTAACCTGGCTCGCTAACGGCGGGCCGGCTACAGCGGCCAGCCAGCCAAAGTGCCTCGCTCTGCTGAGTGCACTGCTTAAATGCAAATCAGACCGTTTTGGAAACAAATATAACAGGTAGGTTTGGTGTCAAAATCCGTCCACAGCGCTGACCGTAAACAGTCACGTTTTCTTACAAGGCTGACATGTTTTGTCCGAGCGGAAGTCATCATCCGCTTACTTCTTTTTCACGTCAGATGGGCGAGTGCGTGCAAAACAGCGCCACTCATAGGACTGGAGGACAGACCAACGTAAGATATAGGACTCGTCCTACTTGGACTTTTCCGCCCCGTCCCAAACCGCATACTAGCACACTAAATAGTGTGTGAAAATAGCGCATATACCATTAGAAGTGCATTCATTAGCGTAGTGTGTGAAGTACAGAAGTGTGGTTTGGGACGCGGCGATATGTCTGGTCTTATAAAGACGGATGACAAAAAAGGCAACGTGTAAATTTGTTGTCTTAATGTGGATTTTTCAACAGATGCACCTTCTTCATAACTGACCAGAAAACTAGCATTGAGAAAAAAACAGGGAAAAGCGATGAGCTGTGAATCTGAAAGTTCTCAAGTTCTCTCAGTCCTCACAGATTTGACAGTAATAGTGTGCCACCAGTAATGTCACTGTTCAGACGTCATGGCATATACATATGAACATTGAGTGATCTGTGTCATGTTTCCTATGTCCACAGTTTCAGTCTCTTCCAGCTCCCAGCACACCAGAGTCTGGTATTCAATGTCTGACAGTAGTGCTTCAAGACGTTTTTTACGATAATATTATATGCATCACAATATTTAGTTTTCCTGAGGTTTGATAAACATTGCTTTGAAACCACTGACCATAAAATTCTTACAAATAGACTTGAGAACTGGGTTGGACTCACAGGAACAATCCTAAAATGGTTCAGTTCATGCCTGCAAGGTAGAAACTACTTTGTCAAAATAGGAAATAATGTTTCTGAGAGCGTGCCAGTGATCTGTGGTGTCCCCCAGGGTTTGGTTCTTGGGCCATCTCTTATTTAATTCAAACATGCTTCCTCTTGGCCAAATCCTACAACGCTATGGAATATCTTACCACAGCTATGCAAATGATACTCAGATTTACCTGGCCCTCTCCCCAAACAACCATGGTCCCCTTGACTCACTTTGTAAGCGCCTTAAGCACATCACTAACTGCATGGGATAAAACCTTCTGTAGTTGAATAAAGATAAAACAGAAACTACTTTATTTTGCAATAGCAATGAGAGGCACAGACTAGCTGCTAATCTGGATTCGAAAAACCTAAAATCTAAAGAACCTGGGTGTACGAATGGTCTCAGCTGATCTCAGTTTTAGCAGTTATGTCAAAGCAGTTACTAAAAAAGCATTTTATCACCGTAGGAATATTAACAAGATAGAGCTGGGCGATATGGCCAAAAACGTTACCACGATAAGCAAAATTCATATCATTCGATATTGATACATATTACGATAAATGTCAAATCATTATTTCTTTCATGTTTGAAGGCTGATTTTGCTCCTGGGTGGTTAATTGTGGTTTTAAACTATCACTTATGGTCCGATCATGACAAACACTCGGCAAACAGTGGAACATTTCACAAATCTGTCATGGGAGAGTGGGAGAAAGTTTCTGAACTGTTTTTATCAGCTGGAAAAGCACAGCTGCAATTTTTGTATTAGTCATAATTTAAGAAAGAAAACATTATTTTTAGCTGTCTGGTGACGAGCACTTGGCTATCCCGTTACAAATGTTAAACAAGTGGCCAACAACAGTGCTAAACTCTTTAGTTTCTCAACAACGTCAGCTCGGTTCGGTAGGTCACTGCTGTCACTCCTACCACATCCATGTCAGAGCATATCACAGTATTCAGACACCAGCTAGCGACGACTGGGTTTCTCTATGCTATCGTAGTAGTTTAAGGGGTGAACCGCAAAATATCTGACGTTCGCTGTGTAAAAGCATTATCTGCAGTGTGAATCTCTCACAGCAGCCAAACAGAGTCCTCCTTTTAGGTATGTTTAAACTGAAAGCGGTGATTTTGTGTCTTGTTTGATCTACCGTATCAATTCACCGTGTTGTGCCGGAGCGCTGGAGCGCTGCTTCAATTAGCCAGCAGCTAAAAACAGCTAGCCTGGAAAGATAGCGCTCTCCCGCTCTCCAATGCCTCACAGCTTCCTCAGTTTACTTTCGTTTAAATCAGTGCTGTAACTCACATTAACCCACTTCTTTCTTTCACTTTCGTTGCTCGGGAATGCACTAATACTAAAATATGACGGTTTGGCGCTGTAACACGGCGCTGCAGACGTCATTTAACACCGCTAAAGTTGTTAGGATGCACGGAAAGTTCACCGTAGGACAGTACAGTTACGTCACTTATCTCGTCACTCAGACTCGGTGACAGGAGAACAGATCGCCGGTCGCTCCACTCAAACAGGGAATGTATAACTCCACGTTTCAGCCGTGTATATTTGTAAGTATATTTGGCGACCCTTTTTTTTACTCGTGGCCCCCTCCCTCTCAAATCAAGTCGAAAAAATCGGAGGTGCGCCCTCTCCTGACGACAGCAGAGTAGTGTCGCTTTCCTTGCAATAGACAGCGCCACCAGGGCTTTCGCTAAAACGTGGGAGTGTGAGAATGGTGTATTATATCGAAAAATTATCAAACCTGTCTTATCGCTCTATCGAGGAAAAGTAATATCGCGATACTTATCGTTATCATTTTATCGCCCAACCCTATAACAAGATTAGAGATTTTCTGACTAAACCAGACCTGGAGAAACTCATTCATGCCTTTATTTCTAGCAGGATTAATTACTGTAATGGTCTCCTAACTGGACTAGCAGCATTTAGCTAGTATGTTGCTACTAAATGGAACCAGTTGAATCTGGGCTGTAAACATTCATTTTTAAGCAGGCTTTCAGCTCAGTTTAAAACAGTTAGCCCTACTGCACTTCACAAGCATCACCTTCACTGAATGTGCACTTTTCACCACAATTTCCAACCTAATTTACTGAGTCTTTCCCAGCTCAAAGTGCTTTTACAAATTGGCAAACAAATAACAATAGATAAAACACACAGCAAAAATAAGCAAAAATAAACCACTCTACCCAAGGGGCATAAAGCAAAGAAGGTCATATAAATAAAAGAATAAATAAATAAATAAAGCATAAAACAATTTAAAGAATCATAAATAGAATTGATAATATGAATAAATGAACAAATAATAACAGCATGTTGCTAAATATAAGCTACATTAAAAATGAATTTTTTAAGTAGTTTAAAAAGGCCCACTGAGGCCGCCTCTCTAACATTTTTTGGTACAATAAACCCTCTTTAAAATTCACATAGATCTTTCCATCTTGATCCAAAATCAAGCCCAGCTGGGCCTGCTCGGATTTTTCATACATTTCACAGATCACTGTAGTTATGTTAACTGCTTATTTGTATCATGCTGGCCACCTGTCTTGAAGTATCTGCGCTTTATATGTTTTCCCAGTTATTCATCTTTCCTTTGTCGCTCACTTTTGGCACAGACATACCATTGTTTCCTTGGAATAGTTGAATGAAACCTTATTTCCAATACACTTTCTTTGACTGTGCCTAATTTGGTATCCATGTGGATCCACTTGCAAGTCAGTTTGACAGCACATTAGTGAAGCCATGGTGCTACAGATCAGGCAAAATCAAGGCAAACAGACAAGAAAGGAAGTTCCACTGAACCATTAGGATACAGCCCCAATATTTACATTTATATACTCATGTACACACAAAGAATGGGCCAAGCCCAAAATGGCAAAACATTAAGCTTTTAATGGCCTTGACAACAAATCATGAGTCAGTAAATTAGCAAGAATAAAACACATTAAACTAATTTCTTCATTAAACAAATAGATAAAGAAACTTAGTACAGGACAGTGTTTCTCTGTGATTTCTTTATATGTTGAAGTCTTGTGGGTAAACCTGCATCAACATTGTTCCACTCAGCACTGATGGCTTTAAACAATTGAAAAACACTGCCAAGCTAGTTTGTGTTTGAGACTGAACTATATTCTCTCTATAGGGTTTAAATCTGGACTCTGACCAGGCCAAAACCATCAGTATTTTGGGCTTGGCCCTTTTTTGCACGAGTGTGTATATTTAAACACAATACAATGTTAACATGGACTTACATTAGTTTAAAACTTGGTTTATTTAATTGTCTAATAACTTCAACAAAAATATACTGTAAAATATTGTCATCTATCTAAACAAAAGCATTAATTAGTAAAAGACCGCATAGATTTAACTTCCTAAGAGTGATGAGAAATGGTACGTTACTGACTCCACCTTAATAAATTTATATAGACACACAAATTTTAGGTCAGTACATTAAAGAAACTTTTTTTAATAAAAAAAAAAAGCACTTAGGAAGGCACTTTACTAACTTTACTGCATACAGTAACAGTACACATGTATGATGAATAAAGTCTTACATGTTAAAGAAAAGACACTTCACATTTTGGACTTGAGAGGCACCATACTGAGAGAACAGAGGAAGTTTTCTAGAATGGATAGGTACTCCTGAGGATGGGCACGAAGATGCCCTGCATGTATAGACTTCTCCCACTTTTTACTCAACAGAGTAATGCCCCGTTTACCCCAATGCTCCAACATTTCCTCCATAGAATCTGCATCACACAGTGCATCATTCTGACAAAAGAAGAAAAGTGCAGGAGCTGTCACAGGCGTATTCCAGAATGCGTCAATTCCCATGTTGAAGTAGTCCACCGTTTGGCGTTTGAAGATGTGGAAATAAAGCAGGCTGGCACGCTTCACTACACCCCCAACACGAGGGAACACGGTCCTACTCACGCCTGGAGTGCAACAAAACCACAGAAAACGAAGGGCAGTAAATGATACAGTGTTTTCTGCAGATTTGTTTTCAGGATGGACTGTAGACCCTTTGTAGCTCCCAGTGTTATAGCGTGTACAGGCCAGAGTAGTGTCATGAATTATTTTTAAGAATATATTGACATGATAATTGTAAATACAACAAGTTTTATATTACAAGTGAAAGAATAATGCATATATATGTCTATAGTAATGTATGAGGATGGAGTTAATAGTTCCTTAATACAGCACTAAATACTGTTTGGACTCATAAGAAAGCCCAAATAGATCTACTTTACTTTAGCCAGCTCGCCTCTGCCAAACATAATTATTGAAACCGGTCCAGATTTGAATTTAGTGCATTTACATTTTAAATTATATCCTAAGAATTTTATTTTGGCCAAAACACCTGCGCATAGTACCACACAGAAACTGAATCTGCCCCAAGCTTTGGTTGGGTAGGCTGCCCAGCTAATTTAATGGCAGAGGAAACACAGAGGTGAATACAAATCTACAGCCATATTACTTAAACTTCATTATGTAAACTTAATTGCTCTAAACAAGTAACACACTCGCTGTCCTTACTTACCAATAGCCATACGCTCCAGAGAGCCCATGACCAGGCTGTCATATATCTGTCCTCTGATCCTGCTGGTCACACCCTGGTAGCGCTGGGCATCTTTGGCCATATGAACAAGCATCTGGGCAAAAGTGTAACCTCCAATGGAAAAGGCATGGACCAGCAGGTGGCGCTGTGAGAAACGCTCACTCTCCAGAAGCTCCAGCAACTCGCTGCCATACTCCAGCCCCCAGCGAGGCCAGAGGAACCTTCCCACCTCTGTCTCCACAACTAGTACATCAAAGCCTGTTCTGAGGTAGATCTCGCAGTACTTCGCCTGAGCCTGAGGCCTGGAGCCCAACCAAGGCAGCAGAAGCAGGAGGGGTTTGGGCTGGCCAGGTGGGCCAGCAGCCACAGAGTTCACTGTACTCTCATTTACATAGAAAGTGATGCCCTTCTTGATCTTGTGTGCTATTACCCCAGTCAGGGTAGCATCCTTGGAAGACATGACAGCAGAGGACCTACAGAAACACAGACTCTTTAGCATAGAAAGTTAATAAAAAACATCGCTACACAAATATATAATAAAATATATATACATATATTTTACAATGCTTGTTTTGTTTTAGAGCAGTTATACTTTACAAGCAGACTTTAATAGTTGTTTACTGCCAATAAATGTGAACTGAACTAGAAACGCAAAATTTATTGGCTGGGTGCATCAAATCATACATTACTGAGCAGATTTGTGTATCATTGTGAAACTGCACTTACCTTATGATTTGAAATGACATCACATCAGTTTACATTAAGATTTTTTTAAACATACTGGAACATGACTATCTGTTCCAAGATTTTCATTGATTAGTATGACAGGCAAAACAGAAAAAGGTACAATCAGTAATTATTTACAGAACAAACGGCAGCAGAATCCAGATTCTTGGGGCACCTAAGAATGTATGTGCACTCCAGGCTTCAACACTGGGTGTTAACCGCAGCTAATATATAGCACTATGTAAGCAGTTCCTGTAACTCATTATCAGCCCTTTACAACAATTAGGAGGGACTTCGGCCAACTCCTTGATGCAGAACATGTACCATTCTAGTAAGTGCATCCCACTTTAATATCTCAAATCCTTTCTGAGTACTTTAGTGGGATCTGCTTATTCCAAAGACCCCTCTTTAGCCATTCTGTTACAGATATGCATTAAATGTTCTGGCTCTAAAGAATCAATGTATTTTAAACACAACAAAATATCAGAAATCAAACAGAGTCTTGGCTTTAGAATCAAAAACTAACTACTAAACACGAAACTATGTATCATTACACCCTTACTTCACAAGGTGAATCTGAGGTTTTAATAAACTGTCCAGACACATACTTATTTAGGCTAAAAAGTAACTAAGCAAAAACGTAGCCTGCCCAAAATTCTGACAACCTACTGAATGGTCCTATTGTACATTTATGCTGAATGTGTTTGCCCGCTTAGAAGGGCAGGAATTCATAAGTCGGACAGACAAAATGGAACAGAAAAACTCCACTCTGCTTGAGGACTTAATGCTGAGTACACCACGTGAAAACATCATGAATTTCAGCCCCACTTGCAAAAACCGAGAAAAGCCATCCTTTAATAAAACGTTATTATGACTGTCGTGAGTTATTCTAACACAGAGCGCATTATGAACCCTAAACACGTTGTCACAAAAGCTGTTATCGTCCATTTTCAAGGAGCTGCAAGTTCACGTTTTACAGCAGAAACGGTCGAACACTCAGCGCTGTTTCTCCAGCAGAGCCGATAAATCCGTTCCGCGAATCAGCGCGCGCTATTCGGGTCAGGTGACGCAACACTGCCGAGAACTGTTTTAGGCAGAATCTCAAATCCCTTCTCCCCACACGGTGCAGCACGAGGGTCCCAAAACAACGGCTACTGCATCTAAAACAGAGCACGGTGTGTATAGTAGAGAACCACTGTGGATTCAGCCATGTGTGCACAATTCATACTGGACATAAAGTGTAATATTTGGTGTTAAAGCCAAAATTACACAACTCACATAGTGCACTACATAGGGAGCAGTGAGCCATTTGAGATTCAGCCTTTGGATTTTCCGAGACTACGCCCATTACTTTACAAGATGAATCTGTATGGTCATATGATGCATGATATAGATGTTTAATATTGCCCATTAATAGGTTGTTTGTTGCTGTCTTCAGCACTTTACCTACTTGTTACATGTTAAAGAATGTTAAATATTCCACTTAAAAGAAACGTGTATCCATTACATAGCTTTGTTTAACTCAACATGAAATGACCATCGGAGTTATCTGCTTTTGACAAAAAACAAAAAGGTTTTCAATAAAGTTTAATTTTGTAAGTTACATTTAATTCATTAAAATTGACAGCTGTTTTTGTAAGTGAACTCATTTACTCTGAGTCTGACCAACAGTGACCACAAGACTGAATATGAAATTATGCTGTCTTTCTAAAAACGTTTTCCAGACTTGACAGAGGCATGTTTTGTCAAGCACTCCACACCCATACAGAATTATAAACCAGTGTCTGAAATCTTCATAAAACCCCATTTCCCAATCACTGACCTGCCTCTCCATCCACTGTAATTTCTAAACCTCCATGTATGTTTTACACTCATGTTTACTTATACATATACCCAGCCACAATGCATTCAATATCACTGTAGGTCAAATTATTTGACTATTTTAAATCACTCCCTAACACATTATGGTCCAGTTATGTCCACTGAACGTTTCTCTGTATAAAGGTCAACATCACTAAAGAGGCAAGTATGCTGACACAACGCACAAGCACTGACATAACTGAGACAGACAGCAAAGTTGGTTATAATTGAAAAAAAGACAGGGCAGGAAAACGACCACCCGATTTGCTGTATACTAGTAGACCAAAACACCAAGAACACTGTTCTTTGCCAAGCCAAACCCTTTCAGCAGTTTCAGCGTGCAGCGGCAAACATGATCGAGCTGAAGCCAGACAGCCCTTAAAGCTACAGCCGCAAAGCCTCACACTGATTACTGGGACAAGCAGCTCCCGAATCACTTCATGAAACTTATGCTGCCTTCAAGTCGTGTCTTGTGAGAAACGTATTTTTCAATGAGCCCCCAATTAAAGCGTGGCAGCTAATGAATTTGTGTTTCAGTTATTCAGCAGCCACCGTTCACACGAAGACACAAATATGTGGTTCAAGCATCATTTCCAGCTCTTCCACCTCGTTTCCGACCAAAACCACCTGAACACAAATCAAGTCATTCTTACGAACTCAGAAGTCTTAAGCATGAATTTCTGAGAACCTGGAGGCAGCATTAGGTATCATTGCCAGCAAGCTAACTAGCTATTTTATAAACATGCCATTTTCCCAATTTTGTCTCTCATTAGCCAGTGAAACAGACCAGCCCACTTCACTCTGGATGTAAGTTATTTCTCCAGTAGCACCCAGCTCATCACGCGAAATGAAAAACGCCAGAAACAATCCACACCGCCCTAAACTTACCTGCTGTCTGTCGGCGGCAAATGCAAAAAGTCCACCAAACCAGATGCAACATACATGGTCTTGCTGTGCTCCGCCTACACATGTCGCCTTCATGACCCATAAACAAATGAACTCGCTGTGTGGACTCAAGATCACAGGCAGCCATGACACACAAGATAAGATAACCCCCGGCTAAAGTTAGCTAACGTTATAGACTCCCCCAGACCCCCACAACGGCGGAGCTTCGTGTTCTAGGAGAAACGTTTAAGTCAGCAAACACGTTTCAGAACAAGCTACACAAGCTCAGTGTCTAACTCAGCTAAGCTACCTGACGGCGCCGGGCTGGACGGGAGCTGAACACAGGCTGTGGTAAGGGGCATTCCTGCAGGCTCCACAAGCGAAGGGCAGGAAAGGAGCGAGCTTCGCGCGAGGAAGAAGTGCCCACCACCCTCTCGTGGCCATGTTCTCCTTTCTGTCAGAATCATTCTTTTGAACCGACTCTTTTCAATAAAGCCGTCGAACCGATTCACAAGAATCGAACCTTTTGCAGCATCTGCACAAAGTTTACGTTCCTGTTAGACAGAAGGTATCTAATAAAACACGAATACGGGCCTTTTGCAGCTTCATAACATTAACAGCACATTGTAGCATATCTAGAAAAACTCATTTAAATCGCTCACATTTTCTCACAGCAGACTGTGAGTGGCTTTATATTTCACTCATGTGCTTTGTGTTTTCCGGGTCGGTCTGTGAGGTCTTTGTAGCTGGCTACATTAGTAAAAGATATCAAACCACCAACATGATTCTTAATCAAGTCCCCCAGTCTCATTTCGGCCCGTACCTCCTCACCTTGTCCCCTCCGCCTCTGGGAAGGTTCGCCATGTTCGCAACGATTATGCAGACTTGACCGAGCCGGTTTCTCTGGACTTAACACACTGCAGGGAAGCACAATATGTTCAGCTGGATGGAGGAAACAGCACGTAAATGTTAGCTCCACTTTACTGTTCATTCAAATATTATCTTTGGTTATAAACATAAGTCTTTAGGGTATTTTTCTCACAAAGTCTTTTCACAAAATCACAGCATATGTGGGAAGTTATCCTGTATTATACAACAGTTAGTTCCGGCCACGCAATCTGATTATTTCGCCACAACGTCACAGGTTTTTCACAAACACTGTATCACTCCGCTGAGACGCCGTTGCTAAGCAATGACTTTGACAGCTTTAGGAGCCGATCAAGCCATTCGAACGTTTTTACTTCTTACTTTACTCACAAACAGAAAATGGATACTTTTAAGATTACATTTGACTGACAGCAGATTTGGTCAGACTCTGAAAATGAGGCTGCACTATTTTCCGAAACTGTCAGCTGGTCTGTGTGAGGAGCTGAACGAACTGCCGGCTGTGCAGCGAGTGAGCGGAGCTCGTTACTCTGACGTAGCAACAAGCTGCTTGTTAAGGAACTATAATTTGGCGGAAGGAACTGCGAACATTAAAACATTAAATGCCGCGTTCACAGCCCAGTTTATTTATTTCTTACTTTAGTTATTTAACTGTTGTATAGAAGCAATAGAACACGAGAGGGAGTGTGTTATCGCAAAATTACATCACAGCTGTGATTTGGTCGCAGTTATATAACTGTTTTATACAACAGTTAAATAAATAAAGTAATAAATAAATAAATTGGGCCGTGAACGTGGCACTGTTGTATAAAAGCAATAGAACACTCGAGGTTGTGTGTTATAACACACTCCCTCTCATGTTGCTTTAACATTATATACCGTAACACAGAAGAAGCGCAGAGAATTCTGCTGTTTGCTCATAACTGAGCTTTATTAAGAACTGACCCGGAAGCCAGAGTACAAGAGGAAAATCGCTCGTATTTCCAAGAGGAACATCTCGAGGAGGACCGTGTCCGCTAACCAAATCCCGCCGGGGGTTATGAATTAAACTGTAGCTAATACTCTCACACATGCAAAGATTTTTGCCAATCCGATTGAATACAATCCGATTACAGATTCAGACTGAGGTGTTTATATGCACACTCTATTCAACGATTTGATGGAAAATCTTCGTTTACATGCTCACTACAAGTAATCCGATGCAAAATGACGCGCATGCGTGGAGTAGCGTTTAGAGTAAACGTTACCATGACAGCGAACATCACGTGAGGTCCAGTCCGCGTGAGATGAGTTTCCAGTTGGCGCGCTTGTGTTTTAATTGCTTTAAAATGATGTCAGACTCAGGAAAACGTGCTTCACATGTGCTTATAAAGGAAGCGGCGAGAGGAAGACGTCGTGTACTGAGACTCATAAGCTGGACGTCCGTCCCACCGCCGTCTTTTAAAGCTCAGAGCATAAACTTCGTCTCCTCTGCAGACCCGTTTCTGCTCCGCCATGTTGAACGGTATAAACTTTCGCCATGACGCGACGCACATGCGCAGAACATACTTCCGATTGGAATGTAATCGGATTCAGGCGTTTACATGGCTATTATTCTTCTATTTAACGGATTATTTAGAAGTTTGCCCACCTCGTTCAATCGGATAGAAATTGTATTCCGAATGGCCTCAATCGGACTAGTCTATTCCGATTGAGGTGTTTACATGGACGTGTTCTATTCCGATTGAGCTATTAGTCGGATTATTAACGGATTATCAGGCTGCATGTAAACGTGGCTAGTGCCTACCCGAACTGCTCCAGCGTACACATAACCTTTAAAATTAAACATCACATACTTGAAAATGCAGCTGAAGAACCTTTACTTGCTGTTTTAAGAACCAAATACGGCCCAGCGTGAGTAAAGCATCATGGGAACAGAGCGTGCTCTGACGCCACAATATGTTTAGTGGACTTCACTCATTCAGGTTTCAATTTTAAAACACAGTCGATAGTTTATTTACTGTTAGTTGTTTGATTTCTAAGAGTTTGTAGATGTGTGGGTAATTGAGTTTTTGAATCGGACGTTCGATTCCCAAAAATGCTCAGTTCGAAAGAATCGGTTCGGTAAACTGAATCGAAGAGGCCACACCCACAGCAGCGGCGCGACTTGCACGGAGGCATGAGAAAGGGCGAAGAGGGCAGCGTTAAAATTCACCTTGAGAACGTGATTTTTTTGTTCGTTCTTTGTTTTTGTTTTGAGTGCCACGAAGTAGAGAGAAATGAGTTAACTTGTAAAGCTCATGCTCATTCAAGGTCTGTTTCAGTTTTAACCCATTCATGTCCAACAACTAAGTTAAAGACAATGAAAAATGCCTCAGAACCTATTTTGCTTCCATGCAATGTTCACACTTTTATTATTTTATTTTACTTATCTAGTTTGGATTTGCTATTGTTTTGTAGTCCAATGTGAACATATTACGATGGGTGAAGATAACTTACCTTTCAGCCATTCTTCAAATTTTGCTCAGGCAAGCTCAGTGAAAATATGGACCGAAAGACATCTAAAATTTCAGATATGTTCATTAATGGGCATTAAATAGTGAGGAACAAGATATTTTAATACAGTCTTGAGTTTTAATAAGTTGTGTTTTTGCAGTTAATTCAATTAAGCTAATTAAAGTAACTAAACATATACGTTTCTTAAAGATCTACAATACTTCCATATAATGACCAGGTATAGAACCAATTCAAGCACGTTGTATACTGGTTACTGATTTTAATATACTTTTTTCCCAGATCATAGGAGACTCGCGAGATCAGAACAAAACAATTATTCACTACTAACGCCAGGTGGCGCACTCTAATGGACAGCCAGAGGTCATAGGTTAGAAACTGAGGCAAATACAGGGTCGAGAACACATTAGATTTTTGACATTAACCAATAATTAATAAAAAACATTTCTCTGATTTCTGCAGTATGTTTTAAAACACTTATGCTGTGTATAAAGCCACATACTACCATACTAAATAGTACATAGAAAAAAAACTAGTACACCACCATTAGAAGTCCATTCACTCGTTTAGTATGTATAGTATAATAGTATGTGATTTTGGATGCAGCTTCATTTAACTGAGGCCAATTTAAAAACCCATTTTGTCAGTTATGTATGCTGTAATAGTCTTTACAGCATGTCTTTCTACAAATCACACAGATTCCCACAGAGCTGAAATTAATCTAAGTGCCTTTCACATCCTGATCAGTGATCAGAGCCACTGTAGAGTTTGCAGAAGTCAGGCCCAGCTCAGCAGGTCTACTTTCAGCAGCACTCATGCACATGATTAGCAGGCCCGAAAGAGGTACCACCAGCCTGAGGGGGAATCGGTCTGTGAACCACAATGATGTCATATGTTGAACCAGCTCATCATTGTTCTACACCAAACCCCTTTTTGTTCTGGCTCATTTGCTGCCTTCCTGTGCTCTTAACAGCAGCACAGGCAATCAGTCGCTTTCACTGAGGACTCCATCCACAGAAAATCCACAACCCATCCACAATCAAAAGTCTGTACATAATATAATATTATTGCTAATTAGAAAAGCGTTATTGAACAGTCATGAACGTGATAAAGTACATGACGCATTAAAGTACATGACGCATTGAAGTACATGAAACACAGAATCCTTGTAATGCTAAATAGTTTAACCATAACACACACAAAGTAGCACAAGCTGGCCATTCACGCTTCTTGTACCTTACAGAAGTAGGTTTTTCTAAGAGTGTCCTACTTTGTATTCTCTCAGGCTCTGTTTTAATTGATCTGGGTCCTGACTGCTCTGTCTGACAGCGTACACTGGGCTGATTCTCTGTCGATCATCCATCATGACCTCACTATGGACCAACTGCTGTAGATGTGTGCAGTGTATGAGGAATCCAGCACCATGATGGACAATGGTCGATGATCAACTTAGTCTTTACCATCTCTGAGACAACCACCCAATAAACCATCTTTTGTTTTATTTTCTTGTCCATTACTGCTTGCTTCATCAGCTGCTTCATGAAGCTTGTTTCACAAAGTTGAGACACTTGCAACAGTTGCAGCTGAGTTTTCAGTGAGTTGCCGGAGGCTTTACGCGATGCAACTCAAGTGCAGTTTATTTTCATGTAGGTTTCGAGCGACCAAAGTTGCGTGATTGTTTCACCACTTAAACACAGTAAGAACACTTTTGTAAGTGTTGACTTGCTTACTGATCCATTAAGCCGAAAACCCAGTTAGCTTCCAGTTAACATAAATCATACACAAACTGGTGGGAATTGGATTTTATGGCTACTGTAAAAGGAGGTTAAATAACAGAAAACCTGCAACTGCCCATTGGCTTCAATTATAAATGATAATTATGTTTTGATTCAGTAGGTTATCTGTTGTTCTCTAAATACAGAGAAACATGTCAAAAATGGTTCTGCTAATTGACTGCATACTACAGATGTGGCAGATAGAGATCAGGTTGAAAACAATGGATTATTCTTTTCACTTTGTACAGTACACTGAAGAACTGAAGGTGGAAGATCTAACTCATTGTGCAGTTTGATAGCGTGTCATCTAGGGGACAGATTTATCTTAGAATAATTCTGTCTATTCGTGCAGTTCTGAAGTGTGCAGAGTTTTAAAACTAAAGATTTACGCCATTTTGCTTTTTGTCTGTGCAGGAAACGTAGGCATCCAAGCTTAAGGCACACTGTGTACTTTTGCTTCTGACACTAAAGACAGCGCCTGATGATAGTGCACTTACTCTGGGTGATGGCTGGAAACTTAAAGGGCCCATTGTCTACATTTTTCTTGCAATTTATTTTTGTTTTACAGATGTCCACTTAAAACATTTGTGTGGATTTATGTAATTATTCATTTTTACATTTTACATTTTCTAACTTCCCTTTATCGTTCAGAATTAAACAGGCTGTTTTTGTTACTGTGCCTTAAAGACTGTCATATGTAAACAAGCTCTATTCTGATTAGATACCCTGTACTATGCTTTGTTCAAAAACTGGTCAGAGCTTAAACACTCTTTGTAACTTCAGCATGAATGGGTGGGGCTAAACTGCTGTTGGCTGAATAGATAGATATATGTATATTTGTTAGCTCATTCAGCTCATTCAAAATCAGCTGTCTTTGTGGGTTATTGTCCATTTTTGGACTGCATGGACTGAGGAGTGAACAGTACATTTTGAAACTTCTAACAGTGTGTACTTACTACATTAGACTCTTTTATTAAAAAAAAAACACAAGAAATTTGGTTCTTTTATAAGCCCTTTAAACAGTTTAACAGAAGAAAATAATGCTGTTTTAACCATTGAGTCACTGCCACACTAAGTGAACTAGGTAACTAAATACACTGCATTAAGTGTTGCATATTGATTTGTTAAAGGGCCCATATGATGGAAAACAGACTTAAATGTGTTTTTTTAATAAAAGAGATTGATGTAGAATGCAAACATTATTAAGGTTTTAAAATGTACCGATCAGTCCATACAGTCTATATATGGAAACTAAGCTCCAAAAAACACTGTTTTGAATTCATTCTATTTGTAATGTAATGAAAAACACATTAACATATATTCACCTGTTCCACCTACAGCAGTTTAGCCCTGCCCATTCACTGTGAAGTTATAAAGAGGGATTCAGCCCAGACTGCTTTCTGAATGAAGCACAATACAGGACAGCCAATCAGAACAAAGCTCATTTACATATATCAGTCTTAAAGACACAGGAAAAAGCAGCCTAATTAATTTTAAGGTTTAAAGAGAGATTGGAAAATGGTCATGTAAAAATGGTTTATGTAATTACACAAGTGTCATAAAGCAAGAAGAATGTAGGACCTTTTAAACTGAATATACAGAAACACTTCATTTGCACCCACACAGGGAAAGGAGATCTCAACGTTGGTCCTATTTTGCAGTTTGCCCAGTGAGGTAACAGTGAGGAGGTCAAACACCTAAGAGAGCTAATCCTGTGTTGGCAGACAGAGACACAGAGAGAGGAGCTCAGATGAATAAAGCTGGTGTAGGGGGAAATCACATACATGCATTGACGAGCGTTGGGGGAAGGGCCAAAAGAGGGGGTGTGTCAGCCAGAGTGTGTTTCTGAGAGGGAGACTGAGGCAGAGGTGTGTGTTTGTGTGTGACGGAGCAAGAGCCAGAGCACTGAAACTCACACACATACACACAGACACATGCGCAGGACCAGGCAGAGATACAGCTTTTCAGGAGCAGAGCGGCGGCAAAGGATTACTCCTATTTCTGTCTCTACCTCCATGCTTCCTGGGGTGAGCCCCTTTCCTTTAGTTTAACCAGGTCTTATGTGCATGTGCATGTCTGAGTCTCATTAAGTACTGTTGTGTAGTAATGTGTGTGCAGTGAATGCAGAGGCTGAGGAATAAAACTGCACTGCTTGCTCATGTGGACCACAGAAACATACAGCAAGCAGAAAATGAAGGGGGGATTTTGGAAAGAGGAGCCAGAAAAGAAGAGGAGCACACAGAAAGGGCAAAGAGGAGTTGAAGGGGAGAGAGATGCAGTTGAGGTTTCTGCTGCAGATGGTTTAATACAGAGCCTTCCGCTGTACTGGAATCTAATGGATGCGAGCACTACTATGGCTATATCTTTAATCTTTAACATCCAGATGTTAAATTTATAACGAGCAGGCAGCTTTGTGCTAGTGTGTATGTGAGCTGGTTTTTGTACATTGTAGGAAATTAGAGAAAAAAAACAGGAAACCTAAATAAAATAGTCTTGATTTTATAAAGTGCCATTTACAAAATTACATGCGTTTTTTTTTTTTGTGAACTGAAAAATATTTCTTTTTTAAAATAATAAAATTATTTTTTTAGAATATCTGTGTAATTTAATTGAGATGCAGACAAAGTCATTCAGAGTGGTTTGATGTAAGATGGTGTCTTTTAAAGAAACTTATCGACTTCAATTTCTTTACAATAGTGGCAATAGGAACCAGGGGTCACTGTCTACAAGGCAAATAAAGCCATTTCATTTACTATCCAAAATAACCAGTGAATCTACATGTGTCTTCTGAGTTTTTATATGTAATGCTGATAATGGTGATATATTCATAAATCTGAAACAGAAGCTTACTTTGGGGACTAATTTGCCCCACAATGCTGTGCATGTACCTCTCAGCCATGAATGCGTTTTGAACACTCTCATAGCTATTATAAAACAGGCATCAGGCAGCATATTGGCAACAGTTTTATATAATATCTTTCTGTGAAGTAGATTTAAAGGCATAAAACTCTATGGATGTCTGGTTCCTATCACAACTGCTTTGAACAATTCTGACTTGGGAAGTTTATCTAGAATGGAGCATTTCATTTCAAAGCACTCTGAATGTGTTGAAATCTTAACAAATTGGTTGTGCTAAAATGAAAAAAATCAGCGGAATTCCCTTTTAAGATTACATTTAGGTTTAGGTTTGGGGTAATAAATTCTTACTATGTAGCGGTAGTTCCATATATAAAACATATGGGGCATATGTATGACCCTATGTCCTGGCACTGTATGAAAACAAACCTGTATGTTTGTGTGCCTGGTTATAATGCTCAGTGATTTTGACTGGTATGGCATGTGGAGTCCAGGTCACATGACTGATCAATACTAGTAGGGGAAGATTGATGAGGGCTGATGGGCTATGAGGTCGGAGCTTCAGCTTTAATCCAGTCATTCACAGCACTGGACCATAGAAGCTTTAGCACAGCACAGTGCAGCTGCAAACTGGGGCAGTTGCAAGATAACAGTCTGAGAGGACACTGCATGGATGCGCATGTAGGCTACTGACTAAAGCATAATTTAGCTAGAGAACTGAAACATGTCCTCCTTATCTGTTTCATAGGTTCAGTGACAGAGGAGCATGGAGCACTGAGATGGAGGCAGATAAGCGACTGCGTGAGCCGTGATTGACTGAAGAGGGTTGCAAGCATGGTCCCTCACAGTGGACCATTTGTGCTGGTTCTCAGTGTCACATTGTTTGGCAGCCTACACACTGTGTCCCTGAACAGAGATGGAGACAAACCAAGCTGGGCTCATACAAACCCAGTTACAGAGCTCACAGGCCATTCACAGTGGACCACCCAGACGTCTAGAGCCAAGATGGATGCCACTACTCCACCGATGACCAATTCACTCTTCTCAGATCTCACAATAAACTCTGAAAAGAACAGTAATGCCCCAAAGGATCTGGGGGAAGTCAGAGCATCGAACCTTAACAGGAGAAGGAACATCACTTTAGCAAATCGACTTTCAAGTACAGCATGGACAGAGAATACAAACTCTAAAACTGACGCAACAACTGATACTCCATCAATGACTTGGTCGGTCACTCAGGGCAATGAATGGATTCCTGTGACAGGCCATTCTGATTTGGCTGATTCGCATTATGGCAATTTTGCTCGTTCTTCAGGAACCACATTATTAGTAGCTCTGAGGCCTTCTCCTCACTCACCTACAAAGGTCCAGACCACAGATATTGGGCCTCCAGAATATACGGGAACTCCAGAGTTTACCCATTTCCATATGCCCCAGACATCTTCTGATCATGGAAGAGTAGAAACTAGACTTAGTGCTGACTGGACACTACAGAAGTCCAAAACCACTTCTCTGAGAGTGGATGTAAAAGAATTTTCCAATAGCGCAGGTCAAGGAAAAGGACGAAAAGACCTACCAACCACTATGCAGGACAATGGAGGAGTGGAAGATGAAGTCTCCAAGAAGACCCCTCTTGAAACAGTGATTGTGACCAATACCCCAAAAGGTAAATAACAATCATTTTATGACTGATACTGAGCATTCTATGCATATTTCTTAAAGGAAAGGACCTATATCCTACATTTTTCTTGTATTTAATCTTCTCTCTATTTGTGTCTTTTATATACCAAAAATAGTCATAATTAATTTTTACATGACTATTTTCCAGCGTTTCTTCATCCCTATATATTACCCCTGTATTATCCCTGTATTAAATAGGCTGTTTTTGTTTCTGTGTTCTAAAGACTAACATATGTAAATGACTTCTGTTTTGATTGGTTGCCCTGTATTATGCCTTGTACAAAAAGCAGTCCTGGCTGAACACTTCTTAGAATTTCAATATGAACAGGTGAATACACACAAATCAGCCATAACATTAAAGCTACCTCCTTGTTTCTACACTCATTGTCCATTTTATCAGTGCCACTTAGCGTATGCAATGCATTTGAAAAGTCTTCAGACCCTTTCGCTGTTTTCACAGTTATTTTGCCGCCTTGTGCTAAAATAAAAAAAAAAACATTCAGTCTTTTTCCCCCATCATTCTGCACTCAATACCCCATAATGACAAAGTGAAAACAGAGTTTTAGAATTTTTTGCAAATTTATTTAAAAGGAAAAACTAAAATATTGCATTCACATAAGTATTCAGACCCCTTAATCAGTACCTGAAGCACCTTTGACAGCAATAATCTTCTTCTTCTTGGGTATGATGCCACAAGGTTTGTACACTTGGATTTGGGGATTTTCTGCCATTCTTCTACAGATCCTCCTAAGCTCTGTTAGGTTACATGGGGACTGTCGGTGGACAGCCATTTTCTGGTCTCTCCAGAGATGTTTGATTAGGTTCAAGTCCGGGCTCTGACTGGGCCATTCAAGGACATTCACAAAGTTGTCCCTAAGCCACTCCTGTGTTGTCTTGGCTATGTACTTAGGGTCATTGTCTTGTTAAAAGGTGAATCTTCGCCCAGTCTGAGATCCCGAGAGCTCTGGATCAGGTCTGGAACAGTCTCCCTGTCCCAGCTGCTGAAAAACAACTCACAACATGATGCTGCCACCACCATTCTTCACTGTAGGGATGGTTTTGGGCAGGTGATGAGCAGTGCCTGGTTTCCTCCAGACATGATGCTTAGAATTGAAGCCAAAATGTTAAATCTTGGTTTCATCAGATCAGAGAATCTTGTTTCTCACAGTCAAACTCCAGGTGGGCTTTCATGCGTCTTTCATCTGTCTTTTACTGTCTGGCCACTCTGCCATAAAGCCAAGATTGGTGGAGTGCTGCAGTGATGCTTGACCTTCTGAAAGTATCTCCCATCTGCACACAGGATCTTTAGAGCTCAGCCAGAGTGACCATTGAGTTCTTGGTCACCTCTCTTACCAAGGCCCTTCTCCCCTGATTACTTAGTTTGGGGGGACCGCAAGCTCTAGGAAGATTCCTGGTTGTTCCAAACTTGGTCTTCCATTTAAGAATTATGGAGGCCACTGTGCTCTTGGGAACTTTCAGTGCAGCAGAATTTTTTTGTAGCCTTCTTCAGATCTCTGCCTCCACACAATCCTGTCTCTGAGCTCTACAGGCAGTTCTTTCCTCCTCATGGCTTGGTTTTTGCTTTGATATGCATTGTCAGCTGTGAGTGTCCATGTCTAATCAACTGAATTTACCACATGTAGACTCTAATCAAGGTGTAGAAACATCTCAAAGATGATCACGAGAAATGGGAGGCCCCCAGAGCAAAATTTCAAGTGTCATAGCAAAGGGTCTGAATACTTATGTCCATGCGAAATTTAAGTTTTTCCTTTTTAATAAATTTGCAAAAAACTCTAAAATTCTGTTTTCACTTTGTCATTATGGGGTATTGATTGCAGAATGATGGGGAAAACTTGATTTTTTTATTTTAACACAAGGCTGCAACACAACAGAATGTGAAAAAAGTGAAAAGGTGCATTGTAGGGTTCACTTTGTAGTTCTACAATTACAGACTGTAGTCCATCTGCATACTTTGTTTGCCCCCTTTTACCCTGTTCTTCAATGGTCAGCCCCCCCCCACAGGACCACCATAGAGCAGGTATTATTTGGGTGGTGGATCATTCTCAGCACTGCAGTGACACTGATGTGGTGGAGGCATGTTGAAGTGTGTTGTGCTAGTATGAGTGGATCACAGCAGCACTGCTGGAGTTTTTAAACACTGTGTCAATTTACTGTCCACTCTATTTGACACTCCACCTTGTAGATGTAAAGTAAGAGACGATAGCTCATCTGTTGTGGCACAGTCTGTGTTAGTCATCCCCTAGTCTTTCATCAGTGGTCACAGGATGCTGCCCACAGGACGCTGTTGGCTGGATATTTTTGGTTAGTGGATTATTCTCAGTCCAGCAGTGACACTGAGGTGTGCACAGGAAAACACTTGTTGGGCATCCAATGCTACATTCATGCAAGTGTCATTGCATCAAGGTCCCGTGACATGGGCCTTTTAAATATGCCAGGCATTTCAATATTCAGTTATTTTGGTTTAGTGCTGAATCTGATCATAAAGCTGAAACATGCTAAAATATGCTATCCCACTGTACAATCTTACTCTAACAAATCAACTATTCATAAAGCAGCTTTTGCTTTCCCTGATGTGTCTCCACCAACTTGACATCTTCAGTCTTCTCACAGTGCTCAGGTAGCTGCGTAGTGTGTGTTGGTGTCCCACACACCGCAGTGTACAATCAGTATTCCAGAGGCACAGGACCATTGTCCATCACCGCAGAGCGAGTGGGAAAAATGCCCCACTGCTTCACTGTCATACTCTTGCTATCTCCTCTTCATTTTCATTTCAGTAAAACCTTAGCATAGGATTATGATTAAGTGATGACTGAAAGCAAAGCCTATTCTTTTTAGTAGATCAGGTCACTATTCTATTTTAATTTGACATGATTATTTAATGCTATGTCTTTGCCATAAATCTGTGATTAACTTTGTTCTAGATTCTTCCAGCCAGTTTCTCAGATAGAGATTAAATGATTTTTAAGAGGAATTTTTGTTGAAAAATGTAATTTCTCCCTTACCTGAAATGTAGTCGATCCGCTAAGACATTCCTAGCGTCAGAAGTTTGCTTCTTTAGTTTTGCACTGAAGCTATAAAACTAATGTAGATAACAGCTTACACCCACTAATTAACATCAGGCAAACTGCATACCTAAATCTTTACACACTTGCCTCAAACTATGTTATGTTGCTAAGACTTGTTTATTTGTTATCTGATACTCTGTGATGTATGATGCATATCAAACTGGGTGCCTTCCAGGCCACAGCTCTATGGAGATTGACGTTTTTCCTATAGAACTCTGTATTAAATTCACTAAGGCCTGGCCAATTAGCTGAAGAGCTGAATCAGGACGCATATGAACTCAATGACATAGGCTACTGTTGTCTGTAATGATGGCCAAAAGTATGTTGAACGACCATCTTGAAATCTGAATTTTGTCAGTACTTAGCTACATTAGCCTCACAGCTTCACTGCACAACTTGGCTGATCTAGGTTGAGCAACTACATGAGGAGTGAAGTGAAAATAGTGAAAATAGTTTTATTGAAGCGTAAGTGAGGCAGTAATTTTCAATGAGGAGGAGCTCATTTATCCAGTGTGCATGTTCATGTGGATTATGTGAGAGAACACTAAGGCTGTGAATTGTAGTTTATTAGCTAGCTTGCATGTATCAGTTCTGGCCTATTTTACTGGTGTTTTGAACTCCAACAAAGCAGAAATAAATTGTGGGTTAAGTGTACAATTTTAAAATTTACTTTAACAATTCCATTTATTATATTTGCACACTTTATCTGATTGTTTTCTATTGCTTAATGTTTGGTTTTATCCTCTGCCATGATGGAAATAGCATTGACATCACAACTCATGCTGCACTGAAAATTTCAATGCACATGACTTCATCGTTCAACTTTGAAGGGGGCTATATGCGGGATCACAAAGTGAACAAGATGGTCTGGGTCACTAATTCCTACATATGTAGTACACCATATACAGAGATGATGGAAGAAGGAGCCCAGCACTCCATCATTTCTCAGCTTAAAGAATAATGTTTGACTTTCAAGAATGCGATTGATTCAAAGACACTCACAGATCAATAACCAATAATTAAGATTGATCATTTACCCTTCTTAGAATGCCTTTGTTATGTCAAACCACAATTTACAAAGCATAGAAGACTATTCAGGATGGTTTTTGCTCTATAGTGTAGGTAAAGGGGGAATTCTCCTGCAGTAAACATGATCCCCATCTGCTGCATCTGTATTGTACCATCAGTTGCCACCGACAGATATTTCAGTTTCCATGTACTGCACTACAAATGTAGCTGATCAGATCAGGTTGAATAACACTGGCATATTCCTGTAACACTATGCAGAGAGCAATAACATTGTAATCCATCGCCTTAATTGCCGTCACGCGCAGATATTGAAGTGATTCCACTGCTAAACGTGTGCCAGTTTCAAGTTTTTAAATAGTTACACGAATGAGAGCAGCAACAAGGTCAATGCCCAGTAATCTGCTCTGAGAGAGTGTGTGTTGTGTCTGTGTGTGACCCATTTAATGCAGTCCTACTTCCACATCTCTCCCCATAAAATGGACCAGCTAATTAACACAGCCTGTGTTTTAGGTCACTCTCAGCTCAGGGGCCTATTTGCAGATGCTTGTCTTAAGATGCTATTTTGTGTGAACTTGTGTAGCTAAAGGCTATGAAACTTGCATATTTTTATCTATTTAGGGACATTGGAGTGTTTGTGTGTCTTGCTGCTTAAAGGACCCAGTTTAAGCATGAATCACTTTTTTCCTCTTTTGGAAGGCTCCCTCTACTGGCTCATGTTAGCTCTGCATTTTGCAGTACCTTATATTTCACACCAATGCAGGATATTCCTATGCTTATGCAGAAGAACAGTGTAGCAGTTTTATTAAATGACAATTAAGTTTCAATGTGTCTACCAAAGTTACAATTCACTACGATTCATTGTAGAGTCATAATTCATGACCTTTCCCTCAAACATATGAGGACACATTGCAAATTATTTTTGATTGAGCATTTTTTTCGTTATTGCTTATACAGTCATATGCAAAGGTGTGGGTGTCCCTGCCTGGTCATATGACATGTTTGGTGATTTTCTGAGTGAAAAATTAGCACATCTTCTATTGAGAACACACTCCTGCACATTTTATTGTGCAATTACTGTTTATTTGCTGAATTTAACATATATAGGAAAATAAAGCATAAAATTTGGCCTGTGCATTTTCCATTTTATTTTTTTTTCTCCAATGTTTAACTTAGCAAAAGAATGGAAATTGTGCAAATTTGAAGAAAACTGTTATATTTCAGTGTGTTCTCTGTAGAAGATGCGTTATCTAATTTTCACTTAGAAAATAAACATTTAATTTGACCCAGAAAGTTCATACTTTTTGCTATTTTCTGGACAATAAGTTTATTTGCTGAGAAAAAAAACATTAATATGAGAAACAATGTGAATAACATTAATATAAAAAAGTAGTTTTATTTATTCCAATTGATTAATTTAACCATTTTCAAACCTCTCGTCAAGGAAGACAGGCATTATTTACAGTTATCCAATACCTGTTTTGGCTAATTTAACACATTTCATAAATTTAATAAATCCATGTGATGGCTGGAGAGCTTTGGGGAGAAATCAGGAATCAAACCTGTGTTCTTCCAACTAGCTAAAAACATATCCACTACTTTTCTGAAAATATATATTTTTTTTAAATAAGAACTTTTTTTATGAATGTTTGCATTTATTCTAATGTTACATGGTGTTTTTACAAGCAAAAATGAAAGTATTGTATTAAATGGTTCTGAACAATTTGCTTAGTTGCTTTAGACTTTTACACCATACTGTATGTAAACATGTGTGACAATATTTGTGACAGGGCTACCTTGAGAATGATGAACGACACATTCCATGCATTTTATCCTCTTTGTTGTGATGTCAGCACTCATTAAATATTTGGAGCAAAAGAAATTGGTGTAAATCATACCAAAAATATTATTACATTTTAGTTTTATGTTAACAAAACCTTGGTAAGCACTGTTAATTGCTTAATTAGCAGTGAAATCCAAGAAAATTCAAAATAAGCCAAGGTGTACCCACACTAGATGGCCAGTATAGCTACTGAAGACTTTAACTGGCCAATAGCAACCATATGTAGTGTTTTCATCTGAAATACATTGTTTGTGGACATTTCAGGTTTCTCTGCGCTTGACAACAACGACTTTGCCGAATCATCCTCCCAGCCTGACTGCAACCTGGACACCATGGGGGTCTGCAACTCCTCAGACCCTCTCTTGAGTCCTGGTTTCTCTGACAACAACCTCCCCAGTGTCCTGTCTCCTGCTTCTCCAATGCCCCCACCTAATGGTGATCTGGCCCCACCCCCTGTTGCCCTAACCCCACCCATGCTGGTGCCTTTGCTGTCCGACTGGAATGCTGCCATGGCGACGTGGGGGCTAGCGTGGGAGCTGCACGTGTATGGGCTGGGGTGTGTGTTCTCACTGGTGGCTGCACTCTCTGCCCTCAGCCTCTTATGTCTGCCCTTATGCTGGCCTTCTGGCTGCGCCCACTTCAGCCTCCTGCACCTCCTGCAGCTGCTGGCTGGCTCTAGCCGTGCCCTGTGGCTGCTCTATGACCCATACGGTCAGCGGGAGCGGCTCCCTGTGACCTGGTCACGCCTTCTGCATGAGGCCACTTATCCATGCCTGACCGCCGCCTTTGGCCTACTGCTGCTGCTGTTGTCTGGCCGCTCTCGCGCCCAGTTGCTCTCACAGACCACCCTGCGTCGCTGTGGCTGCCTACTGGCTGCACTTGTGCTGGTGCATGTTGCTGTGGTGATGGGATCTGTGGCCATTCTGAGGCTTTTTCCTGCCCTTCCGGTTGTCTCTCTGCTGCCCCCTGCTGCATTCTTTCTGCTGGCTTCTCTGTTCTCCTTCTCATACCTGCTGTTCTACTGTTGCGCCCGCACTGATGCCAAGCACATTTACAGGTTGAATGAGATGTCACCAGACCACCCAGCTAGCCACTGCCCCCTGGCGGAGGCTGGTGTGTGGGAGAGGGCCGCAGGGACTGGCCTTTTCTCAGCACTTTTCCTCCTAGCATGTGGAGGGCTCAGGCTCTATGCAATCCTGCATGCAACTGGGCTGACAGATGAGGAAACAGTGGGACTGATGCCCTGGTCCTGGTGGGGCTTTCAGCTCAGCTGCAGAGTGTGTGAGGCGGGGGTGTGTCTCACCCTGGCGCTTGTGGTCACACACCCTCTCCTGTGCTGTGGAGGAGCTGTCCCTAAGCTTGGCCGCTGGAGCTCGGTGTTTAACAGGCAGAGGTGAGTAATAAGTAGTTTCATTTACTCAGTTGCATTAGCTTTATTATAATTCTGACTAAGAAACTATCAAATGTAGATCAACAATTGATCCATTAAGGCAGGGGTCATTAACCCTCCTCTTGCAGATCTACCTTCCTACAGGTTTCACCTTCAACCCAAACCTAACACACCTCATTCAGCTAATCAAGGACTTCTAAAGACAATAATTAGATGGATCAGTTGGGGTTGGAACTAAAGTCTGCAGGAAGGTAGATCTCCAGGAGCAGGGTTGATGACCACTGCATTAAGGTATGTAAGGTATCATAGTATCGGTTGTATTGGTAAGTTGGGTGTTGACAGAGATTCAGTTTTGTAAAATGGTACAGGCCTAATCCAAGACCTCATCTGGATCTGGGAAACTGGCCCTTTTTAAACTCTGTTTTCTGTTGTTTTCAGTTTCTTACTGTTCTGTTGGTGACAGCACCCAGACTGCTTTGCTGTTGCTTGAGTGTTAGCATTTTGTTTTAGACCAAAAGGACCATAAATATGGCAGAACAGCATGTAACAAACTTCAGTTCTTATGTTGATAAATGCTTCATATTCTAATAAGTTCCACTGCGGTTCTGTACTAAAGAGTTATTTGACCTGCTACTCTGTTATTATTACTTTCTCTTGAGTCAGTATTTCACTAAGTAACAATAGTTGTACATGACGGTGGATTTAAGCTTCCCTGCTCACCTCTGTCATCAGGTCATCCACAGGGGGCGCTACTGCAGCCACCAAAACCACCATCCTGTCAAGCGGCTGGTCCAAGAGGCCTGGAGAGAAACTGAGTCTACGGGATGGTATGGTGCGAGATGAGAGTGAGAGTGTGCCCCTCTACACCCTAGCAGAGATGCCACTCAGCGAATCAGATGGCTTGGACCTCCATTATCCAAGCAGCCCTCAGAATCAGGCAGCCCGTCAGCTCTCCGGGGCCACAAAGGATGCCCAAGTGGTCTCTCAGGGGTCATCTTTTGCTAGCCTTAATGGCGATTCCACAGTGGACCTTCGACCTCCGTCTCCAATCGACCTGCGACGCAGCATTGATGAGGCTTTGAACAGTGAGGCCCTGTTCCGGCGGAGTCTCTTCAGCTCCTCCAGGCTTTCTCTCAGTACACGCGGGCCTCCAGATGGACAGCCCTGCCGGGGAAGCTCCGCTGAGCCTGTCCTGTACCGCACCGCCTCATGCGGGGATGTGGATTCCCCTCGTAGGGACACAAAAACCAGCTCCCTTAGTGGAGGCCCTAGAGGTCATGGAGGTCAAGCAACTAATTACAGTGACTACACTACCTCCAGATGCCAGTCGTCTCAGAGCAGCCTGCCCAGGGGGAGCCTGCCGAGGGTGCAGTCGGGACGCCCCTCGCAGAAGCAGTACAAGGTCCTGGACTCCACCATCTCCAGAGAGAGTATATATGAGAAAGAGCATGCTTACACACAGGCTGACGAACTGGCTGTGCAAGCTGAATTCATCAGCGTCTGCAGACAGATAGATGCACTCAGTGTCAGCAGTGACACAATCGAACTGTAGAAAAATGGAACAGGCATCATGACTGACGAGAGTTGCTCCAATATATAAGGTTTTGTATGTACTTGAGTTGCTCTCCAGCTCAAGTGCACGAGAACTCATTGTTAAAAAGGGATTCTGCTGGGGAGCTGCAGCAGTTTGAAAGAAGATTATTAAGAAAGTGAAAAGACGGCTTTGGCTTCAAGAATGCACTTTCAGGTCAAGTTGCACATAAAACTTTGAGAAACATGAAAACCATGGCACTTAGAACATTACAGATTGGATAATTTTAGTCAACTTCGGAGAAGCAAATGTGGTCAGAATTACAATTAAAAATGCAAACATAATTCTATAATTTGGGTGCAGATAAAAAGGCCTCCTTATGTACAGTGGCACTGTGTGACTACTGATGCAAGATACAAACTTACAAATGTTTTCTCCATCAGCAATAAGACCACATTTAACACTTAAGAACATTTTTGAACAGACGGAGGTACAGTAGTGGACAGAGTCGGAGACCACTCTTCATGTATTTAATTTACAGTCAAAATAGCTGTTCATGTACAAGGTATTAATTTGTCAGCATCAGGAAAAAGGCAGAGAGCATATATTTACAATAGAACATTACACAGAAGCCTCCACAACTAAAAATAATACCAGCATTTTCGGTATTTAGTGTGTCTACCCTTCCACTCTTTTCAGGAGACTTACTTACAGTTTTTCAAAGATATCTGCAGGGATATTTCTCCACACTTCCAAAGTTCAGTCTTAGAAGTTGGTTTAATTTTCTGCTTCTCGCAAACCTAGTAATCCAAACACATTCAGTGATGTTGAGGTCTGGACTCTGGGGTGGCCAGTCCATTGAGAACATAAAACAGCTTCTTTGATTTGCAATTTTTTATTTATTTTTGCTGTTTCTCGGTAACAGCTTCTTGACAGCTACACATCCTTTCAGACCCATGGAGTTGAGTTGTATTCTCACAGTGAAAAAATGGACTTGTACTTAACAACCTTTTTGTCTGTAAATTAAATAAATGAAGGGTGGTTTCTGACTTTGGCACAGTACTGTATCTCTCAGAGTAGAGTGTGCTGAGATGATGTGTAGTTTTACTTGAAACATTTACTGGAAGAAATGAGGCCCTCATGTGAAAACAGCATGAAGATGCCATAAAGAAAATGAAAACTAGGTTAAGAAGACTAAGTTTGCAATACTAATATAGCAATACCAGTCACTGCATGTTTGTGGCAGGGAAATCATTTTGCTGTTTCCTTCCTATGCATCAGCCTAAGGCAAAACATAAGAAGATACATTTTCTCCTCTGCTTTACACTTTACAGCCTTCATTATTTCCAAGCTTTTTTACTATTTCATAAGGTACTGATAGAGATAGAACTTAAATTAAGATTTTCTCATATATGTCTGTGCTTTTATTGGTACCAAATGTACAGAATCTATAATATAAGCAGCAAGTTGGGCTGTCATGTTTACACAGAATGCATCTCTCAAATAAATATGTTAATTCATAATAAATACATAAAATAAAACAGTAAGGAAGTGAAGGAGTGGTTGGATGTACAAATTAAGGAAAGGAATAAACTAAACTAAACAACCTCAACTTTTGGTACTTTTGATTTCGTAATCCATTCCCAGCATTATTACCATCATACCGCCCCCTGTTGGTGTTAATATGTAAACAAGAATGAGGAAAGACTGTTGTTCATTATATAACCATCTTTATTAATGCGCCTCTTTTGCACTGCGTGGCTGAGTGCACAGCTTTGGGAGATACTCCTGTGCAGCAAGAGTAATAAATAAGCAGCAAAAGCCTGACATACAGAGAAGTCTTCATTATCTCTGACCACGGATTATATACGGCAAGCTTCCTTAGCTCTATCTGTGCTTTACATAGCTACAGAACAGGGATTTGATTATTTGAGAGCTCATTTTAGGCCTTCTTATAAAACAGTGGCCTAGTGGCTACTTTTTCACTTAAAGAAACTATACATGATATCTTCATTTCTTCACCTCAGCAGAAGAATGTTGTCAAAAATAATACAGGAACATTCAACAAAATAAAGTATTATAATAAAATAGACTTATTTTAGCAGATTCTCTTCCAAACAGGTTCTGTACAAATTTAGGGAATCGTCTGACTTGTCATATACATTTCATTTAAACAGTGACTTAGACAAAAGGACAGTCAGACATATCAACACCATCAAAGTACACATCCGTACATTACATCGTTGCTTTGATTGAAAGAATGAATAATAATCATTATATAATCATTGTATAGCAATTCAATTTCTTACACAGCAAAGTATCACTCTTGATATTACAATAAGCAAATGTATAAAACTAACATTTTTCTTACACCATTAACCAAATAACTACACCATGTTACGCATCCAGGAAAAGCAAACTGTACAGTGACGCTCTACTCGGGTCCAAGTCACCCACACAGGAATGTTTAATGCCTAATAAGAAAACTGTTTTCATTACATTACCGTCACTGCAGCCACTTATTAGTATATTTTTGTTCTTGACAAATCATATGTCAATGTACTTTATTATATGCCAATATTTCTAATTGTCAAGACTCAGGGTCTCACAATGTCTGAATGAAAAACTACAATAAATTCCAATCTGAGAGTTCTCTCATGTGACATCTTAGTTCTACACTTTGCTTTCATTCATAAGGCGAGCAGGTTGAGGGGATCCCTGATTTTAAGGCTAATTCTTAGCTTCTGGTTCCATATTCTTAGCTGGCTAAAGGGAGAACCTTAGAAGCATTCTGAAATAAGCAGCTTGTGAACTAGCCCACATGCTCTTTTTCAGTGGTTTACATTCACATAAACCTTATTACTTTTAGCTTGCCATTCGCAGCCTTACATACAGTCCCCCTTAGTGCCTTAAAAACCAGTCACGTCACAGTATCAGAGCTTATTGCTAGTAGGCCCACAGATAAGACTTTTGGTTACAGTGGCCACAATATAAATTATAGTCAAAGAAAAGGAGTCTGTGTTTCTTGCAGAGTGCCATGGTGAGGAAGTTACAGTATGTGGTGCCACAGTGCTTGATATTTGAAAGCATTAGATTGTTTATACTAACCTGTGAGGTCTATCATACACTGAGGACATGACAGGACTGTCATACACAGCACAAGCCAAGAGACCCCACTGATACAGTTTCACGCAATAGAAAGAGCAGAAAGTGCACAGTAATGTTCAGGTCTGTGTTATGAGGTCAGCGTGCAGGTACCTGCACTGCTGCTGCTGGACCAAACTCCAGATCACAGCAGGTAAGGAACAACAGACCACCTTTTCTTCAGAGAAGGATGACCGGGGGGAAGGAGGGAGGATGGGAGAAGTGAAGGATGTGTAAGGATCACATGAATCCGTTGTGTTTGGTCACAGTTGGGGTAGGAACATTGGGGAATGCTCTCATCTGGCCTCTGCTGCCACCCTCAGTATAACCGCTTCTCATAACTACATCAAAAAGACAAAAAACATTATTAACATCCAAAGAGAAAATAATGAAAAAGGAGAGAAAGTATGATGAAAGTTAGAAAGAAGAGAAAGCATGCATTTATTATTTGTTAATTATTATTATTTGCCAATTTTAAACATTTCAGCTCTTAGAGGTTGCAGTTTTCATAGGCTTTAACAAAAGCACAGCTCACTAAAACAGACATTTTCAGAAGCACATTTGGGTGCATAACAGAAAGTGGAGATATTTTATTATGATTTTAATTTGAAAAGTTACTGTTACTGCATATCATTTTGTTTTGCTATGTTTCTGTCATTTCTTGACATTGAAAAAAGCAGAAAAGTGCAGACTCTAAGCCAGGGCTGCCCAAAATGTGGCCAATTGGCCAATGTGGACGTTTAATTTGACCTTCAAGAAAGTTACCCTAACACAGCTCACCTCACCCAATGAGAGAGCATATTTTGTACTTTTCTATTTCTTATTTTCTTTCAAAATTTGTATTTTTAAAGGATTTTAGTAACAAAAAGTAGTGTAATATAAAAAACATTCTTAAAAACCCAATTTATAACCTGCCCATCTTCTTTATCTGTATAATGCTTTGTCTTTTTGGTCCTCAGCCCACCACAAACATAGCACTTTGGACCCCCAAGGCAAAACATTTGGGCACCCCTGCTTTAAACTAAAGAATGTAAATCACACACACATATAATAACCTACTATGTAAATTTACTACGTAATTCCATTTGAACAGTATAGAAAAATGACAATAATAAATATCAGCTTTAAAAGATTAAAGTAAATGTCATTGTACTGCTGTACATATAGCAGCACTTGGACGTAGAAATGATCTGATATGTTCTGACACTCCTCCAGTGACTACTGATTAAAGTTAAAAGTATAGGTTGGTCAAAAATGCTTGTTGCAATAAATGAATGTTAGCAAGGCAGAAACTCTGCTTAATGTTTTCAAAAATAGCATTTTTAGCCAAATTATCCCTTTAACAGAGTACAGGTTGGGTACAGACACAGGGCTTCAGAGCTGCAGAAGGACATCGGGATCATCTACACAAGACATTATAGGGAGAGATGGGCCTTAAGGAAGAAAAAGTGAACTTCACTAAAGGTCCTAAATCTCACTAAATATATAATACAATCCCCTCCACCACTGGTTACAACAGAGGCACAGACATGAGGACTGAGTACTTACATGGCACAAAAGAATATCTACGATGAGTGCATAAAAGAAAGGAGAAGAAGACAATTTCACATGTAAACTCTACAATTCCATCAGAAGGTATGGGGATGTAGTCTTTTGGGAGGACAGCAAAAACTAAGAGGGGATTGCTGAGTGTCTGAACTCTAGGCTTTAAGAATGATCTCAACAGGTGTGCTACTGATGAAGTTTGTTTCTATCTTGCTGCCCTCTCCATAATTTTTTCGCCTGGTTAGAGTAAGTAAGTAAATAGCATAATGTAAAATTTTAGTAGAGCATTCAGCATGCAGCTTAGTGTGCAGAACTGTATCTTATATATTGTACAAAGTTTTAAGTTAATGGACCCTTTTCATGATAATGAACATCCAGGGCTAATTTTGCAAACCAAGATTAAGCCCTGACTGACAAAGATTTGTCAATTGTAATTCATCATTGACTCTACAGTTTAATACAAGGCTTAATCAATGACTGGGAAATTCCCCCTAAATCTAAGTCAATTGTGCCAGCTAAGGCAGGATCTACTGTATTTCTGCTATCCTACGTTAAAACTGCGCCAGAGTTTAGCATGGTTAGTGTTTTGCCTGGACAGAAACGGTGCAGGATTCCTGTTTTCCAGGACCTGAATTCCCCATGCCTGATATAAGGAATCAGTCATTAAGACATTAAAAAGTTAATAGTTTGAGGATACTAGTTTGGTACTTTTAGCTTGACGTCTTATTGTAGATGGCATTTGCACAGCAGATGAATACATAGTTACCTAAATCTGAAACTCCTGAAAAAGTGCCTTCAAGCAGCTTGACTTCCATATGGATTTCAGGAGAAGCCTATGGAGTTCTGAATTACTACTCACAAAACTGTGCATGAAATAAACAGAAAAGGGTCCAAAAACTATGAGAACAAACAGATAAGGCTATTCCTCAGTCTCAGCACCTGTGTGTCCTGAGCACTCTTTGTAGTGCTGCATAAGAGCTGATGTAGTGTTCACTGAGCACGGCAGGATTAAGAAGGAGCCACAGAGACACGGTCACTGAGGGGCCAGGATGGTAAAATGGAGAGAACAGAGACGATGGACACTTACGAGTGCAGGCCATGGACGCCCCCTTCCACCTGAGCAGACATAGTCCTCTTCTCAAACTTCAGCTCTCCAGAGTACATCATAGAACTACATATACAACAAAAAGAGCATCACACACACAAACACACACATCTCCTCACTAAGACACAGTTTGCAGAATCTTTGTGAAATGGATTTTGCTGTCTGGTTCAGAGTGTGGCTGCCTTGCATGCAAGTGTGTCAATGAACATTTTTAAAATAAAGCATTACACAAAAAAATTCACACGGGTGGACAGAAAGACATATAATCATGGACTTTCCATTCCTGCCATTCTTAACCCCATAAACTATTGATTTATTGATGTTAAGACTTATTCAGTATCTGCTATGAATTATTTGGCAACTACTGTGAAACTAATATGTATAGTGATAACAGTGAGGAAGTCAAATGAAGGCCCCTTGTAGTTTAAGGAGTTAAGGACTTAATATCCGTCATTAGCCTTGTGGCATCACCTCTACAGTCCTCCAAAGAGATTAAGCTGAGTCATGCTCTTACCGCAAGATTGACAGGCTCTTTGCTCCAATATCCTGGCAGCCATGTTGGATTCCAGCAATGAGGTATGGGACAAATTTATGGATTGAACCTTTATCCTGAACCGAGCCAGATACTCCCTGAGCTACCTTCACCTTATCACCTTCACTGTAACACACACATTCACAAACACATACATTCAGACATGTAGAGAACACAGACAAAATCTTACACTTATACTTATAATCTTTTACATCCATACGTGTGCGTTTGTGTGAGTATGTACATACCTGAAGTAGCGCTTCTGGCTACCACTGTTCTTCTCCATGGCATCCAGAGAGCCCATACCACGGTACTTCTTCAACCGTACTCCATCAGAGAAAAAATACTCCCCAGGTGCTTCTGTCGTGGCTGCTAGCAAGGAGCCCATCATCACTGTTACATAATAGGTAAAAGGAAATAGATAAGAGGAAAGCAGTTAAAAAGACACCAAGGACAGCAGAGAAATAAACAGACAGAAAGCCATTAACTAACTGAACGGACTGCCCTGTGGTGATTAAGCTGCATATGTATTAGGGCCTGATCAATACATCATTTGGCTGATAACAAGGTTCCACAGGTTTATCCACCTTTGCCAAAAGCCTAAAGTACTAATAACTAATAAAGTTCAGAAATATAATACTGTCTTGAACAACAGTCAACATGCTGCAAAGAACAACCAGCTGTAAAGTGAGGTGAATTTTGCTGGTTATACGGCTAAACTGTCAGGCGCTAGTTACTAACTTTATGAATGCAGGGTCTTGCCTGACCATCACACTGAGCTATTCATTCCTTCAAGACAGCAGTTGTTTGTGCTTAAAATTGTCATACAATTTCACATAATAAACAGCTATCGGTCAGTATAGAACTGCTTAACTAAAACTATTGGGGTCTGTTTAATGAGCCCTTATCAAGGAAAACTAAATTTCCCTTGAAAAAAAAGTTTTGTCTAAAACATTAACATTGTTTCAAAATGTACTGTTCACTGACCAGTCCATGTATGGAAACTAAGCTCCAAAAATAGTCCTTTTTGAATGCACTGTTGTTTGTTGATGTCTGTTTGTGATATATTTATATATAGTGCAAAAGATCTGAGAACCTCAGAAAATTACAGTTAAAAAGCTATTTATTTCCTCAGTAAATATTTATTTACTAAGAAAAACATTTATATTAGAATAAATACAAAAGACATTAATTCAGTAAGAAGTGGTTTTGTTGATGGGTTTGTTTAACCATTCCAAACCTCTCCACACTAGCACTCCAGTACTATTTGTAGTTATCGTCCAATACCTAGTTTGGCTCAATCAATACTAGATTTGACAACAACTGTCAAATCAGGTGTAATGCAGATGGAATTTAATAACTATATGTGGTGGCTGGGGGCATCAAGGAGAAATCTACAACCAGAGATCAACTACTTTTTTGAAGATAAGAATAGGAAATACTATTATTTTTACTGTATTTATGTTTACTTGCAAGCAAAAACACACTTACTGCTGAGATAGGTGTTTTTAATGTGCTTAAGTGAGTAATATTTTTGCACTGTAAATGCACCTATACAGCCCATTCTTAGCCTCGCCATTTCACAATCAAGATAAAGGAGTTTCAGCTATGCTGCTTTTTGAATGAGGCACAATACGGGACAGCCAAACAAAACAGAGGTCATTTACACATCAGTCTTAAATGTGCTGTAACATAAACACTTAATTTTAAGGGATAAAGAGAGGTTTGAAAACTTCATGGTAAAAATTAAAAAACACATACACCCACAAAAATGTGGCCTTCAATAGGAAAACAATAAATCAAGAAAAATATATGGGTCTTTTCATTTTTGACCATGGCTATAAAGTTATATCAGCTGATATGAGTTATCAGAAATTTTAGGCCTTTAAAATCAGTACTGATAACAAAATGTTCATATTGATCCAGCCCAGGTACATATCCCTTAAATGCATCCCAAACTTGTAGTTTAAATGCACTAGATCATCAGAATAGACACCTGTGGATGCTCCCAGAGCCAGAGCCTTCACTACATGCCCAACTGTCTGAATGCCACCATCAGCGATGACTGGCACGCCAAAACGGCGAGCGTACTCTGCCACCTTATAGACAGAGGTGCCCTGGGGTCTCCCACATGCCATCACTGCAGAAAAAACACACACAGTGTCACAGATCTATTTTACAAAGAGCATCATAACATAATTTTCAAAATAAAAAATAACATTATACAAACAATACACAACATTACTCAATTATATAGTGACACCCATACATGTATATACCCACCTTCCTGTGTGATGCAGATGGATCCACAGCCCATGCCCACTCTAAGAGCATCCACACCAGCATCAATTAAATTCTTAGCCTGAGCCGCTGTTACAACTACACAGAGGCAGAGAGAAACAAAAAAATACATGAAAAGAACCAAGTAATTTTAATTTACATTGGCTTTAATCCTCTCTGTATCTACAAAAAATGGAAAGGTAAAAAATAATAACTCACCATTGCCCCCCACCACCTGTAGCTCAGGGTATTTCTGTTTAATATAGTTGATCATGCTGATTTGAAACACTGAGTTTCCCTGAGATGAGTCCTGTAAGACACATACAGAGACAACAGGCATAACTCACTACAATCATTCCCGAGTCCTATTCATATACAGTCCCACAGGAAAGAACAAGATAAGAAATACTAGCTCAAGAGCTCTTAACTCCCGTTCTGGGCACCCACTGCCTTGCACTACTTAAAATATTCCCTACTGCATCACAACTAATCCAGCTCACGAAGAACTTGATAATTAGCTGATGAGTTGGATCAGGCGTGTTGGCACAGGGAATACTGGATGCCAGAGAAGAATTGCTTCTAGTTCTGTACTGTCCCCTGGATGTTTTTTCAAGAATCATTTTTGTAAATATGCAAGTGTGAAGAACCTTTTACAAGTTTTCACACTGATTAAAGATTTTTCCTAGAACTGTATGTCCAATGCAAGAATTATTTGGGAACATTTATCATTGAGAGTGCACTCAGGTCTCATGAAAGTGTAAAGATGCTGCCTAAATCACAGTCCTTTTAAAAGTCCAAACCTACCAGCACCACCACGTCCACTCCTGCCTGCATGAGCAGATCCAGTCGGTACTTGTCGTCCTCACGGGTACCGATAGCGGCACCGCACAGCAGCTGTTTACGGGAGTCTTTGGAGGCCAGAGGGTAGTCTCTGTTCTTCTTCAGATCAGTGCGGGCAATTATAGCAACCAGCTCATCACTGTCATTCACGATGGGCAGCTTACCTGTGATCAACAAAACTCATTGTCAGTGCACCAGCGGAGATCTGAAAATGAATGGCGCTCAGCTAAGCAAAGGTGAAAAGGAGTATCATCATTGTTCATCATTTGAACACAGCAGGTGTTCTTTGCATTGTGTGAACGTTTCATGACGATTGGGCCGATATAAATGCTCCAAAATTACTTGTGAAAAATCTCTTTACAATATTGTGTGTATTTTGTACCTTTTAAAAATAAATGCCAAAAATGTTCTTTGAAGCAACGGCAATGAAGAACAACATTTGATTCCCTAAAGAACAAATAGAACCAATATTATAAATGAGATATGCAAGTGTGAAAAAGCTATAAAGTTTGAAGAACCTCCACATACTGTAATGTAAACTTTCTATACCAATTAAAGGTTCGAGCCAATAACCATTTAGCCCTTATCATATGAGAGAGAGTATGTATGCTATTTTGAGCATGAATATGCACTATTTTTGTATTTATACCTGTGTCAAAAGTGCTAGAACGTAATTAAGAATTTCCTACAGTACTATGTAAAGTTCTGTGTGTATGACAATAAAGAACTTGAAATAAACAAGCATACCTTTTTTGCTGCGCTGCAGGATGTCGTTGGCCTCTTTTAGCGTAACACCTGCTGGTGCAACTACTAAATCCTCCCTCTTTGTCATCGCCTGGATTTAAAAGATCACAAATTCACAGCAATTGCAATTTAAAGAACTTTACATAGAGTGGCCTTGCTATTGATGAGTACTTCCATACTCTAAAGCAAGACGACTCATCTGTCATAAGTTAATAATCAAAGATAAACCACAAACCTCTTCCAACGGTCTGTCATAGTCCTTCTCTGAGAGGAAGTCGATGTCTCGTGATGTAACGATGCCCACCAGCTTGCTGCCCATCTTGCCAGTTTCTGTAATGGGGATTCCGGAGAAGCCGTGCCAGACCTTAGCCTCAAATACATCCCCCACCGTGTGCCGGGGACTCATCACAACTGGATCTGTGATAAAACCCTGCTCGAATTTCTGCCATAATATACAAAACACTCTACTGATTATAGGCCTCAGTGAAGCGTGAGAGAAAATTAGATTCAGTTTCTTCATAATAGGCTTAATAATTCAATCTAATTACACTCATCTTGTAGCACTGAGATTGTTCCACTCACCTTAACTTTCCGAACCTCATTTGCTTGGAATTCTGGAGTGCAGTTGTGATGGATGATCCCAATCCCACCCATGAGCTAACGCACAAATCAGCAGAAGGTCATGAGAATGAACTACATTTTTGTATTACTTCACTTTTTGTTTGTGTATCGTACTCACAGCCATAGCAATGGCCATGGAAGACTCGGTCACAGTGTCCATTGGTGAAGAAATGAGAGGGGTCTTCAGGGTTATCTTCCGAGTCAGGGCAGAGGTCAGATCCTAAATGACATCACATTTGAAAATGCCAGTTACCTTTCACATTAGGTGAATATTTCATGACAAATGGACCGATAAAAAAGGTTCAAAATTCATTTTGTTAAGAATGTTTTTATTTTTCCTTTCTCTATGAACTTACTGTTTCAGAGACACAATGTGTTCTAATAATAGTGATGATATGTTTGTCATCCACCAACACTATAAATTACACAAAGAAAAGAACTTGATTGTGGTTAGAAAATGTCTCTGATGCTAACAACCCCTAAATACAGTATTGCTCAAAAGTCAGAGAACTTTATTTATTTAATTTCCACTCAAAACAGTCACTGAGTACAAGTTATTCATTTTTCAGCAAATTTTCCTGAGGAGATTAGATATGAGATAATCCAGTTGCATGAGGAAGGTGAAAACCAGACAGGAGTTTCCAAAACTAGAACTGAAAGATGACTAAAACGTAAGGCTCCTAACAACAGTGCAAGACATGGTAGACCACCAAAACTGTCACCTTTAGATAAACAGTACCTGCTTTCATCTTTTAGAGAGAGGAACAAATTAAACTCCACTGTTGCTTCAGATTTGTCTAAAAGGTGAAGCTATCAAGACGTTATTGAAAAAAGTGAATAGACAAAAAAAAAGAAAATTCGCAAATCAAACAAAGAAGCTTCTCAGAACAATGGACTGACCACCCCAGAGTCCAGACCTCAACATCACTGATTGTGGTTGAGATTACTTGGATTGTGAGAAGCAGAAAATGTAACCAACTTCTAAGACTTTGAAGATGAAAACTGACGAAAAACTGAGAGCAAGTCTTTTGAAGCTGTGATAAAGGCCAAGGTTGAACACACTAAACACTGTAAAATTTGAGATATTTATATTTAGTTGTTTAAGCTCCTATCTCCTATTTGCTATCTCCCCCTCTCTCTCTTCTATTCATCTTCCTCTAGCTGAATTTGAAGTGCAAAACATAAGCACTGCTCACCATCTAAATTAGCAGGGCACTAATTTAGCCTCCCAAACATACACTACCAATTTCTCTTGCCAGCGCACATAAACACTTCAGAGACACAATTAAGCTCATGATCAAAACAGCAACTGAGCCAAGTCAGCACAAGATCAGCAGTTACACCTAATAACATATTAATTGTAAATTATTACTTACATCCTAAAGGGCCCATATCCCAAAGTTTACTGAATTTTATTTTTCCATGAAGACCACTTGTGACACTTGTATGGATTTATGTAACAAAACAGTCATAATTAATTTTTACATGTCTATTTTCCAACCTCATTTTATCCCTATGAATTAAACAATTAAAGTTAATGTACTTTTAAATTTTATATATGTGAACCTCTTAAAATCTCGTTTATTACTCAGGAACTACAGGGACTTCCCTAATGGAGGACTATTCTTAGGTTATAGAAATGTGTAATAAAACTTTGGGCCCAATTGTGGGTGCATGGCCATTTAAGGGGTTAATAAGGTCTGCTTTGATTGGCTTCCATGTATTATGCTGCATTCAAAAAGCAGCCCAGGCTGAAACACTCTGTGGCATGCGCCCGCCCCCCGGGCCCCGACGATGACGGCCGCGAGAGTCGGCAGGAAGGCGGGGCCCGAACACCCAGCGGCGACGAACCTCGGCCAGGGCGGCAGGAAGAGAGCCGCGAGTGTGGAGGGGGCGGAGCGAAAAGCCCGAGCTCTTCGGAGTGGCGCAGAGTGACGGCGGGAGGAGGAAGACGACGACGGTGCCGGTAACGAGAGGCACCAGGGGAAGGAGCGAGTCCCGAGCTCCGCCGCCTGGGCCCCGCCCCCTGTTACGCAGCGAGGCCGCGCCACTACACCTCACCTTCGACCCGGGCGGCTGAGCCGCCAGCTGGGGGCGGTGACGAGGAGGCGGAGCAGCGAGCTCTCGTTCCCTCTCGGCTCAGGTGCTCGAGCGCCTTTTAAAAGAGCTGAGAGGGAACAGAGAGAGAGAGAGAGAGGGACACGCAGCAGCAGCAAGAGACTGAGGAGCTGGAAAGCTCCTTATTGAGGCTAAAGGGACTGAAGCCACTGAAGAGTGGCCAGCTTAGGTTCTTTGTATTGTTTGGGTTTGTCTGTTTTTGGTTGTTTTGGATTAAAGAGATGGCTGCTGCAACCCTAAACCCTGCCTCCAGCGTCCTCCTTGAGCCCGGAGTAGCACATGCCGTGCTACACACTCCTTATAACTTTAACACTAAGCTGATGCAGGCTGAATAGGTGGATACGTGGAAATGCATTCATGTTTTGTGACTTCACAAAAACAGTGAAGCTGCTAAGTTTCTATATTTGGACTGCATGGACTGGGAGTGAATATTATGCTTAGATACTCTCTTTTATTAAAAAAAAAGCAAAGAAAATGTAATTTTCCATGAAATAGGCTCTTTAAGCATCTAAAAGAAACCAAACTTGCAACTTTCATTGGTCTATTACATACAGAGGCATTTGAGTCTCAGTCCTCTTCTCACCCACTCTCATGTGCTTACACACACCTACACACAAACACACACTCCTCAGCCTCCCTGCCTGTGAGAACATGTCCTATACATCTGGGATTTTAACACCACCTGAGCCTCTCATTTGCACAGCTCATTTGCACTCTCTCACCCCTTTCCACCGTCCCATAACCAGCTGTATATCTAACGCTCCATTCACTGCTTCGCTTTGATTTCAGTTTGCACAGCAACTGACTCAGCTTTTCCATCTCAGAGCCGACAGAGGAGACCTTTAGCTCACAATTTAATTAGGAAAATTCCCCCTCACTGAACCAAATGTACTGTATTTACTAAATGTATTATATTTACCGAACACACATATAATTAAGTCCTCGAGGGAAATATAAGGAACCCAGGCTCAGCAACATGTTCCAAGAGTACTCACCACTTCATCAGAGGTGAAGTCGATGAACCCAGGCAGGATTAGGAAATCACTGAGGCAAAGAAAAAAGGGACATTAGGGCCTCGGTTAGTTCAGAATAACATCAGTGAGAGCAGAAATAATGTTAGATAGACAGACATGCACTAGAACTGTTTTCAATAAAAAAAAATGTTGATGGTGCATAATGAAACGTATTCTATTTCAGTACTATTACTCTACAGACTTCACAGATTTCAGTTAATTTTTAGGAAGCTGAAAAAGTGAAGACATTTTAGAGAATGATGAACAGAGCTGTACATGATTAACATCCAGAATGCCTTGTATTTGAAACATGGTAATCAGATGTCAGACAGATGGCTTAGCAAGAAATGACAATAAATAGATCATTTTTATCACTTTTATATTTTTTATCATTTAACACTGTCTTGGTGTACTCAAAAGAATAAAAAATAAAATCATTCATTTTGAAACATCCCAAAATATGCTGTCTATCTATAGTATTTCAGTATACAATGTAAGCTATTATTTAATAAAATAACAGCAATTATTAATATTACAGGTTATTAACCCTTTAAAATCCCAGGCTTATAATATACTAAAGTTTTTAGATTATTCAGTAAATGCAGGGACTTCAGTGCAAACTGGCTGAGCTAATCTTAGGTTACAGAAGTGTGTAACAAAACTTTGGGCCTGCCTGTGGGTCCATGGCCATGTAAGGGGTTAATATGTAACTAGTGTACATACATTGCCCATCAAAAGTTTGACGACACTATTTTCTTTTCAAATTTTCATTTTCTTGGTATTACTTCAAGTAAGAAAAAAATGACTGCAAAGGTTTTGTTAACATAAAGCAGCTATGTGCTAAAACTGAGTATATTCTGCAGATACTCAGTCATCAAAGTGTCTTCCTTGGTATGAAGAGCAGGTTTATAGTAATGACAACAGTTTCCTTTCCAAACTATTGTTAAAGCACAGGTTGAATCTTGCTTCAAAGGCAGTTTAAACACCTGTAATCACAACAAAGAGAGAAATATGTGGGGTTTGGCATTATTCCCAAGATAGCACTGTCACTAATATTGTCACATATGTGACAAGTTAGATATTACTTTGCTCAAAATAAGCTTGGTATGTGTTTGCACATCAACAAAGAAAGCATGCTTAGCTGTATTAAACACATTTTGAACAGCTGTGTCACCAAATCTTTTATGATGAGTACAAATGACACCTGTCTAATTCTCATTGTATATTGCAGTGAAGCAAATTACACACAAAATGGCCTTGGACCCAACAAACCAGATGTAAAAATCAATCCTCACAGGTTTGGCTGAGTGTGAGGAGAGTGTGAGCTCCTCCTACAGCCACTTTTTACCAGCAGAAGGTGAACAGTACGGACTTAGACACACTTGTTCAAGTGATTTTCCATGTCCTAAGTGTAACCACTTTCCATCACTGCTTATAATTACAATTGCAGTATAGTTGTTTGAGCAGAAGGCACAGATATGAGCATAATGTCAGTGTAATAAGATATTTTTGTTTCTTTGATTTAGCAACTTCATAGTAGAAAGAAACGTAATTCTTGACCATTTCCTATAGACCCATTCATCAAAGGCCATCTGGTGTTTTCAAATAGTGCAAAACAAAATTATGTAGGATACAGTGATACGAGGAGCAGTGACGTATTTTCCAGTGTGTGACTTGTCAGCAAGTGTGTGCGCTTGTGTATGATGATCCGGTACTGTAAAGAGTTACATAATCTACTTAAGAGTATGGCGCCCAGAGACGTCCTGTTAATGTTCTTAACTGTGTCATCACCACACAGTGTCTCTGTGAAAGCAGCATTACCGTCAGACCAGAGGACAGGAGAGACACACAGGCAGCCAAAGGGCGGCCATCAGTAATCTTAACCCTGATGAGGAAATGCATAAGCACATGTTTCAGACAGAGACGCAGAGAGCACAGCAGAACGGCAGGCCCACTGCTGCATTTCAGAGTGTCCTCCAGTCTGTGATCTACCACAGATAAAGCCTCCATTAGGGAAGATTAAAGAATCCGGCCAAGCGGACAGAAATAGACTGAGACCACTGCTCTGCTAATGAGTGGCTAGGAGCACATCTTCATATCTTTGATAATATCATCAAAGGTGGCTATTCCTGTTTGATAGCCGAGACAAGAAAGGCCATGACCTGTTTTTCAGATTTCTCTAAACACCTCTCTCTCTCTCTCTCTCTCTCTCTCTTTGCTCTCTTGTAGGCCTTAGAACCATGAAGTGCTCTGTTTCTATGGATACACTCCGAAGGTTGCCATAGAGCTCAGAGTCATCTCCCTGATAGATGTCTGAAGAAGTGCCTGTCTATAAAACAAGCTGTATACACACCACACTCTTAGCAAAAAAGGGCTCTATATAGTACCAAAAAAGGCTCTATGGCCTGTAACAATTACAGAACCTTTTTTGGTGCTATACAGAATCATACTGAAAAGGTTTATATGAAGGGTCATTCCAGACAAGAACCATTTAACCCTGCTAAGAAGCATTTGCGCATTCAAATGGCTCTTTGAGTTGTCACAGTTCTATATATCACCATTGCCTTTCCTTAAGAACCCTTGAGGAACCACTTTTGTACATGTGTACACCTCAAAAATTAATTGATAAATAAATAAATACATACTTAGTGCTTTTTCAGACTGTTTAAGCCATTGAGAGCTTGTCCTCAAAAAAAATGAGACTTTGTAAAAGTCAAACTTTCTTACAGGCCTACACTCTTAGCAAAAAGGGTTTTATATAGTACCAAAAAAGTTTCTATGGTTTGTAACAATAGCAGAACCCCTTTTGGTGCTATACAGAACCATTTTTTAAGATTCTGAGAACCATATGCAGCAGGTTGAGAACCATTTAACCATGCAAAGAACCATTTATGCATTCAAATAGTTCTTTGATTGTCACAGTTCTATATTTAATCACTGCCTTTACTTTGAAGAGCCATGTATAAAGCTTGAATACAGCAGTGATGAGAGTCAGATAGACTTACTTGTATGTGAGACCGTCTCCTATAGCGAAGAGCTGCTGGGCAGTAAGTCCGTCTTCGGGCACATAGCCTGTCCCTCCACTGATCAGGTAATCAGCCATACTGCAGACACAGACATACAGACCCCTGCACTCATCAGACATACATATCGTTGCGGTTGGAACAAAACTTTGTAAAAGGCTTTATTCCAAAAAGGTCATTTTACAGGGAAAGGAAAAAAGTCCCCAACTTTCGGTGGAAGTTAATGGAACAAGATCTAATTCTAAGATCTTAATTGTTCTGAAATTCTGACAAAGTGTAAGGCCAAATGGCATTTTCAAATCATATTGGAAAAATAAAAAACAACAAAAATAGAGGGACAAGGTTCTGTTCCCACAGCAGTGATATGCTGAAGGCTGAGTGATGACTGAGCGGATAATTACTGGCACAGTTTTCAACACAGTATGACAAAATAAGCAAACAGATAAATAGTTAATTAATACAATCTTATTTGTGCTCGATCTCACAAACAGGTACAAAAACAAGCTAAAGCATTTATTCTAATGATGGGAACATAAGAAAAAAGCTATTACATACAATCAGACCTAGAGAAAGAGAGAATAAAGCAGAAGCTCTGACTCATGAAGCACTCTGGAATGAAAAATAAGGTGAAAGTTGCCAAGTTGAACCTTCCTTAGCACATATAGTGCAGTATCAGACAGCCCTGTATCAGACAGTGGGTCAGTGGGCGTCGCCCTACCGCCCTTTATCATCATTTCCAAGCCTAGCAGCAGCTGTGAGGCTGGGTACTGGATCATTTTTATCCTGATGCTGTAGGCTAGGCTTTCTCCACTCTTTACGCCGTATCCTCATTTATTTCCCATACTCCCCTCACTCGCAGTATGTAAACACGTCAGACCACTAAAGCTCATAAAGCTCACTCACACAGAGATCCTGTCACTGCACTGTAACAGAGCCGTTTACTCCTCTCTGAGTGAAGACGGGTGAGTGTCGCTCTAGTCGGTTTACTCACGTGCTGCAGCGAGAACACAGTCAGCACAGGCGGCGCGCAGAGACGAGCGATTTTAGGGAGTCACTCCTGCTTCATCTCCAACTTCCACTGAGTTTTCCCGTCATCTACTCATCCACGCCACCCAATCACAGGAGCTCACACTGGAACATCTCTCTCTCTCTCTCTCTCTCTCTCTCTCTCTCTCTCTCTCTCTCTCTCTCTCTCTCTCTCTCTCTCTCTGAGCGAACGACAGGACCACCCCCCCCCTCTCTGAGCTACGGAGACCCGCTGGTGACATCCTGTATAAATAAATAAAAAATAATGCGTGGCCACGACTTAATTATCTCATTCCCACGCCTTACTAAGTCATTGCCACGCATTAGGATCTCATTTCCACGCGTTAATAAGACGTGGCCGTGTATTATTTTTATTTATATGGGATGTCACCAGCAGGGCTCCATACTGGGCTCACACTGAAACATCTCCTCCTACGGAGCCCTGCTAGTGACAGCGATATGAATAACAATAATGCTTGGCCATGACTTAGTAAGGTGTGGGAACGAGATCATGCCTTATTAAGCTGCAGTCAAGAAATAATTATCTCATTCCCACGCCTTACTAAGTCGTGGCCATGGCTTCATTATCTTGTTCCCACAGCTTATTAAGTTGTCACGCTTTATTTTTACTTATACGAGATGTCACGAGCAGGGTTTCGAACAGGGGGACATTTTAACCCTCTCTCTCTCTCTCTGCTCTTGCGCTGCTCTTGCAGGTGGAGTGGGGGTGACCCACCCACTGGCCATGTTATAGCCTTTACAGCAGCCCTAGAATTTGAAGTTTATCATGCTAGGAAACAAGATCTCTAACCAAGTAATGTTTATTTCTTTTCCATTGCAGTCATTTTTTGGCACAGTATTCTTGGTGGCTGGTGTGTTATCATTATTGTTATCATTCTGAAACATGCGCTATTTTGAGCTCTATTCTGTTTCTTTGCAGATGTCTGCAGGTTTGCATCCAAAATTTCTTTGGACACTTCGGACTTTATGACCCCATCAGTGAACACAAGCTTACTGACATCACTGTAATAATAACAGCCCCAGACTTTGATGTTTCCACCTCTGTGCTTTACAGTAGCCTCAGTACAGTCTGGAATTCCTCTCCAGACTTTGCCCAAACAAAAAGTCTACCATCAGTTTGATGTTAGGCTAAAAGTTTTTTTTTATTTTTCTCTAAAACAAAAATCACATTGCTAAACATTTTATGAAGTAACTTAAAGAACTTCATGGCAGTTTATCAATGGCTAAATGGCAAAAGTGTCCAAATCCTTGAACTAATATATGGGCAAGGATTTTCAGGCCTGCTCTTTGAGATGCTATTATTTATTGATTTATTTATTACAGTAAGAGTACACATTTATCTGCTTTAAATACACTCATACATACAAAAAACCCACTCACATTTGACTATTTTGGTGAATAACTTCAACCACACTGGCTGTATTTAGGCAAACTGCATATGTGAGACAAAACACATCACTTCTGAAACATAACATTTCAGTTCAGAAGAACCAAAAAATGAGGCTTGTGTCAGAATAATCCTCCTGCCCCAAATGAGTGGTCCAATGGATCCAGAAGAACACCCTAAAAACAAGTCTACCCAGCAGGTTGCATGTTTTACAGTGGGTTGGGCATCTTTCCAACCGAACATTTGTATGTTTGAAGCCATTTTTTTCAGTCATTCTGTAAAAAGCGTTATTATATGATGCTCTGGTTATGGCTGTGTAAATGAGAGCCTTTAATCTGATGCTTCTAAGCAGTTTCACTCTGTTTTTCATAGCAGGATTTTTACTCTAAACCAGAGATTAAGTATAAAATATATAGCACTTTCTTTTTAATGTAATCCTTCATCAGATAGGAATGGGGATAAGAAGGCGAGTGGTCATGTTTGAATGCTGCTGCTACAGCTACTGCAGTATTCCAGAGTTATGTTGTTACAGGTAGTTGTGGTGCTACTATTAAGCTAATGTAATCTTGTTTTGATTCATTTTTAAGCATTATGAGTGAAAAGGTTTTCTCCCCCCCGACCCCCTGACCGTGCTGCTGTTCGGCCTTAGGCTGCACTGGCAGGACTGCATTGCTAAGAGGATTGTATTCATGTCAGTTCCAGGTACAGATTCACTGCACTTTTTTAAAAGCTTTTACACCAAAACAACTCCACATTCCTCAGACTGAACATTTATGACTCAAAACAGCTTATACTATCATAATGCATGTGCTGTAATCGGAAATGAATGTGTCCAACGGCTTAGGCGTACAAAACAGTGGAAAGAAATTCTCATGTCATTTTTTAAAATTAATCATTAGGAAATGTAACATTTTGTAAAAATATGAAGCAGTCTTTAATGTTTTTAATGTCATGACACTGATAACAGTAAATGTTTACATTATTTCCTCATGAATAAAATATACTGGATCAACAAAGACAACTGTAAACATGTAATTTAAAATACCAAATTGAGTTTTATATACATGTATACATTTCAGCCAATTCTATACCCTACTTTCATCAGTGTAACATTACCAAGTCCAATTTGATTAATTAAGCTGATCAAAACTCTGTATTGCTATACAGACACAAACAACATGAAGTGTTTCTGTCTTGTGTGTCTAGCTGAAACTATAAGGGGGTGCACTCTCACCTCTCTGGCTCATAGCCGGCCTGGATCCGTGTGGCGCTGTAGCGCTGGGCAGCAGTTTCGTGCCCATGGCCGTGCCCGTGGGGTGTGTTGTGTCCGAATGGGCCATGAAAGTGGTGGTCTTGGTCTCGGGGGCTCAGCCGAGGCCTGGCTGGCTCTGTGTCCCCCACAATGCGGCGGTAGTCAATCTGATAGCCATCGTGTTCCCCGTCCATGTAGCGCTCATAGCCATGGCCCTCCATCCCAGAGAAATCCAGCGTGTTCTCCTCCACTGTGGCCCTGCCCCAGCCCAGCTGACCCCCAGAGCCCCAACACACACCAGCTGCTGCGCTGTTGATTGTGCATTCACCGACTGGTCAAGCTGGAGTTACACTGACTCACACACAAGTTTGTTCCTCAAAAAGAGAGGCCCAGATTCCTTTTAGTAGGAGGGCACAGTCACAGGCTTGTCCCATACAGCATCATCCAGTGCTGCAAGTGGCTTCCTCCAAAACTAAACAGGGCTGCTTGGTAGGGATGTCTTGGTAGAACTAAGTAGAGCTCTCCAGAGATGTTTCAGGAGAACCCTTGTTCTTCTAAGACTTGCTGTCTTCAAATAAAGTTGCCACTTCACCACTGAAAAGTGGCTGGTTATGCACGAGGAACCAATAGCAGAGCAGGATGAAAACAAAACACTAATTTATCTGGAGTGCAGGAGCATGTATTTGTCTCTCTGCCGCTCTTTCTGTCTCTCTCTCTCTCTCTCTCTCTCTCTCTCTCTCTCTCTCCAGCTTAGCTCTGTTTCTGACAGAAGCGCGTCACTTTCACAAAGAGGATTGCAGCATTAAGAGTGTGTGTGTGTGTGTGTGTGTGTTAGTTGGGAGGGGGAACTGTACTACATGCTGGGTAATGAAGGAGAGGAGGATGGAGGAGGGCACACTCAGATGCAGTTTCCTGCCCAGTGTTTTCTCCAAGGTAGATGTCAGAGCATGTGTCAGGAAAGCGCATGCATAAACAAAATGTGTATTTGCATGTAACTTGGACCCAATGGAGCTGTGTGTGTTTGGGGGTGGGTTGCCAGGTGCACACTGGCAGAAAAAAGAGGTACTATACAGGTACAAGGTACAAACGTGTAAATGTACCCTCAAAGCTATAACACGGGTCTTAAGGTAATTGTGTACCTTAAATGTGTTTTAAAAGTATAATCTGTTCACTTTCCCAGGGAAAGGAGCATACTTTTTCATAATGTTTCAAAACGGAAAAAAATGCCTGGAGACAGGACAGGGTCTACAGAGACAATGTAACTTCAAACAATATAATTGCAATGGAATATGGCTCAATTATGTTAACTAATTAAAGGTGCCCAGTGACGTGAGGGGTACCACCTCAGTGACAATTAGTACCTTTATGTCTGAGAGTGCCTGTGTTCCTGTATGTACGTGTGTCTCTATGTACTCTACGTGTGTATGTGTGTGGTTTATGCACTGTGTGAGCCAGTCATGGAAACAGCTTTCTCCCAAGGAGACAAACAAAGTCAAATCCCAGAGTGTCTGATGTTTTCGAGGGCTCGACCCACGAGACACTGCCAAGTTGTGCAGCAGGAGCATTAGACACACTGAGGTGCAATCACAAACCAGTCTGCACTCTTGTACAGGCTCTAGTAGACATGCTATTCAAGTGTCAGACTCTTTCAGTTTAAATGGAGGGCCAAGAGATTCAAACTCAAGCTTAATACTTGCATGCTACATCCCCAGCCCATCCCCCGCCTGACCATAAGGGGGAATTCCACTGATTTTTCAAAACGTCAGCATAATGTAAAAATTGGGATGTAAACACAGTCATTTAAAGTGGTTTCATTTGAAATGCTCCATTCTAGAGAACTTTACCAATGCAGATTTCTTTACAGTGTTAGTGATATAAACCAGGGGCACAATGTCTACAATGCAAATATAGGCATTTTAATTATCATTATTGTCCAAAATGACCAGTAAGACTGTGTGTGAGTTTTTACTGTATATGTAATGTTGATGATGGTATAGCAGCATTTATCTGGGGACTATTTTGTCTTAAAAATACCCTACATAAAGGCCTACCTCTCTGCCATGAGAGAATTTTAAAAATGTTTTAGACTAAATCTTATCTCAAAACCATCATAGAACAATGTTGCATGCATCCGGAACCATTTCATTATTAACTTTCTGTAGCTTTAATAGGCATTAAAAACTTCAGACGTCTGGTTCCTATCACCACCACTGTGAACAATTCTGATTTGCTAAGTTTTTCAAGAATGGAGCATTTTTCATCAAACCACTCTAAATGACTTTGCATCATAACTATTTAAATATCCAGAAAAAAACACACACAAATCAAATCAGCAGAATTTCCTGAGAAGCTATTATACACTGTATTCGGGACCATTTCCAAACATTTGGTGGAGGCCCCACACTATAGTCATTTTAGTGTGCATGAAATAATGACACAGGAAAGAAAGTTTAATAAATGCAAAGGTAAACATTATAAAACAATAATCAACTATATGCATGGGAAAAAGTATCTATAGTCCACCAAATTGGATATAAAAATTTAAATAAATACATGGTAATTGGAACAAATACAAGTAAATAAAATGAAGGAAGTAAAATGATCTACAATATTATCAAAAGATATTTCTCAGTACTCAGCCAGTATCTTGATACACAAACAGAAAAAAATAATAAAATAATAATAATAATAATGACTTATGGGGCCCCTTCTGGCCTTGGGGGCCCTAAGCGAATGCTTGTACCTACTTTTTTAAGAAATGTGCCTGGCTGTATTGCATTGTCAATAAAAACATCCACAAATGAAGTTACTTAATAAATACAGCATAAAGTCCTCATGAATAAATACAAAATGTCTCTCACTCTAACTACAGAATCTGTAGTTACTTGTTGGATGTGTTAATTGACTGAGACTTGTATTTCCGCTTCTTGACATCACAAAGACTAGTTTATCCTTTAAGACAGTTACCCTGTGACTGGAGTGCGTGTGTAGATGTGTATACATGGCGTGTGAGTAGTGACACAGATAATTGTTTTTGTCTCATTGTATTCCATTCCCTCTGACGTACGCTTATCTTCCTTTGCTAATTAGGATAAATTAAGGGTGTTATATAAACACCGCCATTGTTCTTAAACTTACATGGGGAAATAGTACCAAAAGCATGTTTTGTTTATGTGGAAATTTGTCAATTTGCTCGTTGTCTCATGTAGACTAGCCTACATATGAATTTTAACTCTTTTTAGCACTGAGAAGTCATTCTCATGTTCTTCCTTTTCCTTTCCTAGGCATTGTGCAATGGTGCCAAGAAAAGTGCACTGAATATGGTTATGCATTGCATTTACTTGACTCCTCACCTGAATAAAACATATCACAGCAACACAAGTTTGTCTTTCTCTACCACAATTTAGGCAGTAATTATATTGATGTAATATATTTTATTAATGTTGGAATTATAAAGATATTTGAATGAAATTTATTGCTTTAATGTGTTCAGTGTATCACACGGTACTTCTTGCATCCCCCACCTTAATATGCACTCACGTAGTCACAAACAAGCAGAAGTAGGACACTGTGTTGCTAAGGTTCTAATGAATGGCTTCATCTGCAGGTGACAGAGTGCTTGTGACAGTTGTGGAGGGATTGGGAAAGGAAAGCCTCTTAGCCACTGCCTGCATTGCCCACTGCCATAGAGACACAGCAAGGTTACCGCCAAGCCCTGAACATTCACTCAACACACTGTCCACTATGTCGACACAGACTCAACTGCCACAAATGCCCATGACAGGGCGCACTTTGTAATGCACTGATTGAGTTTTCACTGCTGTTGTTAAAATACATGCATTAAAAATGCGTTAAAATGCATGCTTTAAACGTGTTAAATGCAAGTATTTCACTCCTTTTAATCCAATCACTGAAAATTGACCACACATTGAATATCAAAAGTAAAATAGATTAAAAAATTGAATATGAAAATGTTTTTTTAGGATTACAGGAACATTAAAAAGAAAATCTAATGAAAAGAAAGGATAAGAATACGGGAAATTTATGTGACTCTATTCAAGAATTTTAGTTTCAGATTAAATTATGCAATGTTGTTCAGTTGTCTAGTTGTTTTTGTTTATGTATTGTCTTTGTTTTATTTTTGATTTGTGTGTATTCCTAAAATTGTATGTCTCCATCCTGCCTTCCCCTACCCCTTACCTTTCCTCACCCTTGCTGTAAAATGTAATATAAAATACAATTAAAAAGTTGATCACAAAAAAATGGATAATAATGGAGAAATATAATCTTAGCAGGTTATCACATTTGTACAAACACACATAACCTCATCACACACAAATGCTTAACCAAGACAAAAGCTTGAAAACAGAGGCAGAAAATCTAAACATTGAGAGAAAAGGTGGGAAGAGAGGGAGGGGGGTGGGGGTGAGAGCACCCGCAGATGTCTTTTCCATTTAACATAGACTTGCTGCTGCTTCATCATTACAAATCAAAACTACTAAAATGCAGACTTAAATTGGTTCAGAAACCTATTAAACACGCATCTTAATACCGTTAGCAAGAGTAGTTCTCAGTCAGGCCTGAGGCCTTGAAAATTCCCAAACAGTCACCTTTCACCCAGTTATACGATGATGAAAATACAGTTCCAGTTCCTGAACTAAAAGTCGCTGCCATGTCTGGTAGGATAGATTGGAGACTGGTATAAACAAGTCCTTATCTCATGTCGTGGTGTCCTTCTCAAGGAACATAACAACAAGCCTCACAGACACAAAATCTAAGAGGCAAGATATTCTATATTAAAAATATTTAAATATGGTTATGCAAGGTAATCTATATCCCTTCATGCTGCACCCTGCAATACCAGAGTCCTAGGACGTAAACACATTTCTCAAGCCCCTCCCTCGGCCCCTTCTGCTGAAATTCAAAAGAATTCCTTAAGAGCAAATTACTGCTGGTGTTTGTTTTTCTGACAAACCTGTTTGGTGACAAAGAAATGAAGGAGAAATCTGTTAGAAAAAAATAAATGAGTAAAATGAAGATAAAGATGTTGTTCTGGTGCGTTTGAACACATATAAACAGGAACTTGGATTTCTTTCTACAGTAAATTAGCATTCTTATTTTGCTGACCAACACTGAATGGCTGAATAATACCTGCAGTTTCTGAGAGTTACACTCCACTTCATGTACCTGGTGAAGACATGGAGGCAGGGAGCAAGCCCGGACACCATCAATTCTTTAGTAACACAGATTCCATTCAGCATTCATGGTGTTTAGTGGTTGTGGTTTCTCTTATTCAGTCAAATTGAAATTTGATAGCACTGACCTTTACAATTCAGGTCAGTTCATCACGAGATTAGGTCGGTAATATGATAACAATAGCAGATTAAAAACTGGTCCATTCAGCGTTGTTCATCAGTTCTAAGAAAAGTGTCTTGCATGATACCCAGTTGTCAATGCAGCGCTGTGCTAGCAGTGCTTATACCTGACACATCTTTGTGGCTATTCTCAGAAAGATGCAGAAGATGATTTCTCAATTAATGAAAATCCACTAAAGTTCAAATGCGTTCAAATTCATCAGGTACTCTGGCTCTTTCTGGGCCTATTTGATCTACAAATGTGGGGTGAAACATCTCTAACGAAGCTCAGAAAAGCATGGATCAGATATAGCTTCACACCAGGTGTGGTGAGGCCTTTGTGAGGATCCTGCTTCAGGATGACATTAATCTAAGCAGTTACAGAGCACTAATGAACACATCTCCACAATATGACTGGAATTTCCACGCACACATTTTTTAAGTGTTATTAACGTCATTCAATGATGTTAAACACATTCATCACAAAGCTTTTGAAGAAATCATCAAAAGTGTGTAAAGGATTTGTTCTACTTTTTTAGACTGTCTCAGCTAGGTTTAGGTAGGAGTTCTCCTTTTTGTAGTACTATTTTTAATACTGCATCTTTGATGAGCTCACTGTTGTTTGATAAGCTCAACTTAAACTGGTACTTGTATTTTCTTCAGTGCTGTACTAGAACTAACAGGAGAACTCTTGACTGAACTAAGTTAAGAACATTTTAAAAAGCTGAACAGAAGGTTGACCTGACTTACTTTTTAATAGTGTAGTCAACAGCTTGGCAAAGCCAAACAATATATAATATGAAACTGCAGCCAGTGGTTATTAGAAGTAAAATGAACATAAAAGACAAAACTGCTTTAGTGATTAGTGAGTGTGTGAAAGTAGCTACATTACGCATATCTGTCCAATGAAAAATAAGGATCTCCAAATTAGTAACTTTACAGTAGAGGGCAAAAACATTCTTTACTTTCAATGTAAGTTAATGGAAAAAGTTTTTATTCTAAGCAATTTTGAACCATTTCTATTGGTCCAATCATCATTAAATTTTCACACAATGTAAAGGACAGCTGCTGAGCTCAAATGATGCAGATAAGTAAAAATCTAAAAAAAATGGAGATACATGTTTTTCATTGGACAGCGACGATATTTTGATTATCAGGGAAGTCTCAAATGCAGTAAAAATGAATCAGAATCCAGAGACTCATGAGGTTACCCACAAAATGACTCCCCAAATCATATACTAGGCGAATAGTAGAACATCATCTAAACAGCAATCTTTTTTTTTCTTTTGCTAGATACATTTAAAGCTCGCTCAACTTTGGAATTACATGTTTTCTTTGAGTCATTTGCGTCTATTTAGAATTAATCTAATGCAACATTAAATGTAATGTTTTCTATTTATAATAATAATAATAATAATAATAATAATAGATGGGTACTGGAATAGTCTGACATGGAGATTAAAAAGGAGATTAAGAGATATTCTGCACTGTTTCTAGTACTGCTCCCTCCAAAAAAATCATTTTAAACTGCTATTTGTATTTGCCTCTCCTACTGCTGATGGAGTGTTTACCTAGAGGTCAGCTTGACATATTACATCAAACTACTGCAAACCCCAAACAAATTTGCTGCAATCTGGATGACACAGTTTCCATAAAAATGTTTACTGTCCGTTTATGCATGTTTTTGCAGGTCTGGCAAAGCAGTTACGGATCTTATTGCATAAATCATATCTAATCTACAAACAGAACAAACACTACTGATTCTGTGTTTCTGAAGTGCTTTTGAATAATAATCACTGACACGGTTTATTTAAACATTTTTAATATAACTCAACTGATTAATCCTTGCTTCAAACAAACTGCTTTATGAAGGCTTTAAACTGTGAAATCAAGGCACACAAACTTTTATCTATATGTCTTTCATCAAATGCATTTTAGTGCTTAGTGCAAAGGTTTGAACACTCCCAGTAAGATCACATGTATTGTTGATTTTCTAACTGAAAGTAGGTTAACACATCCTCTAAAGGGGGCAGATTTTGGCATTTTCTACAAATTTGAGTGCACTGTTTCTGTTTATTTGTTGAGTTTAACAAAGGAAACATGAACATAAAATGTACCTCTTTTTGCACAGGCCACATTTTATCTTTTGGTTTTTCCCCAATATGTTAAATCCAGCAAATAAATAGTAAGTATGTTTTAAAAAGTGCAGAAGCCTGTTCTCTGTAGAGGACGTGTTAGATTAAAGGGGAATTCCACCAATTTTTCAAAATTACTGACTAATTCAGTCCTTGAGATGTGAAGTGTTGCATTGCAGAGAAACTTACAGACTTGGATTTCTTTACAGTGGTGGTGATAGGAACCTGGAGTCACAATGTCTACTACAAATGTAGCCACTTTATTCACTATTCAGAACCACCAGTGAACGTGTTTTTATATGTGATGTTGATGATGGTAAAATAGTCAGAAATCTGAAAAACTATGTTTTCTTAGGCGGCTCTTTTGCCTTACAATGCCCTGCATGTATTCGTCCACCATAAATGGGTTAAAATACGTTTTAAGCCAAAACTTTTTCACAAACCTGCACAAACCAGTGTGTCAGACATCAGGCAGCATATATCTAACCATTTCAGGTAATAACTTTCTGTGAGAGAGCTTTTAGAGGTATTAAACTCTTCGGATATCTGGTTCCTATCACCACCACTGTGAACAATTCTGACTCAATTATTTTCTCTAGATTGGAGCATTTCGCATCAAACCACTGTGAATGACTCTGTTTACATCTCAACCGTTTAATTATGTAGACTTTTTGATAAATCAGTGGAGTTACTCTTTAATTATACTAGAAATATACAAAACATGGAGTCTGACCAGTGGTGCCCAAATTTAATATACACATAATATACAAAATATACATTCCACTCAGGGCAGATCTCATGTCTTGCACTATTCACTGACTGAGGCCTGCGCTGGTAATATCGTCAAAGCTTGAGCAGGACAGGCATTGTACAGATACGGATAGACTGGTTCAGTGAATGTGTGTGTGAAGGTGTGCACATGTGTGTTGTCATCAGGATTGAAGAAGGAGACGTATCCTCTGTCCCAGTCCAGCTGCACTCTGATCCTCTGCAGTTTCTGCTTCAGTCTGAAAGGTGTAAGCATCTCCGACAGGCCTTTCCCGTATTCACCCTTGTAGTAGCCCACATGCCATAAGCCATGCTTAGAGAGGTTTCTCTCTGTGCTTGAACACTGATTCTGAGATCACCCCTACAGCCCACGCTGAGCTGTCTCCGACCTCAATGTCCCAGCAGTGAGCTCCTGAGTCAAAGCCCTCAGAGCCCAGGACACTAACGTAGTCGTCAAATCTCTCCGGATTAGCTGGAAGCTCTGTATCATGACTACAAAGTGTCATTGCAGTCAGATCATCAGACAGGTGCAGACAGGGGTGAGCAGTGTTGGGGTCAAGAATGACTGGAGCTAGAGTCAAAAGGGAAAGAGAGAATGAAATGGATAGAACATACAGTGCTGCTGAAACCAAACATAACCATCACTGGAGAAAAAATTCTGGGGACTGCCATGCTGCGAAAAAGATTTATTTTATTTTTGCATATTTGTCATCCTTAACTGTTTCCAGATTAAATGAAATTCAAAGAGAGTTGAGAATGAAAGAGAAATATATCAGTCTGGAAAGGGTTACAAAGTCTTTTCTAAGACTGCTGCAAACCACAGTGAGAGCGATTATCTCTGAATGGAGAACACTTGGAACAGTGATGAATCTTCCCAAAAGTGGCTCATCTCACATTTGCCTTGATAACCCTTTAAGCCTTTTGGAATAATGGTCTGTGGACTGATGAGTCAGAAGTGGAACTTTTGGAAGTGAGTGGTCCCATTACATCTGACATAAAGCTAGCATAACATTCCACAATAAGATAATAACAGTGATAATAACATCATATCAATCTGTCAAACACGGTGGTGGTAGTGTCATGGTGTGGGGATGCTTTGGTGCCTCACTGCCTGGCTGAATTGCTATGATTGACAGAAGCATGAATTCTGCCCTCTACCAAAAAATCCTGCAGGAGAATGTCTGGTCATCAGTTCATGATCTGAAGCTCAAGTGCAACTGGGTTAAGCAATAAGTAAACAATCTGAAGCACATGAGTGTATCTACCTCTGATTGGTTTAAAGGAAACTACGCTAATGTTTTGCAGTGGCCTAGTCAAAGTCCTGATATGAGCCCCATTTAGATGCTGTGGAAGGACCTTAAATGGGTTTGAAAACCCTCCAGTGTGGCTGATTTAGTAATTCTGCACAGAGAAGGGGGCCCAAATTCCCCCATAGTGATGTGAAAGACAGATCTACAGTTATAGGAAGTGTTTGGTTGCAGTTGTTGCTGCTAAAGGTGGCACAAGCAGTTATTAAGTTTAAGGGGTCAAATACTATTTCACATGGGTGATAACCGCTGCAAAACATCTCCTCTAATAAATGATCTTTTAAATACTAGTTACTATGTTTTGTATGTCCTTGTGTTCTCCTTGTATTATATTACATCTTGTATTAAGATCTTATATCGTTTAGTCTGACAAATATGCAAAAAATAAGAAAATCGAGGAAATCAAAATGTTTTTTTTTTATTTGTTATTATCATCAGAGTTGCAAATATATATATATATATATATATATGTGTACTCATCACCATTTGTAGCAATTATAAATAATCAGCATCTGATGTGAATGGAAAACACATTTTTATTTCTCTAATTAAAGTGACATTAGTCATAATATAGCAACGATGTTTCTTGTATGTGTAGAACCCACTCCAAACTTTGGAAGATAACCCTTAATTCATATCTTTTTAGATTTAAGAAGATGTGGACTCACTGTATTGAATAATGCTCTGCATCTTCTCCCACACTCTGAACTTCAGGTTGCCCAGGTGCTTTGCTACATCAATCAGCGCTCCAGAGAGGATCTCTTGATCCTTCAGTTTACCCTGAGCTCTGGAAGAAGAAACAGAAGTCAGTGCTGCAGTAGGTTTAGAACCTCATAGTCTATAGACTTATTATTTCAGAGAGAACAGAAATAAATGGTAAAACACACACCTTTCCACAGTGACTTTGTAGTTCTGAAACAAAAAACAAGAACAATAGTCTTAGACTCTTGTGATATGGGAGCAGTGCCATGTGGGTTTGTTAGATTAAAGTCTACTTTAATCACCTGCAAAAATGAAATACTGTTGGCTTCTAGCTGCTCCTCCATGGCAGTGACTTTGTCTGAGAGAGATAAAATGCCTCTGTTAATCTGTGTAATCTTTTTCTTCACTGTCTGACTCCTCTGCACCTCCTCCTTCCTCAGTGCAGCTATCCTGGCTGCCTCTTCCTCCCAAAGAAACTGGTGAAGCTTTTCAAACTCCTTCTTTATCAGAGCCTCTGTATGCTGGGCTTGTGTCTAAAATGAAATGGGCAAACTGAGTTGTGCACATATCATTATGAATTATTTTTCCAAACTGCACTGAAATGAGTCCAGAACTCTGTTTTACCTTAATATGCTCTTCTGTTTGGGCACAGGTGCGTTTAACCATTCTGAAATGTTCTAGTTTGTCCTTTAGTGGCTCTAGTTTTCTTTTCAGGTCCAACTGAAAGAGGAAAAAAACAGAATAGAACAATACAGGTCCAACAGTATATCTGCTTATTTGAGAATACAGTCATTCAGTTTTATCAGAAGAGTTACTGTCCACAGACATGGTTCCATGAAGTACCATGAAGACTTAAGAGGTCTTGTAAGGCATAAATATTTATAAACAAACTTTATAGGTCACTTTTCTAAAAGAGTTTCATTATTAAGCACTTTTTAGTTTTTAAGGCCTAATATTAATGCAACAGAATTTGTAATGAAGAACCAGCATTGTTTGCTTTCACACTGCACACGCTTAAAATAAAGGTGCCAAAAGGGTACAATGCCAAAAATTAGCGAAAGGGTTCTACATAATACCAAAAGAAAACATTACATGACGTAACAGAGGAACACTTTTTGGTGCTATAGTGAACCAGTTTTTTTTTTTTAATTTTTTAAGAACTGTACATAAGAAGTTTTCCATCATAAAGAAGAACCTATTAACTATTCAAAGAACCATTCACGCATTCAAATGGTTCTTTGAGTTGTCATGATTCTACAAATTCTTAGCCATATGGTACTAAAAAAGGGTTCTACACTCTTAAAAAAGATGGCTCCTCAAGAGTTTGACAATGGTTCTACATAGAACCATGAACACTCAAAGAACCCTTTGCATGCTTAAATGTTTTTTTGCATAGTCAAAAGAAAATGGTTCTTTATAGAACCAAAAGGGTTCTTCGATTTTTACCGTGCCGAGCTTGTAGCAATAGAAGAACACTTTTTGCTGTTTCTATTCTATTTATTCTATTTTGTTCTTGCATTGTTGTTGTTGCATCCTTAGAACTCTTTTTTGTGCTACATAGAACCATTTTCGAAATTACAATACATTCTCAATCAATCTGAGGAACATTTCACTATGCAAAAACTCAATTACGCATGCAAATGGTTCTTTAAATGTCTATGGCTCTATACAGAACCATTGTCTTTTCTAAAGAACCCTGAACAACCATTTTTAAGAGTATATATAAAAAAAGAGATCGGTATATAACCATTACCCTTACAAAAGACCCCTTGAACAAACAGTTTCTAAGGGCGTAGAAAAGTATTTTTCAGTTCCCTAGAGAACGTTTCAGTTATTGGTTCTTTAGACTTTTAAACCATCTGTAAAAATGTAAAAGCTACATACTTTTAAAAATAAGGTTTCTCAATGGTTCATCACTAGCACATATACTTCTAGGAGAAACCTTTAACTGGCATAGAACCTTTACATCATTATAACTGTAGGCTCTTTAAACTTTAAAAAAGGTTCTACTCACTTACATATCTCATCTACAAAAACAGATCATTAAAGAACCGTCCTTGAAAGGTTCTTTGGTAAAACCAAAAATGGTTCTTCTATGGCTTTAAACATAGAACCCTTCTGGTACCTTTTCATTATTTTTACAGTGTGCTTAATGTGCTCATGGAATACTGGTGCAGAAAGCACAGTGACTTTTAAATTACATTAGGACAGGGGTGACCAGTCCTGGTCCTGGAGATCTACCACCCTGCAGAGTTTAGCCCCATCTCTAAACTAATTCAGCCTCCATAAAGGCATTTAGTTGCATCTGAACAGAAGCACTAAGTGTGTTGAATCTGAACTTTCCAGGGTTGCAGATCTCCAAGAGGAGGATTGGGCACCCCTGCACTAGTATCTGTGAGTCACATAACAGTAGACGAGGAATGTCCAGTCTTATCTGCAAAGGGCTGGTGTGGCTGCAGGGTTTCATTCATCAAGCAGCAGCACATCTGATTACACTCGATTGATCAGTCTCACACGTCAACAGTCCTATCATGCATGCTTTTGCTGTGTTGGAATGAAAACTTGCAACTACACTGGCCCTATGTGGATAGCACCAGACTCCCACAGTAGATCAGAATGCCATCACAGTCATACCTTTAGATCCAGTGCTGCTTCATCCAGTAGTTTTAAGCAGTGGTTGGTGTGAACTGTAGACTTACACTCCTCACACACTGCCTGTTTGTCCTCCAGGCAGAAGTGTACAAGCTTCTTTCCATGTAGTCCACAGAGCAGTTCACAGCCTGCTGAAGCTCTGTGGAATCTCTCTTGCATGAAAGCCTCACACAGGTTCTTCAAAGCAAGATTACATGGAGGATTCTCCACGGAGCAGCTTGTTCTACAGAGTGGACATGTCTGCAGATCGGTGTGCTGCCAGTACTGCTCCAGACAGGCTCTGCAGAAGCTGTGAGAACACATGAGCAGCACAGGATCCCTGAAGACATCACGACATACAGGACAGCAGAGATTCTCCTCAAAGAGAGAGGCCATAGATTAAGTTTAACTTTGCAAAACCTCTCAAAGTCCTACCAGTCTCTCTTCCTCAGATGTTGAAGTGACAGAGGTTGCAATGAACTAACAGAGGGCAGTCACTTTTCTGAAGTAAAGGTAACCAAAGGGGCATGGCCTCTGTGACAATTTACATACTTTACTTTATCTGAGACGATTCTCAGGAAACATTCTTCCTGACACGGTCCACCCATGCTGCTTTCCCCAGAAACAGCAGATTTAGATCAGATGAAAGATTCACTCAGTGTCCATGACCAAAGCTAAATCATGGAGAAGGTCCAAATGCTTGCACTTCTAAATCGCATGTTCCAGGAAATAAATTAAAAAAAATACGTATCCAGTTAGGCTTGCAAGTGTTTATAAGAGTCAAATCTGACAATGTTAAATTGTGGTCAAAAGAAAGCAGAGAGTAAAGGAATTGTGGCATTATGGGATTTTTTTTCCCACCCGTATTCTGACAAACACTACCTCGCATGCTCTTATTGGCTGGTAGTAGTTTTCAAAAATATACAAATAATTTTGTTTGCAATATAAATATTTAATAAATGTATAATTATGTATGCCGCATATAGATTAAAATACTATTAACCAAACACTAGAAGTTGTTATTGTATAAAATAACAACAGTTATTTGATCTGACAGTCCACATTTCTGAACAGAAGTATTTCCTTGTTAAATGTTCATGGGGACAATCATTTGCAACTTAATATTTCCATGTAAAAGGACAGAACACCCACTCTGAGTTCCTTTGAATAGTGCAGGTAGATCACATTACATCGAAGGAAAAAACATCAATTGTTTTTGATTTCTTGTGGAATGTGTGATGACCTACATTCATGAAATAAGAAAGCAGTAAAGTTGAACTACATTGTTCAGGCTTTAATGACAGCTGAATACTGGAGAAATGCAGCTTTTTAATATTTGCCTGAAGAAGATTTATTGATAATAATAATACTTTTAATAATAATAATAATAACAATAATAATAATAATAATAATAATAATAATAATAATAATAATAATTATTATTATTATTATTATTATTATTATTATTGTTGTTGTTGTTGTTGTTGTTGTTGTTGTTAGTAGTATTATTATTATTATTGGTAGTAGTAGTAGTATGCATTTTATTAATTCACCTTTCAAGTATAAAGCTCAATTTATCTACAATAAACATTACTAAAATAATAAAAAAGTGCAATATTTAGGAAAGAAACACACCACCACAGACTTTAATACTTCATAAATGGTCTTTCAGACTGAACTGTCTATAAGCCAATTTTAAAAGAGTACAATGTCATACCATGACACTTAAGAAAACTTTTAAGAGGTAGCATGTCACACTTTCTACAGAAAATGAAATTGAAACACCTACATCTGTCTCCACAGAGTGTTATCACACATTCTTATGTCTTGATGTGATATGTCATCTGGTCTACCTGCAATATTCAAAGGAACTCAGAATGGGTGCTCTGTGTTTTTAAAGAGAAAATCCACAGAGGTTTCAGAATTTCAGCACAGTTCAATGGTTAAATTCAGAGTAATTCAGTGCGGTTTGCTTTGCTGTGAAATGTGCAGTTCTAGCGAAACTTACCAAGCCAGACTCTTCACAACAGTTGTGATTGGAACCAGACATCTGAAATGTTTAATGCCTCTAAAAGGAACCTCACAGAAAGTTATTATAAGAAATGTTTACAGATACATTCCCTGATGACGGAGACATTGTTAAATTAATACTTACGTTGTAGACATTGCAACTCGTATTTTCTGTCACTACCATTGTAAAGGAATGAGAGCTGGTAAGTTTCTCGACAATGCATTTCACATCAGACCACTCTGAAGGACTGTTTACATCTAAATCATTGAATTATGCAGCAAAGTTAAGGGTGGAATTTCCCTTTAAATGTAAATGCTGAGTAGCAAAATAACAACCATTCCCATGGACACAGAACATACAGTACTAGTCACACACAGCTGATGGTCTCAAACACATTAAGAAGGTGAACAATTCCACAAATTAATTCTTGACGAGGCACACCTGTTCAGTAAAAACCACTCCAGGTGACTACCTCATGAAGCTGATTGAGAGAATGCCAAGTGTGTGCAATGCTGTCATCAAAGTTTTGCTACTTTGCAGAATATAAAGTACAAAACTTATTCTGGCTTGTTTAAAACTTTTTTGCTTACTATATAATTCCATATGTGTTCCTTCATAGTTTTGATATTAATGTACAATGTAGAAAAGAATAAAATATTGAATGTGAAGGTGACAAACTTTTGACTGGTACTGTACATGTAAAGAGTAAGTTTAAATTTATATTATGTCAACAATTGGACAACTAAAACAAATTTCAGGAATTTTCATACTGTATTACCGCATTCTAATGACAAACAGGCTCTAGGTGGCAGAATCTCTTAAACAATAAGTGAGAAAGTATGATAGACTCTCTCATTCAATAATGAGTCCCTGATCCAAAGCCCAACAGGACCTGATATAAAGTAAACCTCTCTGGGTTATCAGAGAGGGCCTGCCGGACAGATCTGAGACTCACATAGCTCAGATAAGGAAACATACAGAGATTTATATGTGTTGGGGTCCAGAGTCACAGGAGCTAATTGAGAAAAACACATTGAAACGAAAAAAAACATGTAACATGATCTTAAATTTCAGTGTACAGATTAATAGGGAAGAGCGTGGTAGCGGAGCTTTACTGAGTTAAAGGCAACCAGAAATTATATTCAGGGCCACTCAGTACATATATATATATATATATATATATATATATTCCATGTCTTCTTCTGAACCAACATGACGTTGGCGTCAGAAGGGAAATGTGGCCGCCGAGCTGGAAGAAGTTAAATGGTGCATCAACAACCTCAAAGGCAGACGGCGAAGAGGACACAGCCCAGAGGAAGGGGATATGGATATGGAGCACTATGAACGCCCCCTCTGAAGGGTCCAACCAGCTAAGAGTGAAGCAGCTTGTTGGTGAAGAGAACAGGGCAGCGAGGCTTGGCAACAGGGCCTAGCTAGAGCCTGGTGAGAGGGAGACTACCATGTTTCAACGGCGAGGATGCCTGAGAGCTGTACTCTGCACAGCTTCAAGTGGTCACCCGGCATCATGGCTGGACGGCAGCTGTCATAAATATATATGATGATCAAATTAGGTCACGTTAACCATACATTTAAAAAAATGCGGTAAAAAATGCTGATTTAAAAAAGAAACAGGCAAAAGGGTGTCACATTATCCTCATATGTAAAATAGAAATTTTATGTACTGTAGCATTTTAAAGTAAATATCAGCTAAAGCCCAATTTTACATGGTATCACTTTTAATGCTCTTGAAGTGAGCACTGTGTGGCTGTGTGATTTACAAGAATAAACATATCAGATCAGATTCAGTACAAACAAGTACAGTAATCAGTGTTAAATAATGTGTGGGGGGTGATGGGTTGGGGAGCCTAGATCTTTGGAAAGAACAATTCAGATCATTTAACAGAAAAAATCTTGTTTTCCTGTAATGTTCCATAAAAAATGTACTGACTTCTGCCCAGCTCTAAAACGTCTTCTGAGTTTAGAGTATATCACCGTGCACCAGCAGGCAGGCAAAAATAATATTAACCAATAATATCATGTTTCACCTGCCCACCTTACAAATTCATTTGTACACAAATATTTTCCAATCTCTGTTTATCTCTTAGAATTAAACTAAGAGATAAAAAGATTGGCTGACCTGTATTGTGGCTCTTTCAAAAAGCAGTTGGGGCTGAAACACATTATAACAACACAAAAAACAATGTATGAAGTAGGATGTGAATGGTACACTTTAAAACTTCAAACTCTTAAAACCTATACTAAAAAGTCAGGAGAAATGGGGATTCCTTGACCTAGGCCCTTTAAGTACTCATACCATGTTTCACCTGTAGAAACGTGATGTAATCTCCATCAGTCTGCTCACTAACTGATCTAATGAAGGCTGTAAGACATAGTATCTCTCTGTTCATCTCCTCAGTCCTTTTCCTCATTATCTGGCTTTTCTGCTCATTTTCCTTCTTAGCACAGCAATGCTGGCTGCCTCTTCTTCTTGTGGAAACTGAGGAAGCTTTAAAAATCTTCCTTAACCTGCTTCTCTGTGTGCTCAACCTGAAACTTGTTTAAACTTTGTTTAAAGATATGAAAGTGGTAAAGCAGAGGGAAATTACTTTGACATTTTAGTTACCGGTTCATCTGGAAATCTTACCTCTGTCTGTTTTCTCTTAAGCCCTTCAAATAATCTTAGTGGCGTTTGCTCAGACCTGGCTTGAGAATCAGAATCAGAATCAAGCTTTATCGGCCAGGTATGCTTACACATACAAGGAATTTGGTTTTGGTTACAGGAGCTCACAGTGCACAGTATCAGACAAACATTTACATGTAGTAAATAAATAAAAAAAAATAAAATAAAACATGCATTTCTACCATCACTAACTCATACACACACACACATAAACACACGGTCACGTACACAGGCTTCCTCCTTGAACTACAATATAATTTTAATGAGAACACACACTGACAAGCAAAACACATTAAAAACATCATACGGTGCCATATGTTTGTGTAGGTGACCCTAGAAGCAATATGGCATATTTCTTTGCAATTTATGATGTTAATGTTGGTAGGGTTGGGGCCTAGGAGTGGCAGCTAAGAGTTGGGGTGCAACAGATAGAGAGAATCAATGTTAAATGAGGCGAAACAAGAAGTCTTGTCTTGTTCATTGACGTTCTATTTTTGCTTTGTCAACATTTGCATGCAGTCCATAAACGTCACAGCTTGCACTACAGCTCTTGTTTTCTTGTTAAACATGACCCATGACTTAATGAAGAAGTAGATCAGATTTCACAAGTACTTCTGTTATGTCATTGCTGTTCCTCAGAACTTTGAATTCAGATAATGATAGGAGCATATCATCCACAAGAGGGCAGAAGAGCTCCACATCAGTATGTGGAGTGGCGGTGCAAAGCCAGAGGCATTGAAACAGAATTATTCTAGGTTTTTTTTTATCAAAGGACAAACAATAGTATACCGTATCTGTTCAGTGATGACCATTTCATCCTGCCATTAACTACTCCATGTGTGATAATGGTTATCTGGTTGCAGTGGCATAAAAATGCCAGAACACTGCTTGAATGCATTTGGCAGCATTAGCTCAGTGAGTTAAGAATATGGTTATCCTGGACAGATTCTTATTCAGGTCTGAGGTGAATTAATACCGGATCTTTTGATTAACAAATGCTATTTTGACTTTGATTAAGTCACATATTCCCGGGTAAGTACAACCCCATTCCCAAAAAAGTTGGGATGTTGTGCAGAATGTAAATAAAAAATACAATGCAATGATGTGCAATTCAGGTAAACTATATTTGTAAAGGAAAATACTACAAAGACAACATATCAAATGTTGAAAGTGAGAAATTGTATTGTTTTTTTAATAATATATGCCCATTTTGAATTTGATGCCAACAGCATGTTCCAATAAAGTTGGGACAGGGGCGTGTTTACCACTGTGTTTCATCACCTCTTCTTCTAACAACACTCTGTAAGCATTTGGGAACTGAGCTACTCAACAGTTCGGGGTCTTCTTTGTCATATTTCTCATTTCATAATGCACCAAATATTTTCAGTGGTAACAAGTCTGGAATGCAGGCAGTTCAGTTTAGCACCCAGACTATGGAGCAATGCTGCTGTAATACATGCAGAATGTGGTTTGACGTTTGTCTGAGTGGCAGTGTATGTTGTCAAAACATGTATTTATCATCCAGCATTAATGTGCCTTCACAGATGTGCAAGTCTCCCATGCCATGTGCAGTAATGCCCCCTTATACCATCATGAATACTGGCTTTGAACTGTGCACCAGTAACAAGCTGAGTGGTCTTTAGCCCGCAGGACAGTGTTCATGATTTCAAAAAAAAATTTCAAATGTTGATTCGTAGGACCACAGAACACTTCTCCATTTCCCCTCTGTCCATTTTAAATGAGTTTGGGCCCAGAGAAGGTGGCAGCATTTCTGGATCCTGTTCATATATGGTTTCTCTTTGTGTTTTAGAGTTTTAACATGCATTTGTGGATGCAGCGACAAACTGTTTTCACAGACAGTGGTTTTCAGAAGTATTTCTGAGCCCATGCAGTGATTTCCACTGCAGAATAATGTCTGTTTTTAATGCAGTGCCGTCTGATGGCCCAAAGCTCAGGGCCAGCAAATACTGGTTTTCAGCCTTGTCCCTTGCATACAGAGATTTCTCCAGATTGAATCTTTTAATATTATTATGTACCGCAGATGATGAAACCTAAAAGTTATTTGCTATTTTACATTGAGAAACATTATTCTTGTATTGGTGCACTATTTGATCATGCAGTCAGAGTGGTGAACCTCTCCTCATGTTTACTTCTGAAAGACTCAGCCTCACTGGCATGCTTTTTTATACCCAATCATGTTACTGACCTGTTGCCAATTAACAACCAGGTGTTTTTTTTAGCATTACACAACTTTACCAGCCTTTTGTTGCCCCTGTCCCAACTTTTTTGGAACATGTTTTTGGCATCAAATTAAAAAAAGGGGAATATCTTTTTCAAAAAGCAATAAAAAATTCTCAGTTTCAACATTTGAGAATGTTGTCTTTGTACTATTTTCAATTAAATATAGGGTTTAAATGATTTGCACATTATTGCATTTTGTTTTTATTTACATTTTGCACAGAATCTCAACTTTTTTAGAAATGGGGTCGTACATATGTGTCGTATTGTTAATGCATCTCACTTACGATGCAAAAACCCCATTCATAAATATGACAATGAAAATTAACTGAAATAAGATGTAAATGCTCATATTAAGCTAAAAAAAATCTTCCAATGGTGTAAACAAAAGTTACTTAGTAAGATTTCTTAAAATATAAGCAATAACATCCAGTTCTTCACATTGTCCAAAAAACTTGAATGTAATGTAATGTAAACAAAGATCCTGTTTCTATGCACAGTAATAAGATATAGGGTCTCTGTTTGTAAATGTAAGTCTCTTTCTCTCATACAAATCTCTTGGTAAGACTAAATTGTCTGTAAACCTCATACTTGAATTAAATGATCACAAGCCAAGTCTGCTTAGCGAACAAATCTCAATAAAGCTAATCTTTTATTAACTTAAGATCACATCTAAATACACCACAACAAGTGTCAACAAGGGAACCTCTGAGAATTCTGATGAAAAAGATAACATGTTGTACACAACTTAAAGCACTACATTCAGTACTACTAATGTTTTTAAATAACATCAGTACCAAAATCCTTCAAATAAGACAATGTAAGACGATTCTACATCTTGAAACAAGTGAAAAAGCCCTGATTTAATATAAAAACCTTTTGTCTAAATATCTAAGTGAGACTGATAAAGGTAACTGTTCCTAACCCCTTAATATTCCAAGTTTATTTCTTACTAAGGCTTATTATTCAGTAACTACAGGGACTTCATTGCAAACTAATGGAGCTATTTTTAGATTATAGAAGTGTGTAATAAAGCATGGCTTGTTAAGGGGTTAATGTTCACAAAATAGTCTCACACATAGATTTTTTGCCTTGACATGAGATCATTTCACCTGCTATGATTTTTTTGTGTATGTGTGTGTAGAAGAAGAGTTTATTGGCTATGCAAAGGTGCCTAATTAAGTAGCCAGTAGTGTTTAGAAACTCCAGCAATGCTGCTACACCGACAACTGTGCTGAGAATCGTTCATAACCTGAATGATATCTGGTATGCAGTGGTCTTATGATGGGGTATAGGGCAGGCTGATTAATTGTGTATCAACAGATGGGCTACAGTCAGTAATTGTACACATGCAAACTGTCCCTATACGATGGGTGTACTAGTGGTCAGTGAAAATAGATATAAATACCTAATAAACTAGCAATTTAGTGTATTTATACTATTTGTAAACCCTTTAGGACAGTGTTACTGCTTCTGTACAGTTTCACTATTTTGTCCCCCAATACACAAGTGCAAGTGAAGCACATTACCGCCAGTCAAACAGTACTTAAAGCTTTCATGTTTTAGAGAGAGGAGAAAAATCAAGTTCCACTGTTGCTTCAGGTCTGAAAAAATCCACAAGTGTTTCTGTCCAACCGAAAGGATGTGTATCTGCCAAGACGCCATGACAAAAGGAGATTTTCAAAAAATTTGCAAATCAAAGAAAGAGGCTTCTGGTGTTGAAAAAGAAAAAGCAAAAGGAGAGATGAGAGTTCAGTTGCAGATAAACATGAGGGTTATTATCTTGACAAATTTGAGCGCAGTGTGTGGGTTTAGTGAGATCTTTACTCAAACTCCAGAGGAGACATGTGAGATTACTCTATTTTCATATTTTTTACCTTAGTGCTGTACAAGCGTGTTGTTTATAATCATACATAACTTTTCATTATATCGACTTTATTGGATTCAAACATACTATGCCTGCAGAGTTATAGTATGCATGCCCCCAGATTACCAGATCTGCTGTTCTGACTTTTTTTTTTAACCTTTTTTTCTTTTTGAGTTGATGGACTAAAGAATTTCTCTGGAACACTTTTTTTTTATTTCTTTTTAACTTTAAGTACTAATAGGAAGTAACTCTGTTCTTTAGAATGCAGAATCATGAACTTATGTGCTAATTTTTGTGGGGGGGGGTTGCTGACAAAGACCTACTCAGAACCACTTCAACAACCTACTTCATCACTCAGATAAAGAAGGAAGTCTCCACAGCACTGCAGGTACAGACTTACATAGAGTTTACTGTTGAGTTTATGTACACGGTTTGTATTATATAAAAATGTTGCATGTGCAGATATCAGTGGGCTTATTCATGCATTTGTGGAATATGTAGTGCACTTAGTGAAACATAATAATGAAGTGCCATGCTGGCCATGAAAAACTGACCTACTTAATTTAATGGTAGCACAGAAATTTGGAAAGTTAAAATAAGCTGTATGTGTATCCTTCTAGTAGTTATTATGTCATTATACCTCATATCTCAATTTACAAAGATTTTCTTAATTTTTAAAGTAGTGCATCACAGCCAAGCATTTATTTATTTATTTATTTAGATAATATGTTGATAAAAGCATGTCATGTTTGTAGGAGAGAATAACTTGTAATTGTTTCCCATTATTATAAGATAGTATGTTGTAAAAAGAAAATTTGTGACCTATCTTGTTCCTTAAAGCAATGTATATGAGGTCTGATCAATGTTAACCTATTACAAACCTATATTTGACTACATACATACACACACACATGTATATATATATATATATATATATATATATCACCCCAAGTGCCAAATTACATATTTTACTGTTTTTGAAGTCAATCTGTTTCTACATTAATGCACAGTTACTTCATATTTTATTAACTTTAAAAATAGGAAAAATATAAAATAACACTTGTGACATGCGCAAAAGTTCTGACACCCTGCTAAGTCAGTACTTAACACCCCCTTTAGCAGATCACAGCTTGCAAATGCTTTTTGTAGCCAGCTACAAGTTCTATTCTTGTTCAAGAAATTTCCCCCCTACTCTTCTTCGCAGAACGCTTTAAGTTCTGCAATATTCTTAGGCCGCTTTGTATTCACAGCATGCTTGAAATACATCCTCATGGATTTTGAGGTATGTTTTGGATCATTGTCCTGTTGAAGAAGCCAGCCTCTTGCCAGCTTCAGTTTCTTGACTGACTGTGCCACATTTGATTCCAGAATTTGCTGATATTTAGTGGAATTCATTGTTCCATCTATATGTGCGATATTTCCTGTGTCACTGGCTGCCACAAAACCCCAAAACATAATAGATCCGCCTCCATGCTTAACAGTTGCCAAAGTGTTCTTTTAATCAACTGCTGCTCTTTTTTTCCATACATACCTTTGGTGAACATTTGCACAACAAAAGGTCCTTAATCATATCTTTCAGGAAATGCAAATGTTGCATTAAAGAAATATCAAACTTGCTTTGCTCCTTGTTTAAGAGTTGTAACTGTTCTACAGTCCAGAATTGATAAAAAAAAATATTATTGTAAAGGGTCAGTCTGTGCTACTGGCTGCCAACAGAGGGCAACAGCAGTGAGGCACTTTTACTCCAGGAGACTCAAAATCCTGGAATACCAAGGAATAATCAGTGCAGTCAGCGCACCTGTTGGTACTGGCATTTAAGGCTGTGGCAGACAGCACACTTGTCACACCTTTGTAGAGAGGTGATCGGTACGGTACTTAGCCCAGGTGGACATTTAGACAAAAAAGAAAGAGAAAAAGAGAAGAAAAGCATAAAAAAAAACAAAGAGGAGAAAATTGAGCCCTGCTCTAGGTCAGTAGACTGAGAAGAAAAGAGAAAAAGGAAAGAAGGAAAAAGAAAACTGTTTTGATTTAAGACAAGAAACAAAAAAGAAACAAAAACAAGAGAGAGAAATGAAAAGGCTGAAATATAGCCAGCTCCCCATCTCTCCTTTGAGAGGTATTTTGGTCTGGTCATTTATTCGGTATCTTGAATTTATCCTTTGTTTGTTGTTACGCCATTTTGAGCATCTTTTTTGTTTGATTTTCCTTTTTTCCCCCGCCCTACCACTGCGCTGGGTTTGCAAGGCCAGTGTCGCTGTTTCGAATCCAGCTGCAAGTTACTCCCCTACAGCAATACACAGCACACTCACTGTCCCCAAATGATTATTTATTACACCACATACAAACTACCTCTAAAGTGAATAAGTATGTTTCTTGTACTGTTTTTTTTAGGGCCCGTCCTCATGGTTTTAGTTGGGTCCACTCTCAGCTATCATTAATTATTACTATTGGTCTGTGTGAAAGGAAATCTTGTAAGTTTACTGAAATCTCACTAATTCACACCTACATTTCAATGCTTAGTTTTGCTAACTCACATCCTGCATGGCAAAAATGGGCAATTTGTAACTTGCAAAAATGCTCTGCAGTCAGTCTATGTTTAAGATGTCTTTAAGGCAGGTAACTGTGACTAAGTTTGACCTTGACCTGTGGTCTGTGAAGCAACAAATTCCCCTTTGGCTATACTGTCATTTGAAAATTTCCATATCACCTGCTCTGCTTATTTATAGGCCTTACAGAGAGGCAAGGCAGGAACACGAGTGCAGGTTATTGCAGCGTCTTTTAAGTTTCTGTACATACATGCATGACTGTCTGGTTGTGCATTTGTTTTGCTGCAATTTGCTGCAAGTGAAACAATCGGCCAATTAACGGAATTAAGACTTTTGTCTCTAACATAGTACACCTGGCCAGAGGTGCCAGCAGTAATTTCCTCTGAATATTTGATAAATAGACCACTTGACATGCATTATTTGCTTCAGCAGAACGTGTCACAACTTTAAAACATGCCAGATGTTCATAATAAACCTATTGTGTTGTAGCTCCAAAATTCCAACTCTTCCTTCCACCCAACATAATGACGTCCCAGCAAGCACTGAACATGACTGTTAGCAACATGTTACAAATCAATTATGACAGCACATGCAGTGAAACAATGATGTAGGAGGTGAAGATAAATAAAGTGATTTTAATTAGAAAGATGATACATGTGATACGTGTATGCTCTCTCTCTCTCTCTCTCTCTCTCTCTCTCTCTCTCTCTCTCAAATTGAGGGTGACTTCATATGTCTTTGTGTATATATATATATATATATATATATGTGTGTGTATGTATATATATATATATATATATATATATATATATATATATATATATATATATATATATACACATGAAGTGTTCATGAAGGCTTTGACGTGTTCGGGGCAGTCCCTCTAAATTCTTCCATCTACCTGTGCAATGTTTCTTGTGTCACTGGCTGTGCACTTCCTGTGTCACTGGCTGCCACGCAACCCAAAAACATAATAGATTCAATCGAGTGTTTACCAAGAACTTATTTCATCAAATGTTCTCTTTTTTGCTGCACACATTCCATTGGTGACTGTGGCCAAAGAGTTTTACTTCATTGGTCCACGGCACTTGTTTCCAAAATGCCTCTGGCTTCTATAGATGACTTTTTGCTTAGATTAGATTATAGAAGTGTGTAATAAAACATGGCTTGTTAAGGGGTTAATGCAAACCAAATCTTACACATAGATTTTTTTGACTTGATCATTTCACCTTTTTATAATAGGCCACTTGATGGCTTTTAAAAATTTAGAACCAGTTTATGAATTTTACTGTATACATGTGATTGAAGAATACATTGAGTGATTGAGTTGCCAGTCTATTGGCTACGCAAAGGTGAGCTATGGTCTGTAATTGTATGTTTAAAAGGAGTAGTCAACAAGGTAGTTGTGTCTAATTAAGCAGGCAGTAGTGTTTAGAAACCACAGCAATGCTGCTACACCTACAACTGTGCTGAGAATCGTTCATAACCTAAAAGATATCTGGTATACAGTGGTCTTATGGGGGTTTCCATCGATAGATGGAGTAGAGGACAAGCTGATTAACTGTGCATCAACAGATGGGCTACAGTCAGTAATTGTACACGTGCAAACTGTCCCTATAGAACAGGTGTACTAGTGGTCAGTGAAAATAGATAAAAGTTAGATAATGAACTGGCAATTCAGTGTATTTGTAAATGCTTTACTGCAGTATTTCATAATTCTGCTCCTGTACAGTTTCATTATACTGTCCACCAACACACACATGCAAGTAGAGTACATCACTGCCAGATAAACAGTACTTTAAGCTTCCATCTTTGAGAGAGAGGAGAAATTCAAGCCCCACTCTTACTTCAAATCTGAAAAAATCCACAAGTGTTTCTGTCCATCCTTCCACTGTGAGAAGACACTCAACTGAAAGGATGTGTCGCTGTCAAGAAGCCATGAGAAAAGGAGATTTTCAAAAATGTGCAAATCAAAGAAAGGGGCCTCTGGAGAGATGAGAGTTCAGTTGCAGATAAACATGAGGGTTATTATCTTGGCAAATTTAGTGAGATCTTTACTCAAACTCAACAGGAGATACATCAGATTACTCTAGTTTCATGTTTTTTTTTTTGCCTTTGTGCTATGCAAACGTGTTGATGTTTAACATCATACATAACTTTTGATTATATCAGCATCAGCTTTATTGGATTCCAACATACTATGCCTGAGTTTAAAAAAACATTCTTACGTTACCATAGTATATGTCTCCATGGTTTCAAAGCATCCATAAATTCTACAGAAAATCAGAACACATTCAGAACACATTCAATATGTTGGTGCTCTGAAATGTACTTTCATGAAATTATGATGCATATTGTTTTTTTTTTTAAACTTTTTTTGTTTTGGAGTTGATGGACTAAAGAATTTCTCTGGAACACTTTTAATTAATTGTTATTGTTGTTTTTTTTAATGCATTTCTTTTTAAATTTAAGTACTAAGAGGAAGTAAGTCTGTTCTTTAGAATGCAGAATCATGAACTTATGTGCTAGACAGAGTTTTTTCTGGGGGGGTTGCTGACAAAGACCTTTAAGACTGTATAAAAGTGCTTGTTTGTGACGAGGAAAGCATCTACTCAGAACCACTTCAACAACCTACTTCATCGATCAGATCAAGAAAGGAGTCTCCACAGCACTGCAGGTACATTGAGTTTATTGTTGTGTTTATTGTTTATTGTTGAGTTCACGTAAACTGTTTGTATTGTATAAAAATGTTGCATGTGCAGATATCAGTGGGCTCGTTCATGCATTTGTGGAATATGTAGTGCACTTAGTAGAACATGATAATGAAGTGCCATGCTGGCCATGAAAAACTGACCTAAGAATTGCAATGTTAGCACAGAAATTTGGAAAATTACAATAAGTCGCATCTGTATCCTTCTAGTAGTCATTAACCTCATATCTTCTATTACAGAGATTTTCCTAATTTATAAAGTAGTGTCACAGCCAAGCATTCATTCATTCATTCATTCATTCATTCATTCATCCATTTATCTATTTATTTATTTATTTATTTATTTATTTAGTGAGAGAGAATAACTTGTGATTACAAAAAAGTTTTACTTTTTTATTATTACTTATAATTAAAAGTAATTTATTATTACTTTTTTTATTATTTATGATTACAAGATAGTATGTTGTAAAAAGAAAATCTTCAAATTAAAGCAATGTATATGAGGTTTAATCAATTTTAACCTGTAACCTATGACAAACCTATATCTATCTATCTATCTATATATATATATATATATATATATATATATATATATATATATAAATAAAATCACCCCACATTTGGCTAAATAACATATTTTACTCTTTTTGAAGTGAACACCAGTAAATACAGCCTCTGTAGCAACCTTTTAAAGTCTGTCTGTTTCTGCAAACATTCATTATATTTTATTAACTTTAAAAATAGGAAAAATATAAAATAACACTTGTGACATGCGCAAAAGTTTTGACACCCTGCTAAGTCAGTACTTAACACCCCCTTTAGCAGATCACAGCTTGCAAATGCTTTTTGTAGCCAGCTAGTTCTATTCTTCTTCAAGAAGAAGACTGTCCCATGACAATTATTTTTAGATTTCTTTTGATCTCTTCATCTTTTACATTGATTACTCACATATATATTGTCCTCATCTTTTTCAGTAAAACAATGGCAATGTCAAGGTTCAACCAAGCCCGTAGGAGCATCACCAAAGCAAAGGATTTCAGAGATGACATCGCAATTTTAATGCAGCCCTATGCAAACTGGGAAGAGTATCTGACACCAGCTCCCCTTTCCATCACTTTACTGGGACAGCTGATCCGTATTTCTGCTGTAGATGATTTCTCCATCAATAAAAACCCTCCTAAAGATGGCTTCAAGTTTATCAGATACCCTGACTCTTTCAAGGCCTGCCTCTTCCAAGTATGCAATGCTGGGTGGCAAGCTTTCAATGACGCTCACAAGAACATGGACCAAATTCGTCTGTACACTGGACTGGTTCCAGACCACATCAAAAATGTAGTTGGGATCATTGTCCAGGAGGATACTGGTCTTGTCCAAACCTTCCTACCAGCTGAGCTTCAGAACATTGAGCGCATATCATCAGAATGCTTACAACTGGCTGAAAAAACTGAGGGAAAGTTCTCAGAGGTCATTAATTTGATGCAAGAATTAGTGGAGGCTTTAGTCAATGCAAGACAAAGTTATGATGTGGAATTAGAAGAAATTAAAAGAAACATTGAAGCAGCAAAGATAAGACAGGGTTCAGCTGAGAAGGCAAAAAAGTTGGCTGACGATACTTTTAAAAAGCTTGAGGCGAAGTTGGGTCAGGTCCAGGATGACTACAAGAAAGCTTTAGACAGAATACCAAATGGATGGGAACTGTTTGGAATGCAGCTCTTGTCAAGTCTATCAGAGACAGCAATAACAGTAGCAGCTGGTTATGCGACATCACGATTTACAGGCGCAATCGCTGGCTACATCTCTGCCGGAGTTGCTGCAATTCCAACCATAACTGGTGGGATTCAAGATATAATCAAAGCATCCAAAGAAGGAAGTACCACAAGTCACACAAGCCCTGAAAACAAGATGAAGGAAAAAGAGGTAATGTCAGCTTACAACATCTTTGCTCGGTCTGGACAGATTCTGTTACTGAGTGCAAAAATGAGTGAATTCTACAATGGGAACAAACTAAATTGGACTGAATTGTATGACCAGAAGAATGAAACTGTTAAATCTGATTTTGTGAAGCAGATGTTTGTGAAAGCCAAACAGGATATAATCACAGAAGGAGAAAGTCAGTTCAAAACTGAGGCCTTGAACATCTGTGACAAAGCTATCTCCATTTGCACAGAGCTGGCTAAATGTGCCCCTAGTAAGGAATGCGATGATGCCAAAACAACTAAACTGATTGAGGACATTATGAGCCTAAGCACTGCAGCACAGGTCTTTGACTCCAAAAGCAAGTTTTACACCAATCGTCCACCTCTGTCAGTAGAACCACCCCACTCCACTAAACAGCAGCCTAGTGAATCTTCGAATTTGATCCAGATGCATGCTGATCTAGCCCGACTCAAAATGGAACAAAGTGAGGTCATGTTGAACAAAGTGACAGAAATGCATGACAAGGCTTTAGAGAACATGGATAAGAAGACAAAAGAGCTATTGGACATTGTGATAGAGCTGAAGCTTCTTAAGCCCAAGGAAATTGACTTCGAGAAAAAAATCAAGGCTCTGGCAAAGGGCCTGGAGGCAATGGGACGAGTGAAAGAGCAGTGGGAAAAACTGGTGCACTTCTTCCAGCTCATTACAAACATTGTCAAGACTATTCTGACTCACCATCTCAACAGTTTTACTCAGACTGTTGAGTTAGCTGTGAAGCACAACTACACCTTTGACAAATTTATTAAAGATAAGATCTACACTAACACCTTGAATGCCTCTGCTTATGCCTATCTGGTTAACATGATCTCCACTACTTACACAGAGGTGTCTGTAGAGTACCTGATGGGCAGTGTGAGCACTCTGGGAAAACTGATGACTATGGATCCTAACAGCACAGTGTTCCATAGCGAGATGGCAAAATTTGAGGGTAATTGTACAAAAGCAGAAGAAAGTATCAGAGAAATTGCTGTAAAAAATAAAAAAGACTTTGAGCTCAGATGCCAGAACAGAATCATCCAAATCCAGACAGTACTGAAGCCAGCACTGCCCCCAACCTCTGAGGAGGAGAATGAGAAACTGAAGAAAATAGTGCAAGAGGCACTTAAGGCACCAACTCAGGAACGGGAGGAGACAAAACCTGTGGCGAAGATTGAGCTCATGTCAAAGGAAGAGGCTGATCAGTTCGCTTGAAGGTGTCCAGCCCAATGATGCCAATGTAATGCTTGATTTTTAAACTCCATGTATGATTCCTCTACTTGTTCTTTCATTCTTCTAATCATGTAAAACTAATAAATAGAATGACAAAACTATGAATCGATTTTTTTCTTCACTTTGTCTCTTCTCCCTCTTCATCTTTCTGAATTTATTCTGTTAATCAATAAAATTAACTGCAGCATCATTCTGTCTTTGCATGTCTAAAATTGATTTGAGCCTCACACTTCTGACCATCAGTCTGTTCATTTATTAAGAAGTGCAGCTAGTTCAAAAACTGACATTTATTCATGCATTTACCACTCTGTTGCTCTTAACAAAGTTAAAGTTGAGAAATACAAATAATTAAGAGAAAATGGCAGTGTCATGATAATATTTATGAAAAACAGACAAAACCAATACAGATAGCTATCATTAAGTTGGCTTGAAAAAGCCAACTTACTGTTCTTCGTAATCTTCTTCTTATTATTAAGTTGGCTTGAAAAAGCCAACTTACTGTTCTTCGTAATCTTCTTATTAAGTTGGCTTGAAAAAGCCAACTTACTGTTCTTCGTAATCTTCTTATTAAGTTGACTTGAAAAAGCCAACTTACTGTTCTTTGTAATCTTCTTCTTCTTATTAAGTTGGCTTGAAAAGCCAACTTACTGTTCTTCGTAATTTTATTATTATTATTATTATTATTATTATTATTCTACGCTCAAAATATAAAATGTTTCTCGTCCCACAGTTTTCGAGCTAGAGCTACGAAACTTTGCAGGATCGTAGATCCTATACCCGATTAGGTTGCTTGTGCTTTTCTAAGTGATCCGATGTACGGTTTTCGGAATATTAACGTTTAAAGTCGATATTTTTTCCCTTAGGGAATGAATGGGCGGAATGTTGGCAGCATGCCACACATGATGTCACAATGGCCTGTTAACTCACACACCCATCCAAACTCACGCACGGAGCCCAATGTCTCACGCACTCCCAGCCTAATGTTCAGCAGTGTCAGCACACAATGATTTGTTAAGGTGGAACTGCTTTTAAGGTGGAACTGCTTTTAAGGTGGAATTGCACTTAGGTAGCACTGAATTTTAAGGTGGAACTTCTTTTAAGGTAGCACTGAATTTTAAGGGGGAACTTCTTTTAAGGTAACACTGAGTTTACACTGACACTGAAATTATGGTGGAACTTCATTTAACAATCACTATATTTTAATTGGAATAGAATTTAAGGTGGAATTATCATTCCACAGCATTACATTTAAGGTGTAACTGCTATTGACATATCACTAAATTTAAGGTGGAACACAATTTAAGGTGGAATTACCATTACAAATTATTAAATTTAAGGTGGAACTTCAATTAACATAGCAATGAATTCAACATGGCACAGAATTAAAATAGTACCAAATTTTTAATGGCACAGAATTTAAGGTGGAACTGCAATTACCATAGCACTAAATTTAAGGTGGCACAGAATTAAAGGTGGAACTGGAAATAAAATAGTACCAAATTTTTGGTGGCACAGAATTTAAGGTGGAACTGGAATTAACATAGTACCAAATTTAAGCTGGCACAGAATTTAAGGTGGATCTTCTTTTAAGGTGGCACAGAATTTATGTTGGATCTGTCTTTAAGGTAGCACTGAAATTAACATGGCACAGAATTTACGGTGGAACTTCAATTAACAGAGCACTACATTTAAGGTGGAAGAGGAATTAAGGTGGAGCGTAAATTAACATAGCACTAAATTTAAGATGGCACAGAATTTAAGGTGGAACTTCTATTAAAATAGCATTAATTTTAAGGTTGAACTTCTGTTAAGGTAGCACCGAGTTTACACTGACACTGAAATTAAGGTGGAACTTCAATTACCATAGTATTAAATTTAAGGTGGAACTGCTATTACCATAACACTCCATTTAAGGTGGACCAGAATTTCAGGTGGAACTTCAATTAACATATCATTAAATTTAAGGTGGAACTGCTATTAATAGTCACTATATTTAAGTTGGAACAGAAATTAAAGTGGAATTATCATTCCATAGCATTACATTTAAGGTGGAACTGCTGTTAACATATCACTAAATTTCAGTTGCAACAGAACTCAAGGTGGAAATATCATTACCTCGCATTAAACTTCAGGTGGCACTTCAATCAACATAGCTCGAAATTTAAGGTGGCACCAAATTTAAGGTTGAGAAGAATTTAAGGTGGCACTGCATTTAAGGTAGCACGAAAATTAATTTGGCACACAATTTAAGGTGGAACTGAATTTAACATAGCACTAAATTTAAGGAATTACAGAATTTAAGGAGGAACTGATTTTAACGTAGCACTAAATTTAAGCTGGCACAGACTTTAAGGTGGAACTTCATTCACGCTAGCATCTAGCAATGAATTAGAATCCACCACAGATACTGCAGCTTCTGCTTAGCAACATTTTACCAATATTTTAACAACTTTCAACAGTCTTCAACCATTTTAACATTTTAACTTAATTAACTGGCTTTTTCAATTAACATAGCACTAAATTTAAGGTGGCACAGAATTAAAGGTGGAACTGGAATTAGCATAGTACCAAATTTAAGCTGGCACAGAATTTAAGGTGGAACTGGCATTAACATAGCACAAAATTTAAGCTGGCACAGAATTTAAGGTGGAACTTCTTTTAAGGTAGCATAGAATTTAAGTTGGAACTGTCTTCAAGGTAGCACTGAAATTAAGGTGGCACAGAATTTACGGTGGAACTTCAATTAACATAGCACTAAATTTAAGGTGGAACTCTTCTTAAGGTGGCCCAGAATTTAAGGTGAAACTGCAATTACCATAGCACTAAATTTAAGGTTGCACAGAGTATAAGGTGGAACTCTCTTTAAGGTAGCACTAAAATTAAGGTGGCACAGAAATTAAGGTGGAAAGTTTTTAAAGTTGGCACTGAATTTAAGGTGGAACTTAGTTTAACGTAGCACTAAATTTAAGGTTGAACTTGATTCACGGTAGCACCTTGCAACGAATTACGATCCCAGACAGATACTTCAGTTTCTGCTTAGCAACATTTTGGCAACATTTTAACAACTATCAACAGTTTTCAAACATTTTAACGTTTTAACGTAATTAACTGGCTTTTTCAAGCCAACTTAAAGTTCGTTCATGAACTTTCCCTTTCTAGTTATTATTATTATTCTACGCTCAAAATATAAAATGTTTCTCGTCCCACAGTTTTCGAGCTAGAACCACGAAACTTTGCAGGATCGTAGTACCCATACCCGATTAGGTTGCTTGTGCTTTTCTAAAGAATCCGATGTACAGTTTCCGGAAAATTTACGTTCAAAGTCGATATTTTTTCCCATAGGGAATGAATGGGCGGAATGTTGGCAGCATGCCACACATGATGTCACAATGGCCACCTCTCTCACACACACACATTCAAACTCACGCACGGAACGCTTAGTCTCACATGCTCCTAATGCAGCCTAATGCTCAGCAGAATCAGCACACATAATGATTTGTTAAGGTGGAACTTCTTTTAAGGTAGAATTGCACTTAGCTAGCACGGAATTTAAGGTGGAACTTCAATTAGCATAACAATAAATTTAAGGTGGAACTTCAATGAACATAACACTAAATTAAAGATGACACAGAATTTAAGGTGGAATTTCAATTAACCTGGCATTAAAATGAAGGTGGAACTGCTATTAACATAGGACTTATTTTAAGGTGGAACTTCAATTAACATAGCATTAAATTTAAGGTGGAACTGCTACTAACGTAATCACTAAATTTAAGGTGGAAGGGAATTTAAGGTGGTACTTCAATTAAAGAGCACAAAATTTAAGATGGCACAGAATTTAAGGTGGAACTTCAATAAACATAGCACTAAATTTAAGATGGCACAAAATTTAAGGTGGAATTTCAATTAACATAGCATGAATTTAAGGTGGAACCGGTCAATTTAAGGTGGAACTGCTACTAGCATATCACTAAATTTAAGGTGGAACAGGAATTAAGGTGGAGCTTAAATTAACATAGCACTAAATTTAAGGTAGAACTGCTAATATCACTAAATTTAAGGTGGAACAGAAATTAACATAGAACTTCAATTAACATTGTACTAAAATTAAGGTGGCATACAATAGCACTAAATTTAACTTGGCACAGAATTTAAGGTGGAAACTTAATTAAAATAGCATTAATTTTAAGGTGGAACTTCTTTTAAGGTAGCACTGAGTTTACACTGACACTGAAATTAAGGTGGAACTGCATTTATGTTAGCACTGAACTTAAGGTGGAATTTTAATTAACATAGCAATAAAATTGAGGTGGCACAGAATTTAAGGTGGAATTTTTTTTAAGGTGGCAACGAATTTAAAATGGAACTCTTTTTAAGGTGGCAATAAATTTTAGGTGGAACTGCAATTACCATAGCACTAAATTTAAGGTGGCACAGAATTTAAGGTGGCACTTTATTTAAGGTGACACAGAATTAAAGGTGGAACTGGAATTAACATAGCACTGAATTTGAGGTGTCACAGAATTTGAGTTGGAATTTCAATTAAAATAGCAATACATTTAAGGTGGAACCACTATGAACATAGCACTACATTTAAGGTGGAACTTAGTTTAAGGTAGCCCTAAAATTAACGTGGCACAGAATTTATGGTGGAACTTCATTCACAAAAGAACTTAGCAAAAAATTTCCATCCACCACAGATTCTGCAGCTTCTGCTTAACAAAATTTTACCACCATTTTAACAACTATCAGCAGACTTCAACCATTTTAACGTTTTAACGTCATTAACTGGCTTTTTCAAGCCAACTTAAAGTTCGTTCACGAACTTTCCCTTTCTAGTTATTATTATTATTCTATACTCAAAAATACTAAATGCTACTCCTCCTACAGTTTTCGAGCTAGAGCCACGAAACTTGGCAGGATCGTAGATCCTATACCCGTAGATCCTATACGGGGTGTGCTTGTGCTTTTCTAAGCGATCCAACGTACGGTTTTCTGAAAATTAACGTTCAAAGTCGATATTTTTTCCCATAGGGAATGAATGGGCGGAATGTTGGCAGCATGCCACACATGATGTCACAATGGCCCGTTAACTCACACACCCATCCAAACTCACGCATGGAGCCCAATGTCTCACCCACTCCCAGCCTAATGCTCAGCAGTGTCAGCACACATAATGATTTGTTAAGGTGGAACTGCTTTTAAGGTGGAATTGCACTTAGGTAGCACTGAATTTTAAGGTGGAACTTCTTTTAAGGTAGCACTGAGTTTACACTGACACTGAAATTAAGGTGGAACTGCATTTAAGTTAGCAATGCATTAAAGGTGAAACTTCAATTAACATTGGACTAACTTTAAAGAGGCACAGAATTTAAGGTGGACATTTAAGGTGGAACTCTTTAAAGTAGCACTAAAATTAAGATGGCACAGAATTTAAGGTAGAACTTCTTTCAAGGTGGCACTGCAATTAACATAGCACTAAATTTAAGGTGCCACAGAATTTAAGGTGGAACTCTCTTTAAGGTAAAACTAAAATAAAGGTGGCACAAAATTTAAGGTGTGAATTCAGATAACATTGCATTCATTTAAGGTGGCATAGAAATTAAGGTGGAACTTAAATTAACCTAGCACTAAAATTAAGGTGGAACAGAATTTAAGGTGGAACTTCTTTTAAGGCAGCACATACTATCAGCTGGAACTCTCTTTAAGGTGGCACTAAAATTGGCAAAGAATTTAAGGTGTAACTTCAAAGAACATAGCACTAAATGTAAGCTGGTACAGAACTTATGGTGGAACTTCAAATAACATAACACTAAAATTAAGGTGGTACAAAATTTAAAGTGGAAATTCATTCACACTAGCTACTGGCAAAGAATTGCTATCCACCACAGATACTGCAGCTTCTGCTTAGGAACATTTTGGCAGTATTTTAACAGCTATCAACAGTCTTCAACCATTTTAATTTTAACCAATTGAACCATTTTAACTTCTTTTAAGGTAGCACTGAGTTTACACTGACACTGAAATTAAGGTGGAACTGCATTACGTTAGCACTGAATTTAAGGTGGAACTTCAATTAACATAGCACTAAAATTAACCTGGCACAGAATTTAAGGTGGAACTTGGTTTAAGGTGGCAATGCAATTAACATAGCATTAAATTTAAGGTGGCACATAATTTAAGGTAGTGCTAAAATTAAAGTGGCACAGTATTTAAGGTGGGACTTCAATTAACATAGTACTAAATTTAAGGTGGCACAGAATTTAAGGTGGAACTTCTTTTAAGGCGACATAGAATTTAAGGTGGAACTCTCTTTAAGGCAGCACTAAAATTAAGGTGGCACAAAATTTAAGGTGGAACTTCATTCACAGTAGCAACTAGCAAAGAATTAAAATCCACCACAGATACTGCAGCTTCTGCTTAGCAACATTTTGGCAGCATTTCAACAGCTATCAACAGCCTTCAACCATTTTAACTTTGACCATTTTAACCACTTTAACTTCTTTTAAGGTAGCACTGAGTTCACACTGACACTGAAATTAAGGTGGAACTGCTTTGAAATTAGCACTGAATTTAAGGTGGAAGGGAATTTAAGGTGGAACTTCAATTAAACCAGCACAAAATTTAAGATGGCACAGAATTTAAGGTGGAATTTCAGTTAACATAGCATTCAATTTAAGGTGGAACTGCTACTAGCATATCACTGAATTTAAGGTGGAACAGGAATTAAGGTGGAGTTTGAATTAACATAGCACTAAATTTAAGATGGCACAGAATTTAAGGTGGAACTTCAGTTAACATAGCAGTAAATTTAAAGTGGAACTGCTATTAGCATATCACTAAATTTAAGGTGGAACAGAATTTAAGGTGGAATTTCAATTAACATAGCAAACAATTTAAGGTAGAACTGCTAATATCACAATTTAAGTTGGAACAGAAATTAACGTAGAACTTTAATTAACACTGTACTAAAATTAAGGTGGCATACAATAGCACTAAATTTAACATGGCACAGAATTTAAGGTGGAACTTCAATTAAAATAGCATTAATTTTAAGGTGGAACTTCTTTTAAGGTAGCACTGAGTTTACACTGACACTGAAAGTAAGGTGGAACTACATTTATGTTAGCGCTGAATGTAAGGTGGAATTTTAATTAAAATAGCAATAAAATTGAGGTGGCACAGAATTTAAGGTGGAATTTCTTTTAAGGTGGCACCGAATTTAAAATGGAACTCTTTTTAGGGTGGCACTAAATTTAAGGTGGAATTGCAATTACCATAGCACTAAATTTGAGGTGGCACAGAATTTAAGGTGGAATTATCATTACATAACCTTAAATTTAAGGTGAAACTTCAATTGACATAGCACTAAATTTAAGATGGCACAGAATTTAATGTGGAACTTCAATCAACATAGCACTAAATTTAAGGTGGCACAGAATTTAAGGTGGAACTTCAATTAACATAGCAGTAAATTTACTTAATTTAAAATTAAGGTGGCACAGAATTTAACACAACACACACTCAACACACCCCACACCACACACACTCAACACACCCCACACCACGCACAATAAACACAACTCACACTACACACAATAAACACACAACACACACTCAACACATCCCACACATAAACACACAACATACACACAACACACCCCACACCACACACAATAAACACACCTCACACTACACACAATAAACAAACACAATAAACACACCCCACACCACACAAAATAAACCCACAACACAGACTTCACACACCCCTCTCAACACACCCCACACCACACACAATAAACACACCTCACACTCAACACACCCCACACCAAACACAATAAACACACAATAAGCACACCACACAAACTAAACACACCCCACACCACACACAATAAACACACCTCACACTACACACAATAAACAAACACACTCAACACACCCCACACCACACACATAAACACACAACACACACTCAACACACCCCACACCCCACACAATAAACTCACAACAGACTCAACACACTCCACACCACACACAATAAACACACAATAAGCACACCACACACACTAAACACACCCCACACCACACACAATAAGCACACAACACACACTCAATACACACCAAAACACATACAATACACACACCACACACAATAATCACACCACACACACCACACACAATAAACACAGATCATACACTCAACACACCCCACACCACACACAATAAACACCTAAGGCACACTAAACACCCCACACCACACATTCAACAAACCCACACATACACTCAACACACCCATACACACACACACAATTAACACACCACACACACTTCACATAATGAACACACAGCACATACTCAACACACCCAACAAACCACACACACTCAACACACTCACACCATGCACACTCAATACACCCCACCGCACACACAATAAACACAGCACACACTCAACATACCCCTCACCACACACCGTCAACACACCCAACACCACACACAATAAACACACCACACACACTAAACACACCCCACACAACACAATTAACAAACCATACACAATTAACACACCACACACTCCAGACTATTAACACACAGCACATACTCAACATACCCCACACCACACAAACTTAACACAATCAACAGACAGAACTTCTTTTAAGGTGGCACAACAATTAACATAGAACTAAATTTAAGGTGCCATAGACTGCAAGGTGGAATTTTATTTAAGGTAGAACAAAAATTAAGATGGCGCAGAATTTAAAGTGGAACTTCAATTAACATAGCACTAAAATAAAGGTGGCACTGAATTTCAGGGGGAACTGCAATTAAGATAGCACTAAATTTAAGGTGGAACTCCATTTTATGGTAGCACTTAAATTAAGGTGGCACAAAATTTAAGGTGGAACAGAATTAAAGGTAGCAAAAAAATTAATTTGGCACTGAATTTAAGGTGGAACTTCAATTAACATTGCAATAAAATTGAGATGGCACAGAATTTAAGGTGGAACTTCTTTAAGGTGGCACTGCAATTAACATAGCAGTAAATTTAACGTGGCACAGACTTTAAGGTGGAACTTCATTCATGGTAGCACCTAGCAACGAATTACCATCCACGAAAGATACTGCAGATTCTGCTTAATAAAATTTTGGCAACATTTTAACAACTATCAACAGTGCTCAACCATTTTAACGTTTTAACGTCATTAACTGGCTTTTTCAAGCCAACTTAAAGTTCGTTCACGAACTTTCCCTTTCTAGTTATTATTATTATTCTACGCTCAAAATATAAAATGCTACTCCTCCTACAGTTTTCGAGCTAGAAACACGAAACTTTGCAGGATCGTAGGACCCATACCCACGGGGTGTGCTTGT